>NC_138048.1:8497510-9082040 GCF_964194185.1 Rhinolophus hipposideros
TTGCTGGAAAACGACCTCAAGTGTGCTCTGGGTCACTCATGCCATGTTTGAGTCTTAGTCTGTACAAGTGGAGCTTCCTCCCTTCAGACTCTGTTGTAGAGTTTTCTCTGTGTACATTCTTGGTTTAAAAGCATTCCATGAAGGTCCATGGTGAGCCCCCAAATATCTGCAACCCTGAAACTCATCTCTGGTTCATGAGCTACAGGTGTTCTGGGGGAGATGGATGAGGGCTCCACCAGGACCATGAGGATCAAAGGGGACACGTGCACCCTGAGAGCCAAACAGCACTCGCTAAGGGCAAGATCTTGTATATCTCCATCAAGCATGGATGGACGGAAGTCACCATGATGACCTTCCCCAAACACAGGGATGCCAAGCCTGACGACATCCCTGCAGATATCGTTTTCCCTCTCAAACAACAGCCCCGTGCCATTGGGTCTAAGGCATCGCATGCTGTGCGGTGCTCTGAGCAGCCTCAAGCAGGTGGAGCTTGGAGCAGACTGAGGGGCTGGGAGCAAGGCCGGGTCACAGTGCGGGGATGACGGGGCATAAACCTTGTTCCACCGTAAGGTCACTCTTTCTCCTCTCCCTTTCTTCTTATTTTCCCATTCATTCTAAGACAGCTTTTCCTTATTTTCAGCTGTATTTTACCCTGGAAGGTAGGTGGCTGCCTGATCAAAATTCCTACCCTGAGAGGTAAGTGATGCTTTTCTTTGCAATAAGAAAAAACGAAAAAAGTCATCAATTAAACAGCCTGAGGAAATACCCAGGGACAGAAACCACATTGCCAAGGTGACTTTCCAAGAGGAAAAACTTCAGTGTCAAGGTTAAAGGATGTTTCCCAAACACATTAACATGAGCCACGAGACAGACTTGTAAGCAGCATGGGTGCTGTTCCTAGACCCGACCCCAACCACCCAGGAACCACTGGACAACGCCCACCCCAAACACACCCCTGAGGATTCACGCCCCTTGGGATCGTCACCACTGACTTCTCCACAGTGATGAATCCTCTGTTTCTTCTTGCCTGATACTTTCTGAAAATATAGCTGTCCTTGACCTTTTTCAGATATAGAAGGCCTGTAACCCCACTGCCCTAAAGGATATAAAGCATTCTAGGAGCGGGAAGGTGTGGGCTGCTATCCATGGTCACTAAGACGGAGCCTAGAAGCAGGAGACACAGCCCATCTCCTCACACTTCACCAGGGACAAAAAGGGCTTTTGGGGCATGCTCTCTATTTCTAGGCTAGAACTGCAGAAGCCAAAGGAAGCAAACGATAAGGGATGAACTGAATCCTTCCTTTCCCTAAGCACAAGCCCCGAGTGACCCAAAACCCATGTCCCCCACACAGCACACAACCAAAACATCACTGTTTTTAGAGAGACATTTATTAGGGAGAATCAACACTTATCCCAAGGGAGGAATTACTGGGGGATGGAATAATGTTGCCCATGGAAATTCTGGAGACCAGTTTGGTGTGTAAATAGTTGAGACATGTATCTCAAAGCTGTGCATTCAGTAGTGGTGAGAGAGAAGCCGGAGGCTCCAGGCAAACTTGACACCTGCAGGTGGGGTTTGGATGGGCCACAGTCTGTCTGGGAGGGCCAGATTGGGGTTATTCTGACAGAACAGCCATTCCATAAATCCGGCAAATTTCTGGGGTTGTCTGTCCTTGTCGCTTTTTTGTGGAATACCTGGAGAACTGTGGCCAGATAAGACAGCTTCTTCTGGGCATGATGTTGTATTTGTCACTTAATGAAGTATCCGTGGAGTTGAGAGGAGGCCCCTGTGGGGACCCTGCCTGGGCCCGTACTTCTGCCTTTTGCTGAGCTTTCCCAAACTTCAGTGGGGAGGGAAGGGGCTCTTGGGGGCAGGAGATGTCTGCATGCTGACGCCCCAGCTTCTCCCGTAGGCACCTCCCAATGCCTCTCCTGACTTCCTTATCTCTGGTCGTCCCAGGCAAGGCACCTCTGCCTTGAACTGGGCCTCTGCTCTGTGCAGATGACACAGGGCTGTCCATTTCCTGGGGATTTTCTTGCTTTTTGCCTTCTCTGTCAGGATGAAGACAAGGAAACAAGCGTCTCATTTGTTTCCCGAATGGTCTTTCAGGAACAGACTGCCCCTTCTATGACGTGGTCTGGGAAGACTTGCTCCCAAGCACCTCCTCTAATGCCACGTCCTGAGTAGGATCATTCTTACTACATGTTCCCAACCCTGGATGGCCTCCAGCAAGCCCTTCTGATGTGGGGCCTTGAGGACGTACTCTGTTATGTGCTTGTAGGAGAATCTTCTTCCTACACCACCTGAAGACCCGCCTAGGGCCCCAAGGCTCCTGCCGCTGCTCCATACTGACTCCTTGGTCCTCCATATGGACAGGCAGCCCCTGGGAAGCTCCCACGTCCACACTGGAGACACCCTGAGCATGAGTCAGAGAAGCTTTGTCAAGCTGTCTGAGGCATCGGACATGTCACTGGCTTGGCCTTGGGCCTCATTCATAGTTATCCTTTGGGAGATTCCCGGCTTGTTTGTTGTCAGGATGTCACTAGTCTATAAGTGATGAACATCGAGCTCCTCAGCCCTGGTCATCTCCCTGGAAAAAGAAGTCGAAGACAAGTCCTGAACTATCTCCATGTCTTTTCCTTCTGCGGTTCTCCTGTATTACTGGATTACACTCTTATCCTTTGAATTCCATCTGACCATAGCTTTGCTTGGGGGCTTTGGTGGGGATTCTTTGGGTACTGGAATTGGTCTCTGACTTGCTTTCCCTATGATGCTGTGTGACAGGCAGAAGCCTCTGGAATCCCTTCTTTTCTGAATAGTGTCTGCAAACGCATGGTGGATATCAGAGGGTGATGGACTCAGGGCTCCCTGTCCTTCATTGCCCACATGTGAGGTGGCAGGGCGAAGATGGTACAGGATGGAGGGTAAACATGCCGTAGCCACTTAGTCTCCATGAAGACAAATAGAGCTTCCTCTAAGGGACATGTAGCCCCCAGATTTGGAGTTTACTTCAGACATCAGATTGTTTGATGGAGAGAGTTTGGAAACAAGGAATAGGCTGTGGTCTCTGTCCACATAAATACCTCAAAGGACTTAAGGACCTGGGAGGGAACGCCTGACAGCATCCTCATATGAAACTTTCATATGGACTTCCAGCATCTATACTGGACCTAGTGAAGGAAAGTTCCTGGGAGGTATTCAAGCAGTAGACCCCACCCACTGATGGTGGCAAACTTCTCTCTTTTACTTCAGTGCGGGATTTCACAGAAAGTGTCGATGTCTGCTTGAAAGCACGCCATGTTCCATGGAGACGCCCAGGTAGCAGACCCTCATGAATTTTCTCAAACTTGTTGTTTGAATTCACATTCAGGAAATTGTCCAGTTGTCTCTGATGTAGACTCTGCCCTGACACCACTGTATTTTATCCTAACAGACTCACCCCAGGGCCATCTAGGACTTTCTCAGAGTCACATACAAGGTCTTTATCTAAAGAGTTCTCTGACTCACTCAACAGATAATCTTTTCGGCCATTCTCTAGGCTGTTTCCCTTATCCTTCCACATATCTTCCTCTGGCTGAAGTATTTCTGAGCCTCTCTCAAAGAAAATTCTGGATTGGTTCAATCCAACATTTAGAGTTTTGCTACTTTGTCCTTTATATACAGAGATGCATGACAATCCATAATTGCTCTCTGGCTCAGATAGCTCTGAAAAATCGCTCAGAGGCCTCCTGAGTGACCAAGACTCATGAATTCTGTGGGGAGGGCCCCACTGGTGTTGGATGAGCCCTTTTCAAAGATGATGCTCTAGATTTTTACATAGCTCATTGCTGAGGTGAAACATTCCAGGAAAGATAGAGATTGAAACCTGTGTCTGGGAGGCCCAGCAATAAGCAGAACTAGGAGTAGAACAACAAAAGTCCTCCTGAGAACTTTGGACCACAGAGGGTAAACTCCACAAATGTACTAGTTGCCTGGGCAACACGCTGCATCTCAAGTGTTGAATTTCATAGGACGTGCAATAGACTGATTCATTGTGGGGGTGATGAAAACACACTCCACAGATCCTAATCTGGGGTATAGGACCTCATGGTAGGATTGGAAGTGTGCATTGGAGGTGTACCTAGGTGGAGTTGGAGCTGACTTGAGAGTTAGAAGCTGGGATTGGGGTCGGGATTGAGAGAAGAGATGAGGCTGGACCCCAGGCAAGGATGGAGGTAACGCATGGAAAAATATTGTGTGTCGTTGGCCTATGGAGACATTTGAGACGCTATTGTAAGTAAAGACTGAGGAATAGTTACCCAAGACATGGACAGTAAAAGGCAAGGACTTTCTGGGCAAAGATGGGAAAACCCAGAAAAGCTGGATATGATTTTTCATCAAATAATCCTTCTGGGTCCTAGGATGTGAGGGCTGCTGGTGGACATGCAGTTCCATTGGTTTGCCTTTGTTGCTACAGAAAGGAAGGGTAACTAACGAGTCATGCCTATCAGAATTGGACTCGAAAATTTTTCCTGAAGAACTGAGGTTGTAAACTGGCCTACATTGTTTTGGAAATTAACCATTTTTCTTCCCCTTTCCCTTCCATATCACAAAATCTCTTCTCTTTTGGAATTCTCTCTTGAGGAATGCCAGGGTATCTGTGCTGAGAAACATAGGTTGACCACACCCTGCAACAGCCCACACCCTGTTGGCTACAGGATCTACCCCAAAAGAGGCCTGTAAAGCACAGAGGGCAAGAAACTCTGGCTTGAAATCACATCGTGCCAAGGGGGAAGGGAATGAGTCTTTGGCATTAGCACGTCTACACCAAAAAAGGTTTGCAAGTGACAGGCTGGAATGGTCAATACCTGTGACTGTTGGGACACAAGTGGACAATGCACTGGGGCTATTGGGAGATGTGGTCTCTGGATCAGGCTTCCTGGGATGGAAATTGATTTAGAGTGAGTCACAGTGAAATTGTAGCCTGGTGGTGGTGAGGTACACAGCACTGGTGGTACCTGATGATAAGCCAATGAGCCAGTGGGATTCCTTGTCTGGGACAAATCTGGTAAGGGCTTGATATCTTGGGAAAGGGAGGGGATAAAAAGGATGGTGTTCAGAGTCAGACGGGCATCTGGTTGGAAAAGAGGATCCGCTCTTGGAGTGCCATGTGGTGGAATGACAAGGGAATGGGGTGGGGAATTGTCCACTGGGAATGCAGATTCCAAGGGAGAAAAAGGCTCTGGTGGCAAAGAGTGACCCGGTGTTGAGGGTGAAGGAAAGTCAGACAAGGGGGTCATTGGATAAGGAGAGAGAATTGGGGGTGACAATGGGAAAAGGCTCAGGCAGAGGGGCTGATATTGGGTCTCCTGGCAGGACTCCTGAGAAGGCGGTGGACAAAGGAAAGGATGACTCAATCACATAATCTGTATAAGCCAAAGTGGACACTGAGGCAGTAGCATCTTCCCGGGCCTCAGGGAATGGTAGACAATTGACCACAGTGGTTGCACTATTGCTCACCTGACAGAAGGGGTCTGGACATAACTGTTTATGAAAGTGTGTGATATCAAGTTAACCTTACTCTCTTCAATCAGGGAGGCTGACTCAAATAATTGAAATAAATAATTCATTATTCAACATTCACAAAAACAAACTCAATATAAAATAAAGAATGAAATCTTCAAATTATCTTGGGAATAAGTCTTTAGCACTTACTTCTCTGATGTTAATAATGAAGGTTAAACTGCCCAAGCACTTTCAGGACATTATACACACACACACACACACACACACACACACACACACACACACACACACTTCCCCACTATTACCATACAGGACCAGACAGGGGCAGTTTTAGAATGCGTGGACCTACATGGACACATCATTACCACTCACAGTCCATAGGTTACATGAGGGTTCACTCTTGGTGTTGTACATTTATGGGTTTACACAAATGTATAATGACATGTGTTCCCCCTTGTAATCTCAAACACAGAAAATTCCCTGCCCAGAAAATTTTCTGTTTTATGCCTCTTCATACCCCCTCCCTCCCTATTCTAGGGAAAACACTGATGTCTTTACTGTCTCTAGAGTTTTGGTTTTCTAGAATGTCATGACGTTGGAATCACACAGTGCGTAGCCTTTTCAAATTGTCTTTTTTCCCTAGTAATATGCATTTAAGTTTCCTCCATATCTTTTCATGGCTTAATAGCTCATTTCCTTTTATCACTGAATAATAATCCATTATCTGGTTGTTTCACAGTTGCTTTATCCGTTCACCCTGGTCATTTTGGTTGCTTCCCAGCTTGGGCAACTTTGAATGAATCTCTTATAAACTTATTTATTTAAAAAAACTTAGTGAGATATAGTTCACATACCATACAATTTACATATTAAAAGTGTACAATTCAATGGCTTTTCATATATTCACAATGGTGTGCTCCCATCACCACAATCCATTTTAGAACACATTCCAGACTCAGAAAGACACTCTGTTCCCTTTAGCCTTCGCCCTTCAAACTTCTTATTTCCCCCCACCCTAGGTGACCACTCACCCACTTTCTCTGTAGTTTGGTGAATTCTGAACATTTCATACAATGGAATCATACAATATGTGGCTGTTTGCTAGTTGTACCCCCACTGATCAGTTCATGTAATAAACGTACTGTGTGAATGCAAAGCATCATATACGTATCTTTAATATGCTTTCGGTGAACATACCTAAATAAGCATCAGTTGGTTCCTGCAGGAAAATCTCAATGTTCAGAGAGCAAAGGAAGAGTTTACCCAGACGTGGCCTGGGGTGAGATACACCCAACTGATCAAAGATACGAAGCAGCAGAACCAGCAACAATAGGGAGACCTCAGCCTCCCTAGGCCTGAACGGGGAAGGGGAGGGAGGGGTCGCCCAAGTCCAGAGAGACAGAGCTGGGCTTCTCGCGGACCTGCTGGTCCTTGGACATCAGCAGGCAGGGAAGCCCAGCTGGTGCTGGGCACTGAGCAGGACAGAGACAGCTGAGACGCTCACTGGGACTGGCCAATGGCAAGTATTCAGCACATGCGTATTGTATATTTCAGTTTCTAAATTCTGGCAGATGTAATTGTAATTGAAATACAGAATCCTGAAATTACTTAAAACTGGCAATAAAGTATAATTTCCCCTAAGTCTCTCAAGGAAAATGGAGTTACATCCCCAAGGAGAAAAAATTAACCTCAAGCCAATGAAATCAGCATTAAGTATACAGAATACAGAATATCATATGATAAAAATGATTCACCCAAAACAAATCTGGGAATGAAAATGCTGAAAATACAAGCTGAAGAAACAGTGATCCTATGTCAGATCACAACTGGAGCCCCGAGCCTCAGGCTCACGTCCCCCACACTGACCTGGCTGCACAGACCATTAAAGTACCATCTCCTCTGACATCTTTGTGATGACAGATCCCCGTGCTACATTATCTGACATTTACAGTCTAAAACCATGATGAAATCATCTACAGTCTTAGGGAAACAGTACGCTTTGTCCAGAATGCTTAGCGTCTCACAGGATCGTTGTTCCCCTTTGCAGCACTTCCCATGACTCTGCTTTCTTATCTTTGTGAACTTCAAGAGGACCACCTAGACTTTCCATATCTTTGTCTTTTCTCACTGATGAAATAGGAAGTTAGATTTATTCAATTCTTCTTTCTCCAACCTACCCTTCCAGTTGGTTCCCACATTCCAACAATGCAAGTCTCTCTTTCTACATTCAGATAAGGGCAGAGTTCTGTGTGTTTCCCTGTTTACACACACACACACACACACACACACACACACACACACACACACCCTCTCTCTCAGGTTCCCTTCACTGTCCAAGGTAATCCTTCAACATTCAGTTTCAATGTCATCTCTGTGTCAACACCTCAGTAATCTTGCCCTGTCCCGTGCCCCCAAGGAACCAGCCATCCCTCCCTCCCCTAACATAACTAAACATCCCCTCTCCTCTGCTCACCTGGCACTTAGTCCCCAAACTTTAGAACTCTCCTATCACCTCTGTTACAGTTACCTCTTTCGGTGATCATTTCCCCATCAGACTGTTAGCTCTTGGAGGCAGAAATCATGCAGTTTACCTTTGTGTCCCCAGTAGCAGAGGGAGAAGGCTCATCATTTATGCTGAAAGACAGGAAACAGTCTGAACAGGTTTTCAAAGTAATTTTAAGGATTTCTAAGAAGACAAGGAGGCTTTATGCGCCCCCCTCCACTGGTAGGTCCACCTGGGCCAGGTGACAAGGGGACAGAGGGCGCACACCTGGCCTTCCCACTTGATCCAGAATCAGGCCAAGACCATCACAGCAATCCCTTTAGAACAAACACATGAACAGCATGTAATAAATTAAAACCTCCTTTTGCCACTTAATTCTTAGCCAAGTTCTGTCTGTGAAGTTGCTTTAAAATGAGAGGTGGCTATTTATGAATATCTTCCTGTTTATTAATAAACAATGACCTGTGTTTACGAAATGGGTTGTGGCTATATCACATTTACACAGTTATGAATAAAGGAAACTGCAAAGAGATTAGCAGTGGAAGATCTGAGACTTTGTTTCCACGAGGACCCTCCTAGTGACGTCACACTTATGGCAAAGTCATGACCGTACCCTGAGGTCTATTTAGCGGAGACTAAGCGGCCAGCAGCAACCCCATTGATGCCAGAGCAAGCTCAGGGAAGGTGCTTACACACCAGGGAGGAGAATGATGTCACTTTGCTTTTAATAGACACAGTTCTAAACTCTGAATTTTCTTTGCAGTCAGTAAAGACAGACCCCAAGTGCAGCAAGAGAAGTTTCTGACTATCACCTTTCAAGAGCTCCCTTCAAGCCTGCTCTTGCCTGAGTCATGTTTACTATGCACATTAGATATTACCCAGAGTACAGCAAGTTCCTAGTATTTATTGCCCTTTGTTCTCTAGCACTGCTGGGTAACTATGAAATTCACTCCTTTTCCTGCCTGAGGGTGGGACACTCCTCCTCCATCTGCAATTAACGAGACACAAATCACAGCTACCTACCAGTGAGGATAGACTTTCTCTGATTTCTAAAACAACATATTAATACGGAAAGAATGCTTTGTTTAGGCTTAGGTCCAAATTCTGGCCATGTTACCAGGTCTGGGACTAGGGTGAGATGAGTGAGGGCCCCAGGGAGCAAAATTTAAGGCAAAACTCCCTCTCAAGTTCCCGCTGGTCCTACCCTACCCATTACAAGCTCTGTCGTTTTTTCTAAATTAAGGGCAAATTCACATAACATAATATTAACTATTTTGAAGTGTACAATTCAGTAGTATTTAGCACAGTCACAATGTTATACAACCACCAACCCTTCTAGCATCAAACGTTTTCATCATCCCAAAAGGGAACCACATGCTCAGACAGAGGTCATACCCCTTTCCTTCCTCCCCACAGCTCCTGCCAACCACCGGCTGCTTTTCCATCTATCTCTATGGATACAACATGCGTGCTTTTGAGTAATAGTACTAATAACTAATTTACCTTGTGCCAAGACACTATTTGAAGAGTTTTATGTGCATTAATTCAATTAATCTTCACAAAAACCCAATGAGGTAGGCATGAATATGCCCATGAGAATGGCTTAGTGGTCTCTAAATGTTACTTCTTCTATAACATCCTAGTCTCTAAATGTTACTTCTTTAAATGTAAAATGAACAAAAGAGCAACATGGTGGGAACACTTTGCTAAGCACATTTGTGTGAGAGGCATGGTTCTAGGCCAGGAATGGCAAACAGGATTCATCTCCAAACAAAGCAGGGGTCTGACTTCCTGTAGAACAGGGGGAGAGGGATTCTCGAGATGGCTCATGGAGGCAGAGTGTGGTCATCGACTTATAATGTCTGTCATGAACAGAGCAATGGGTGACGTGCCCTACAGAACAGGGATTTGCCTTCCCTCCTAGGCAAGTGAGAGAAAAACAGAATAGAAAAAGGGACAAGTGAAATGCAGACTCTGCCTCAGTCTGAAATAGGAGAGAAGCATCACCCACGTGAGTGTAGTGAGGCAGGGAAGGCAATTTGCAGAGTGTTAAGAGCAGAGATGTTGGAATTCAAAACAAAGAACATGGAATGTGTTGAAATCCCAAGTCTGCAACTCATAGCTAATGTCTGGAAAAGATGTTTAACCTTTCTTGTTTTCATTTCCTCTTTTGTAAAATGGATAATAAATCTAACTCACAAAGTTCTGCTGGGAATGGCATGAGATAGTATCAGGGAAATACTAAACATGGTATCTGATAAATAATAAGTCTTAAATAAGTGATAAGAAAATTTAAAAATATATATTACATATTATATATAATACATTATATTATACGTACTAATACCAATATCCTTTTATGTCATATATTGGGTGTGCCAAAATATGTATACACATGACTTGTAATCATCTTCAGATATTGGAATATATTATTACAATTTTTCCTGTCTTAATATGTATATACACTTTTTTTGGCACTCGCTGTATATAAAGAGGAGAGAATGTACATGTACACATATACATACACACATATATACACATACATACAAATGCTCTCTTCCTTTAGGACATAGAATGGACAGCAAGGAAGAATCACGTCTCCTTGTAAGAGGGAGAAGAGGTCAGTAAGGTGTTCATAGAACAGGAGGACCTTAACATGACACTTGAAAGAACAGACCCATGTGTCTGCCTCACTCTGTTGTTCTGAGGATTTGGTGACACCGTTTGTTTAAAGCATTTGGCACAATACCTGCAGTCCACACACATGACCTGAACATAAATGTTTTTGTTAGTTGTTGATTATTCAATTGTGACCCTCTGAATCAGTCAGGGCTCTTAATGGCAAACAACAGAAACTGCCTCAGGCTAACCTAAGCAGAAGAGAAATGTCTCGGATGGGTCTCAGAGAGCTCAATGAATCCACAGGAAGCAGGCTCAGAGCAGGGGTGGGAACCGGAGAGGCCGGGCAGAACCGGAGAGGACACAGCCAGGGTCAGCTCCTAGGAGCAGTGCCCCTGGACACTCAGCACTGCTGCCATGACGGGGAGTAATTCTCGGTGTCCCTGGGAGGTTATACCACTTCCTCAGGATGGAACACCCTCGGTGAGAGGACACAGGGTCTGATTCTAGGTCAATGGTTCATATCTCAGCTGTCAACAGTCATCGGCAGAAGGAATCTGACATCTTCAGCTTCCACAGTAGAAAGCAGATCTTTTTCCTACTAAGAATCATATAGCAGGACCTATTTTAGAGATAGAAAGGGAATTTGGATATAGAGTATCAGAACAAAGTTTCAGTGGTAGCTTAAAACACTGTTTTGACATCTCATGGAACATTGTACCAAAAATGTAGAAAATCATCATAAATCCCTGAAATTAATCTCCCAAGTCTAAAACACTTAAAAGTCGAGACTTTCAGGTCATCTTTTGGGGTTTCATGCCAAATACCTGAGAGACGGTAGGCAGTCAGTAAAGATAGTGAAATAAATAGAGTCAGTAACTCAATGTGTGATCAGTATAATCAGGATCATTTCTTCAAATCTTCAAAATTGGTCTAAAGTGTTGATTTCTCACTTTGAACTCATATGCAGATCAATTTGAAATATGGGAAGATGAGTTTTGCTCTCTTTGCCCCCATTAACTAATTTAAGAGATATGTAATGTGAGGAGAGCAATTGAAAATAGTTCGAGGGGAATGTGGGCTTATGAGTATGTCACAAAAGCTGGTTGTTCAAAGTTAGTTGATAACGGATTAGCAAGAGATAATTCTGATGCTCCTAAAAGATGTGCTCTGAGATTTCCAGGAATTACACAGACCTTGAGGCAGAAAGCAGGAGCCAGAGATGAGAAAAATTACTTCAATAGAAAAACTGGCCTCTTACCATCAGCACTACGCCGCCCAACTGTCTCCCATATCAGATAAAACCCTCCCTCCACATCTTCCCCTGTAGGGACTGCCCTACTTCTCCCACACTGGACTGTCCGAAGCTTTTGCATAGTTGTTTATATTCCTTTTTCCTACTCCCTCACCTCCCAGTCATTTCTCAGCCCCCTGCAGTCTGGCTTCTAGGCCCACCACTCCACTGAAGTGTCACTTGTCAAAGTCACTGATGACTTCCTCACAGCTAAACCTAACAGACACCTTTCCATCTTAGTCTTACTTGGACGTACAGCACATCTAGATGATAACTTTCTCTTGGAAATACTCTGTTGACTAAACTTCTATAACTCAATAGTCTCATGGTTTTCCTCCATGAATATTCAATCGGAATACATTGCCTGGGATTTTACAAAGGCACAGAGAACACTACATTCCCAAACTGAACTTGTAATCTTTCTCTGCACTTTTCATCCAATGTCCTCCTTCAAAATGAATGCCTCCCACATACATGGGTGTCAAAGCTCAAGACTCTAGCACCATCTTTGAATTTTCCTCTCCCCCCGGACCCAACCGGTCAGCCCACCACCAACTACTCATTCGGTGCTGGTTAGTACACTGCCTGAGTAGCATTCAAATACCAGGGGTGCCAAAAAAATGTACACAAGGTGACACTTTGGTCAACGTTGTTCAAGAAGTAATTTGCCGTAATCAGAAGTGTATGGATGCTGATGATAACCACTTTGAACACCTCTTGTAATTGCAAAAATCAAACGTGACTTGTATTCATCTTTTGTTATCGGTATACATTGAGTATTATAACTTTAATAGTTTTTCCGATATTAACATGTGTATACATTTTTTGGCACTCCCAATATTTCTACTTTTCTGCATCCTTTCTAAAACTGCCCGAGTCCAAGCAACCAACTAAATAACTAGATGATCTTAAAGACCTCATGTCTCTGAGCCTCAATTTCCTGGTTTGTCACATGAGACAGAATGAATACCAAGTTTCTTCTTCCCTATATTCTGTGATTGTAAGAATTTAAACCCAAGGAGGGGCTCAGGGCAGAACTAATTCTAGTGCTTTGGGCGATCATCTCACTGTCCCCATTGACTCGCACACTGGGGTGACCGAGATTGTGCTTCATGTCCTCCCATAGCACTGCTCTTAAGGACAATCTTCAGGTCTTCAGGACAACTTATAATCAGGCCCTTTCTCTTCAATATGGCCTGATGCCACATTTGAGCTGTAGAAAATATTTTATAATGAGATTCTAATGTTGCTAACAGATGTATCTACCTTGTTTAAGTTTAAGATGTATCTACCTTGTTTAAGATTCCTATTCTTAAAAATGGCCCATGCCATTTTTGAATGTTTTCCTACAATGAGGTGACAGTTCCTTGCCGATGCTGCTTTGCTGGATGTAAATACAGTGAATCTCAATCTAGGACTGGGATGTGCTGAATAGCGAATCATCTCAAACCCTCCAACAGTCTAGTGAAGATGTTGTCATGTACAATAAAGACTAGTTGAATTAACTATGTGACGTTAACTATTATTAATAAATTTTAACATTTTTCAAAACAAGAAAAAAAATATGGCCCATGCAGAAGAAACAAAGAATTAATTCACCTTTGTTGAATGTCACTTGAGTATACATATACAAAAACCTGAATAACAGGAAAAGGTTGATGGAGATTGAGGGAGACGGGTAGTAATGAAATAATCTGGTTGATTTTCTGTGGTAGAAAGATGAAAATAAAAGCCTCATAAAAGAAGAGTAAAAGATTTAGGCCAGGGCTTTATATGACAGAAAAACAAACAAACAAAAACATACGCAGAAATAAAAGTTAAAGAGACACAATAAGTTAGATTCCACTAACGAGTTTAATAGGCAGCCATCTTAATGGGAGAGAAGGTAGACCGTAAGTGAGAAATTGGGCGACTTAAAGAGGCAAGAGCCAAAAACATAAGGGCACCCTTTCTGCCCTGGGGATTCTTTTGGTTCTGAAGTGTGTTCGACCAGCTGAGTAAAGACCTGGTGAGGATATTACATGTCCTCTAAAAGGGACATCCATCAACTGGAGAAAGATGTGCCACCTCTGTCCAAAGCTCATTAGCAGATTGAAAGTGTGACACTGCATTATGCTGATTAAGGATTAGTTTCTAATTCCAGGGACAGAACTCTCCTCAGAAGGAGTAGGCCTTCACACAGAAACACAGACTCACATGGCACAGCTAAAACATAAATAGCTTTTAAGGCTGCTTTGCATCTCTCCAAGACCCAGTGGGAAAGAAAGGGGAGGGTCTCTAGCAAAGAGGGGAGTTAAGGGTTAGAGTTCTCCAGCTCTCAAAGCCAGGTACTTTTCCCACTAATAGGGGAGAAGTGTGATGCCATCTTACTGGCAGAGGAAACCTTGGAAAACTGGGTCCTCACAGTCTGATTAGGGAAAACATAGTACTTCCAACCTCCCACTCCAGCGGGACAACAGCAATATCACAGACTAGATGAGGAACCCGCTACCTCAGACCCTCCCAGGGAGACAGCATTTGGGCTCCTACCATTTATTGGGATAACTGGGTCCAGGACCTTTGGAAAATGCCTAGACATTCCAGGGCTGGGTTTCTCAGGGAAAAGTCACCTGCCAGTCCCTTTAGAATATGTAACAAAAAGCTGTCTACATTTTCTGTTTTAAATGTATTGTTGGGGCTTCATTTCATACTGCAGTATTATAAAACTGCTTGAGGTAGCTTTAAATCCAAGACAATGGCTTTCAAACTCTTTTGACAGAGATTCACAAATATAGATGTAAAACAATTTTTATCATAAATCACATGCACAAAACTAATATGAAAGTTTTATGGAACATTATGGACCCTTATTATATACAATACACTCTAATATTATCTATCCCATTGTATCTCATTGTCTTATCTGTGTGCTGCAATCACCACAATTATTCCGTAATTCATTAATAAGTCAGAATCTGAGTTATTAAAACTGACTCTGGGTGGTGAACACACAATGTGATCTTAGATGATATATACATATATTACAGAATGGTACACCTGAAATCTATGTAATTTTACTAGTAATTGCCCCCCATAAGCTTTAATTAAAAAAAGAAGGAAAAATTGACTTATTTTCACTGCTAGTGGGAGAACATAATTTGACATATTCTTTATATCATATGTTTAACTATATTTTAAGAGTCAATGTATTTAATCCTAAAAGAGATTGAAGCTCACCGTTTGATTAACAGCTAAAGTTCCAATATAAAGTAAATTTACGAATTCACTGATCATAAACATTTGTTTATGACACATAGAGCATGCATAAATTGGTGTTATGTTTTCATAGTCGTGAGAATAATGTAAATAATATACAAAAATATAATGTGTATTTACTGTAAAAAATGAAAACCAATTATCCAAGTATTAAATTGTAAAACATCATCTTTCTGTGATTTTTCTTTCTCTCTGAGTCTTAGCATGTAACCTTGTTTCTTTCAAAATAACCAATTAAAGCAAAAAAACATTAATTAGAATCAATCATGTCAATACAATCTTTAAAAAGGTGCTAAAATACTATACTTATGAACACTGAGTCAAAAACAAAACAGAACAAAATATAAATACTTCCAGAAAGTTAATATCAAAATAATGCCCTTCATGGTATTCACTACCATGACAGATTTTACTTCCTCTGTAAAATTATCTGAAAACATTTTGAAACTCCCTTTTGGGAAGAGCCTTCAAGACCTGTTTAAGCCACTTGAGAAAAACAGTTTTGTTATTTATTATTACATCATATCTCTTATCTACATTTAATTAAAACTACTTAAACCCACACCTTCCTCAACAGAATTTACTTGAAGTGTCTCCCAATTAATTCCTATAATCATACATATACCAAAAGAGGAAAACTTGTCATAGTAGAAGATAGTCAAAGAATGGAACACAAAAATCAGTTCCAAACCAAAAAAATACATATTTTTATAAATCAAAATTGTTTCCAAAAATATTTTAGGTAATTACAATATATTCAGAATAGGTGGATAATCTTCCAGAGGTACAATATTGAAGGGTAAAACTTCCATCTGGGATATGTCCTTACTTTATAGTCACCCTTAATATTTACATATTTACTGTGCATTATGGAAATTGTCACTAAATATAGCTACATAGGCAAAACGTACTTTATTTTTTAAAGCTGAAAGATCATAGTAAAGGTGCAGCCTAAAAAGAAGGGATAATATGAACTTAATGTTAGGCTAAATGCCCTTATTTGTATCAGTTTTTTTAAATATTTAAATATCCTTTTAGTTATTTTTCATTAAACCTTTAATTCTATAACATATTTTTAACTCAAAGGTATATTTACCTTTACCCATCTCTCACAATGTTTTGTTTTTTTGGTTTTTGTTTTTTTGTTTTTTTTCTCTAGCAAAGAGGCAGGACAATTTCAGAACCATAACTTTCAGTGAAATCAATCATTTGGTAAAGTGGCAGGTTCATGCTTCTGCTAAGATTACTGTACTGATGAAGTCAAATCCATAGGTTTGATCCCTAAGTGGGCCAATTTACTTTGCTAAAGGGAGTCTCTCCAATGCTGGCCTGACATCCTGCAAATAGGAGCCATCAGTCATAAGGAGAAGCTAGGGGGAAAGTGTGGGTGGAGTAGAGCCAACACATCACTACTGTAGGGAAATAACACCAAGTCCAAACCTACCGGTGGCTACGGCATGGCATTGCTGTTGTAAATAAAAGGGAGAACTATCTTCCAAATGATAATGCATTGGCACAGGTGAGAGTATAAATCTGACCTCTAGAAATGTACTTTAAGATCAAGTGTATCAGTAATTACAGAACTAGTAATCAATCGTTGGTTTGATGAGGGTTGTATCAAGCATGGTAGGAGGTATAGAGAGACCCCAATAAAACGTATGAATTTATTTACAATGTGTTTGTTTCCAGCTTCCACAAAATACTGGCTGTTGCTCAAACAAAAGAAAAAATATAGTGACTGGCTGAGGAATTACTGTAATAGTTTGGATTAAATAAACTGTAATCGAGGGTCTCTGGTCCTGCTTCCCACACAACAATGCAGGTTATGGTGAGGCCAAAAAGGAACACCAATGGAGCCATAGATAGAGGAGTCATACCACTATATTCTCGATGGCGGCTGGTCAAGATACAAAAGCAAACATCTGCCAGTACCCCAATGAGGGGACTTCCTGCACCCCAGTCTCACTGGCGGTTGGGCGAGACACAGGAAGTAGGATCCCCATGATCCACAATCCACCATCCATGCTTGCTAACCCCACTTGCTGGCTGCAATCCACAGTCTGCTTCTCTACCAACTAACCAACCCCTTGCCTGCCTAGCCACGGCAGTTATATTAGTGGTTAATGGCTAACCGGTTACAACTGATGGCCACCCAGCCACAACGGATGGCCATCTGATTACAGCTGATGGCCATCTAATAACCGAGCCAGCACCTTTCCACATGAGGTCGAGAGCCTGGAAACTGCTCTCTGGAACTCTGTCCCCACACAAACAAAACCTATTAAAGCATTGTGTCAAAGTTTTATTTAACTCATTAATGCGGGCACTAGCAAGATGACAAAGTGTCATGCAGGAGACCCTGTTTGCTGCGCTATTATTTGTCATGCAAGGTGACCTGCAGGGTCTTTGGTCTCGCTCCCCACATAAGAACTCAGGACATGGTGAGGTCAAAAAGGAAAACAGCACGGAGCCATAGGTAGGGAAGTCATACTACTATATTCTTGCTGGCGGCTGGGTTGGAGACACAGGAAGCAGGAGCCACACTGTTTGTAACCTCACTGCTCCGCTTGCAGGCTCAGCCACCATCTTCTTGCTAGCCCCCATTTTTCTGCTAGCATAGCCACAGCAGTTATATTAGTGGCCAATGGCCCCCTGGTTACAGCTGACGGCCAACTAGCCACAGCTGATGGCTATCCAGTCACAGTTGATAGCCATTTACTACCTGAGCCAGCAACTTCCAAAGTGAGGGCGAGAGCCTGGCTCTGTCCCCACACTCCACCCCTACAGGGTCTCACCTCACAGTCTACGCGACAAGCATCTACCACAAGGGGAGGTATGGAGGCACCTGGAGGTGAATGCAATATCCTGGACACAGCCAGGCTCTCTGGGCACAGCCAGGGTTTCTCAGGGCACCACCAGTCCTTCTGGGCACAGCCAGACTTCCTGAGCTTCTTAGGGTACGACCAGTCTCTCCGGACTCAGCCAGGGCCTCTCAGGGCACTGCCACTGTCTCTGGACACAGCCAGACTTCCCAGGCTCAGCCATGGCTCTCAGGGCACTGCCACTCTCTCTGGGCTCAACGAGACTTCCTGGACAAAGCCAGGGCTCTCAGGACACTGCCACTCTCTCTGGGCACAGCCAGACTTCCCAGGCTCAGCCATGGCTCTCAGGGCACTGCCACTGTCTCTGGACACAGCCAGACTTCCTGGACACAGCCAGGGCTCTCAGAGCACTGCCACCCTCCTGGGCCTCTCAGGGCACCATGCTGGAACAACAGTGGCTCACAGTCAAGGTGCTTACATATGCTCGATGGCTGCTGGTCAAGACACAAAAGCAAACATCCGCCAGTTCCACTACATGGTAATACGTTCCCAAACAGTCAAGCTGTCCATTAAATTAGGGATGGAAGGCAATTCCCCATAGTCCATAGTCATTCACCAGGGCTGTCCTGGGGGTGAGGGACGACCTTGACCTCACCCTCATCTCCCACAGAGGACTCAGAAAGTGTTTCCTCCTGGGACTACAAGTCCTGCATCCAGGCTGCCTCAGCAAGCACTTCCCAGCCCACAGGGCCGCAAAGACCTTTGCTTTCAACGTCTTATGCTGGTTGGTGAACTGGCCACGTCTTCCCACCCCTCCATGGGGGTACAGCTCTCCAGCAGCTGCTCCTCCTGGTCTTCCTGAGACTGAGTGTTCCTACGCACAAACTGCTCCACTGCCCTTCGGAAAGCTTTGGCCGGCACCATACCCTGCTCGCTGCGCCACGTGTCACGCAGGGTGTCAGGCAGGGTCTCTGGTCCCGCTCCCCACATAAGAACGCAGGACATGGTGAGGCCAAAAAAGAACACCCACGGAGCCATAGATAGGGGATTCATACCACTATATTCTCACTGGCAGCTGGGTTGGGGACACAGGAAGCAGGAGCCACACGATCTGCAACCTGCCATCCGCTTCTCTACCAACCAACCAACCCCTTGCTAACTGCAGTGTGCCGTGCTAACTGCAATCCGCTCTTGCAGGCTCAGCTACCATCTTCTTGCTAGGCCCCATTTGCTGCTAGCGGCAGTTATACTAGTGGCCAATGGCTCACTGGTTACAGCTGACGGCCAACTACACAGCTGACGGCCATCCAATCACAGTTGATGGCCATTTACTACCTGAGCCAGCACCTTTCCACATGAAGCTGAGAGCCTGGAAACTGCACTCCTGGCTCTGTCCCCACACAAAGGCAAAATAAAATTTAAGAAACTGAATATTTTTAGTCAGTAGGAGAAAAAAACCTGAAATAAGTACCAAGTTGGTTAAAGTCCTACAGGGCAATAACACCATCACACCTTACCAGTTTTACACAACTGTAAAATGGCCCTAATCAGTTGTGCAAACAAAGCTATATTCCCTTAGAACATATTAGAAACAGCTGGGGAGTTTAAAAAAATACTGACAATTAGGTCTTACCCTCGATGTTCTGATTTAATTGGAAATTAAGTAAGGCCTCAGCAGCAGGATTTTTAAAATCTCCTCTAGTGATTCTAATGTGCAACCAAGTTTGAGAACCACTGCCCTAGAAAATGACATGGCCTTTTACAAGGGTTTTCAATAATTTGCCCATGCACCTTGCTATTCAAAATGCGTAGTACTGTCCAGAGCATGCCATCAACTGGGTCCCCCAGAATCTGGGTCTCCACCCCAAATGCCCTGAGTCTGAATCTGTTTTTAAAATATAACCAGGTGATTCAGGTGTACATTAAAATGTGGGAAGCACTTTTCTAACATCATATTGAAAGGAATTGCAATCATTTTTTCCTAATTCCAAGTTTCAGAATAATTTTTCTAAGATAACATCAATAAGAAACTGTCACTCGGGGTGGCCTGTGGGATCTCTGGTCCCGCTCCCCACATAAGAACGCAGGACATGGCGAGGCCAAAAAGGAACAGGCACAGAGCCATAGATAGGGGAGTCATACCACTATAGTCTCACTGGTGGCTGGGTTGGAGACACAGGAAACAGGAGCCACATGATCCGCAACCCTCACTCTGCTGTTTGCTAGCTCAACCACCATCTTCTTGCTAGCCCCCATTTGCTGCTAGCGTAGCCACAGCAGTTATATTAGTGGCCAATGGCTCACTGGTTACAGCTGACGGCCAACTAGCCACAGCTGATGGCCATCCAATCACAGTTGATGGCCATTTACTACCTGAGCCAGCACCTTTCTATGTGACGCCGAGAGCCTGGAAACTGCTTTCTGGGGCTCTGTCCCCACAGAAACTGCCAAATATCTCCCAAAAAGTCACAAATAACATTTTAACTATAGGAATATTTGTGGAGAGGGGAATCAACTCTGAGCTGGAAAACCTGCACTAGATCAATCAATGGTCCTCAGCCAACAGGGGCCCCTGGGATGACAGAACTGGGAGTATTTCAGATGAACAGATGGTGTCTAAGGGATCTTAAGGTTAAACATCATGCTTTGTGTATTACCTTTACTAAGAGCTGCTGGGAATTGTGAGGGGGTGGGAAGTCCCACATGTGCCAATGTTTCGGCAAAATTAGGATAAACTTTTCAGTGAAAGGGTTTTAAAAAACTTACCCAGCATCAAATTGCTAAAATTTGAGGGTCATTGTGTCAATTCAGACCTAGTGTTAACTACATTTTGTGAAAGGTTGACAGACAAAGGAGTTCACTGCTTTCTGAGAATGAAAACTTAGGCCATAATTACCAGGCAACAAGACCCTCTCTATGGCTATTAACACCTCAGAAAACATGAACAATGTTCTAAAACACAAATTTCCAGAAATATCAAATGACTTTCACATTGGCATGAAAGTATAATAACCATATATCTTGAATTTTCAAAGTCACTGCCAATTATGAAAATATGTCATTAAAATTCATATATTTATTTATTCGTTATATATTTATTGAGTACTGAGTACTTTTCTAGGTTTACAGTGGTAAACAAAAGCACAGTCCCTGCCTTCATGGAACTTACAGTCTAGTAAGGAACAAGGATATTAAACAAATAAAATAAATGTTTTTGCTACTCTAACAGAGCTTGTGTGATGAAAGAACAGAGTGATTTTGACTAAAATGGCTCATTCAATGTATAACTAAATGTGATGTATTATCTGTAATTTTTCAAGGTTTTAAAGTTAATAAGTTCCCAAATCATAAAATGATTTGAATCATAAAATAAATTAATAAATATACATTTCATTAAGCCTGCCAAATGTACTTGATTCTGCTTAATATCTCAAATGATAAGAAACATCCCAAATCTCTGACAATACTTTTCTGACCTTCATTATGGCAGATATTGTTGGCTTTCAATGACCAGCTGAAAGTACACAGTGTCTTTCAAAGATCTAAAGAATCAGAAACCTTAATTAGGGCTATGGAGATAAAACACACATATTGATTCAGGTACCTTAAATCCTCTCTGAAAAAGAAATGGAAATCATATAGATATATATGGATATATATATATATATATACACACACACACACATACGTATATATATACATATATATCTCCGATTTCTAAGATGCTGATTTGGTAATCATATTTTTCATTAAAACTGGTAGAGAACTACAAAAAATATCACAATTGAAAAGGTGTGAACCATTTTTGTGATGAAAAGGTTGTCTGAGTTTTTTTTCTGTTTCTCCATGGCAATATAAATGAGTCTGTCCTCTCCAAATAATATTCTTAGACTTACCATTCTTGATTTCAACCATGATTATAACTACTGTCCTTTGCATTATTCATCCAGAATGCCTTCTCTCTGCTTAACTCATTTAGTGCTTTCATTACTCCTGGTACCCACAACCCTTTACCTCTAAGTTTCAGCTCATGATACCTCTTTCCCACCCTCTTCACACTCTTGTGGTCAGTTTGAGACACACTTATGTACATTCTAAGAACACAAAGATCTAAATTCAGATTTTCCTTCTTCCAGAGAGCCCAAGAAGAGGAAAATATGCCAAACTATTCAATAATGAAGGGTATCTATACCTAATCAACAAAGAACCAAGTCAAGTAAAGTTGTCCTCCTACATTGTCAACTCCTGATTTTATCTACTTCTTATTTCATATTTTTTCCAGTTTCATGATGCTGTAATTGATATTTAATACTGTATGGGTTTCAGATGTACGTGGTGTTTGATACATTTACATATTGCAAAATGGTTACCATGATGAGTTTAGTTAACATCGTCACCACACAGTTACAGTTTTGTTTCTTTTGTTGAGAACATTAAGATCTACTCTCTTAGCAACTTTCAAATATACAATACAGGATTGTTAGCTGTTGCTGTATGTTACCTCCCGGTGACTTCTTTATTTTATAACTGAAAGGTTGTACCTTTTGACTCCCTTTACCCATGTCCCTTACCCCTGCGTTTGGCAACCACCAGTCTGTTCTATGTGTCTGTGAGTTTAGTTTTTTGGATTGCACATGTAAGTGAGATCATAAGGCATTTGTTCTTCTCCATATGATGTATTTTACTTAGCATAATGCCCTCAAGGTCCATTCATGTTGTTGCAAAAGGTATCCTTCTTTTTAATGGCAGTATAACATTCCTGTGTGTGTCTGTGTGTCTGTGTGTGTGGTCTCACATTTTCTTTATCCACTGATGAACACTTAGGTTGTGTCCATGTCTTGGCCATCCTAAATAATGTTACAAAGAACATAGGGGCGGGGGAAGGAAGTGCATAAATCTTTCAAGATAGTGATTTCATTTCCTTTGGACATATACCCAGAAGTGTAATTGCTAGATGACTGACAGTTATGTTTTCAATTTTTGGAGAAAACCTCCATACTGTTTGTTTTCCACAGTGGCTGAACCAATTTAAATTCCTACTGATATTACCCAAAAGTTCCCTTTTCTCTCTACAACCTAGCCAATATTTGTTTCTTGTCTGTCTGAAAATAACCATCCTAACAGGCATGAGGTGATGTCTCATTATGGTTTTCATTTTCATTTTCATTTCATTTGCATCACTGCTGATTAGTGATGTTGAGCACATTTTCATGTACCTGCTAGCCATTTGTATTTTTTCTTCAAAAAAAAGTCTATTCCAGTCCTTTGCTCATTTTTTAAAACACATTATTTTTGTCATTGAGTTGAATGTGTTCTTTATTTATTTTGGATATTAATCCTTATCAGATGTAAGATTTGCATATATGAGATGTGATCAACAAACATGGTGAATGTTTAAGTAAAAAAAGTAAAAGGCACATTCCCATTGATTACCCTCAAAATATTCCCCCTTGCTTCAAACACACTTATTCCATCATTCGTGCCACTTTTTGAAGCAGTTCTGGAAGTCCTCTTTCATGAGTGTCTTTAGTTGTGCTGTCGTGGCTGCCTCAATGTCCTGAATTAATTCAAAATGTTTTCCTTTATTGGTCATTTTGATTTTGGGGAAGAACCAGAAGTCATATGGTGCCAGAGCCAGTGAATAAGGTGACTGAGAACAAACCATAATGTTTTCATTTGACAGAAATTGCCGTATACCAGAAGCGATGTGTGACATGGAGTGTTGTCATGATGGATGAAGTAAGGACACTCACAAAATAGGACTTCCAGAACTGCTTCAGAAAGTGGCAAGAACGATGGGATAAGTGTGTTCAAAGTGAGGGGTATTAATGGCAATGTGTCTTTTACTATAATACTTTTTTTTTTTATTTAAACACTCACCATATCTTTTGATCACACCTTGTATTCTCTCCCATTTTGTAGGTTGCCTTTTCATTTTGTTGATTTTGTTTGCTGTGCAGAAGCCTTTCAGCTTGATGTAATCTCATTTGTTTATTTTTTTATTGCCTTAGCTTTTGGTGTCAAATAAAAAAAAATCATCATCAAGGCTGATTTCAAGGAGATTACTGCCTGTTTTTTTCTTTTCTTTTTCAAGACCTTTATGGTTTCATGTCTCATTTTCAAGTCTTTAATCAATTTTTAGTTGATTTTTGTGTATGGTGTAAGATAGGGGTGCAGTTTTATTCTCCTGCATGTGGCTGTCCAGTTTTCCCAACACAAATTTAATGAAGAGACTATCCTTTCCCTGTTGTACATTCTTGCATTCTTTGTTATGAGTTAATTGAAGATATATGTGTGGGCTTTCTTCTGGGCTCTCTATTCTGTTCTATTGATCTATGTGTCTGTTTTTATGCCAATATCATACTGTTGTGGTTGCTACAGCTTGACATAGCAACCCCCTGTATGTAGCGATCGCATTATAATATAGTTGGAAATCAGGAATTATGACGACTTCTAGCTTTGTTCTTTCTTGAAATCGTTTTGGCTATTTCATGGTCTTTTGTGGTTCCATATAAATTATAGGATTGTTGATGTGTCTATTTTTGTGCTAGTACTGTTTATATTACTATGACTTTGTAGTATAGTTTGAAATCCTGAAGCATGATACTTCCAGCTTTGGTCTTTTTTTCTCAGGATTTCTTAGGTTATTCAAGGCCTTTTGCTGTTCCACACAAATTTTAGAATTGTTTCTTCTGTTTCTGAAGAATGCCTTTGGCATTTTGATGGGGATTATGTTGGTTTTGTAGATGGCTTTGGGTAGTATGGCCATTTTAACAATATTAATTCTTCAGATCCATGAACACGGATGTCTTTTTATTTGTGTGTGTCTTCTTCATTCTCTTTCAGCAAAGTTTTATAGTGCTCATTGTACAGATCTTTCAGTTCCTTTATTAAATGTACTGCTAACTATTTTAATTGGTTTTGATAGTATTGTGAGTAGGAAGATTTTCTTCATTTCTTTTTCAGATGTTTCATCCTTAGTTGTAAAGAAATTCAACTGACTCTAAGGTCGGACAATTAAGTTCATGAACTTGTTGCAACATATTGGTAAACTTTTTTGATATCAGAGATATTATTCATTATGAATTTGTACCAATTGGACAAACAAGTAACCAAGTTTACTATTTGGAAGTGTTGAAAAGGCTGCATGAAAAAGTTAGGCTACTGAACTTTTGCCAACAATTCACGGCTCTTGCATCACGACAATGCACCAGCTCACACAGCACTGTCTGTGAGGGAATTTTTAGCCAGTAAACAAATAACTGCATTGAAACACCCTCCCTACTCACCTGATCTGGTCCCCAATGACTTCTTTCTGTATCCAAAGATAAAGGAAATGTTGAAAGGAAGACATTTTGATGACATTCAGGACATAAAGGGTAATACGACGACTGTTGTAATGGCCATTCCAGAAAAACATTTCCAAAATTGCTTTGAAGGGTGGACTAGGCCCTGGCGTCAGTGCATAGCTTCCCGAGGGGGCTACTTCAAAGGTGACCATAGTGATATTCAGCAATGAGGTATGTAACATTTTTTGTAGGATGAGTTCGCAAACTTAATTGTGCAACCTCGTGTGTGTGTGTGTGTGTGTGTATGTGTGTGTGTATTGTCTCAAAGAACCTCTATACAAAATAGTAATAACAAAGAAGAGTGAGAACATTGCAGTATAAAGGTCGAGCAGACAACACCTTCATCAAATGCTTAAATTGAACATCATTAACAATGGGGTTAATGAGAATCATGCAGGATAAAATAAAAAGTCAGCTCACTTGTGTGCTAATCCTACAACACATATAACCTAAAACTAAGCAGGAGGAAATGTCTGATAAGCCCTAATTGAAAGACATACCACAAATAGCTAGCTTATACTATTTAACACTTAGGAAAATCAAGCTTCAGCTGAGGAGCTGGTCCAGACTAAAAGACACTACCTTTTGCTACACAACTTTTCAATGATTTTTGTTTCATTGAACATTCATTGAATGTTTTACACAAGTAAATACGTGCTAAATATGAGCTAGCAAAAGCAGATTGCAGTTGGCACGGCAGAGTGCACTTAGCAAAGGGTTGGTTGGTTGGCAGAGAAGTGGACGGCAGGTTGCGGATAGTGTGGCTCCTGCTTCCTGTGTCTCCAACACAGCCACCAGCGAGACTATAGTGGTATGACTCCCCTATCTATGGCTCTGTGCCTGTTCCTTTTTGGCCTCACCATGTCCTGCGTTCTTACGTGGGGAGCGGGACCAGAGACCCCGCATGACACCCTGCATGACACATTGTCACATGGAGCATCATGCAGGGTCTCTGGTCCCGCTCCCCACATAAGAACACAGGATGTGGCTAGGCCAAAAAAAAACACCCAGAGAGCCATAGGTAGGGGAGTCATAACACTATACTCTCACTGGCTGCTGGATTGGAGACACAGGAAGCAGGAACCACACAATTCTCAAACCTCACTGCACCACTTGCAGGCTCAGCCACCATCTTCTTGCTAGACCCCATTTTTCTGCTAGCATAGCCATGACAGTTATATTAGTGGCCAATGGCTCACTGGTTACAGCTGACAGTTAATTAGCCACAGCTGATGGCCAGCCAATCACAGTTGATGGCCATTTACTACCTGAGTCAGCACCTTTCTATGTGAGGCCGAGAGCCTGGACACTGCTCTCTGGGGTTCTGTCCCCACACTCCACCCCTACAGGGTCTCGCCTCACAATCTACGCGACAAGCATCTTCCGTGAGGGGCCACGTGCAAGGAGCCTGGAGGTGAATGCAATATCCTGGACACAACCAGGCTCTCTGGGCACAGCCAGGGTTTCTCAGGGCACCACCAGTACTTCTGGGTACAGCCAGACTTCCTGGGCTTCTTAGGGTACCACCAGTCTCCCCAGACACAGCCAAGGTTTCTCAGGGTACCACCAGTGCTTCTGAGCACAGCCAGACTTCTTGGGCTTCTTAGGGTACCACCAGTTCCCGTGGACACAGCCAGGGCTCTCAGGGCACTGCCACTCTCTCTGGGCACAGCCAGACTTCCTGGGCACAGCCAGGGTTTCCGGGTACCACTAGTCTTTCTGGGCACAGCCAGTCTTTCTCACATATTCTCCACCGCGGCTGGTCAAGACACAAAAGCAAACATCCACCAGTTCCACTACACGATGGTACGTTCCCAAGCAAACAGTCAAGCGGTCCATTAAATTAGGGATGGAGCCCATTCCCCATAGTCCATAGTCATTCACCAGAACTCTCCTGGGGGTGAGGGACGAACTTGACCTCACCCTCCCCTCCCCTGGAGGACTCAGCAAGCAATTCCTCCTGGGACTACAAATCCTTCATCCGGGCTGCCTCAGCAAGCACTTCCAGCCCACAGGGCCTCAAAGATCTTCGCTTTCTCTGGCCTATGCTGGTTGTGGAACTGTCCACATCTTTCCACCCTTCCACGGGGGTCCAGCTCACCAGCAGTTGCTCCTCCTGGTCTTCCTGAGACTGAGTGTTCCTATGCACAAACTGGTCCACCGACCTTCGGGGAGCTTGGGCCGGCACCGTACCCTGCTCACTGCGCCATGTGTCACGCAGGGCGTCATGCAGGGTCTCAGCTCCCACTCCCCACATAAGAACGCAGAATGTGCTAAGGCCAAAAAGGAACACCCATGGAGCCATAGATAGGGGAGTCATACCACTATACGCTCACTGGAGGCTGGGTGTGAAAAACAGGAAACAGGAGCCACACAATTCTCAACCATCACTGCACCGCTTGCTGGCTCAGCCACCATCTTTCTGCTAGCCCCCATTTTCTGCTAGCGTAGCCATAGCAGTTATATTAGTAGCCAATGGCTCACTGGTTACAGCTGACGGCCAACTAGCCACAGCAGATGGCCATCCAATCACAGTTGATGGCCATTTACTACCTGAGTCAGCACCTTTCCACGTGAGGCCAAGAGCCTGGAAACTGCTCTCTGGGGCGCTGTCCCCACACACATGGCGCAGCGAGCAGGGTACGGTGCCAGCCAAAGCTCCCCAAAGGGTGGTGGAGCAGTTTGTGTGTATGAACACTCAGTCTCAGGAAGACCAGGTGGAACAGCTGCCGGAGAGCTAGAATCCCATGGAGGGGTGGGAAGACATGGACGGTTCCCCAACCAGCATAGTGTGGAGAAAGTGCAGGTGCTTGAGTCCCTGTGGGCTGGGAAGTGCTTGCTGAGGCTGCCCGAATGCAGGACTTGTAGTCCCAGGAGGAAACGCTTGCTAAGTCCTTCGTGGGAGATGTGGGTGAGGTCAAGGTCATCCCTTACCCCTAGGACAGCCCTGACGAATGACAATGGACTATGGGGAATGGGCTCCATCCCTAATTTAATGGACAGCTTGACTGTTTGCTTGGGAACATGCCACCATGTAGTGGAACTGGTGGATGTTTGCTTTTGTGTCTTGACTGGCCGCCATCGAGAATACGTAAGAACCTTTATTGTGAGTTGCTGTTGTTCCAGCACGGTACCCCGAGAGGCCCAGAGAGAGTGGCGGTGCCCTGAGAGGCCTGGCTGTGTCCAGGAAGTCTGGCTGTGTCCAGAGAGGGTGTCAGTGCCCTGAGAAGCCCTGGCTGTGCCCGGGGAGACTGGTGGTACCCTAAGAAGCCCAGGAAGTCAGGCTGTGCCCAGAAGGACTGGTGGTGCCCTGAGAAACCCTTGTTGTGTTCAGAGGGCCCGGTTGTGTCCAGGATATTACATTCACCTCCAGGCTCCTCGCATAGGGCCCCTTGTGGGAAGACGCTTGTCACAGAGATTGTGAGGCGGGACCCTGTAGAGGTGGAGTGTGGGGCCAGAGCCAGGAGTGCAGTTTCCAGGCTCTCGGCCTCATGTGGAAAGGTGCTGACTCAGGTAGTAAATGGCCATCAACTGTGATTGGATGGCAATCAGCTACGGCTAGTTGGCCGTCGGCTGTAACCAGTGAGCCATTGGCCACTAATATAACTGCCGTGGCTACGCTAGCAGCAAATGGGGGCTAGCAAGAAGATGGTGGCTGGGCTAGCAAGTGCGGATTGCAGTTAGCAAGTCATTGGTCAGTTGGCAGAAAAGGGAACAGCAGGTCGCACGTCGTGTGAATCCAGCCTCCAGTGAGACTATAGTGGTGTGACTTCCCCACCTATGGCTCCGTGAGCGTTCCTTTTTGGCCTAGACATATCCTGTGCTCTTGTGTGAGGAGCAGTAGCTGAGCCCCCGCAGGCCGCCCCACACGACAATATTGTTACTGTATTTATTACTGTCATTGCCTTGGTAGAGTCCCCTGAGGTATCCACTGTGAAGGGGCCTGTGGCCATCAGGTGCAGCACCGCACCCACGTCTGAGCATCTTCTGAAGTGGCATGGACTCGCACGGGAACTGGGGGCTGAGAGAGCACGAGGCCAGGCAGTAGGGGATGGAAACAGCAGTTTGAGCGAAGTGCAGGGCAGTGGGCAGCTTACCTGGGAGTCCAGCAACCCTCCTCAGAACTTGTCTTTGCGTTAAATCTCAACTCTAATCTTCCAGAAGCCATGGAAGGATGCCCAGGAAGCCTGAGCTCAGACGCCTGGCCATCTGGTGCCGTCCTTAAGCGGCCAAACCTATCAGGCTCTCAGGCCCCGCCTGGGGCTGTGGCCCCGCTCCTGCAGGCTGGTTGGTCCTGGGGCGCCTGGGACCGAGCACGCTGGGCGGAGCCTCCCGGAGAAATCCCTCCCATCGCCTACAGGTTCCTACAGAGCTTTCTGAGCTCCCCTAGGTGCACCTGGATATGATGAGGTAACCACAGTCTTGGTCCTATGGGAAGGTAGATAATGAAGCCAGATGTTCCCCGCGGTGTGAAAAGTGCTGAGAGTTGGAAAGCAAGGACAGATCCTAGCTTGGGAGGTGGAGAAACGCATCCAAGGAAAGACTTTCATTTTAACAGGAGGGAAAGAAAGGAAAGGATGGGGTTTCAAGGATTGGTTTTGTTCTTGTTTTATAGTTTTTATAATGAATGGTTCCCATCTGCTGACTTCTCATCTCGCTGTGGTGGTCCAGATAACATATGATAACATATAACCAACGACTGACGAATGTGGAGAAGTTTTAGGATGGTGAATTTGTTTTAAGTACTTCGGCAAGTGATTTGGCTAAGAAAACAATCATATAAACTCCAAAAACACGGTGATTTTGTTTCCTTCACTTCGATGAGGGCCTAGTACACATGAAACGTCGAAGGAATGAATGGATTGTTTCAGGCAGTGTTGGGGCTGACAAGCAGTTATAAAGATAAATTTATGGTGGTAAAAACATACTTAATTGTGTGATTTTTGTCAAAGATGAGTCACCACCTCATAAGAAGGCAGATCTAAAGAAGGCAAACTAAAAGTTTTCTAGGCAGGACTGATGGAAGGAGAGTGGGGTAGGTTCTTTAGAGTAGAGATATTTAGGTTTGGGGTTAAGTGATGGACCAGGAAGACTTCCTCGGACCAGAAATGAAGAGACAAAGTGGTCAGATGAGCAGGGAGAAAGGATGAGGTGGCTTGTAGTTCCGGAAGAGGCTGCGAGATTGGCATACAGAGGGCATGAGCTGAAAGAATAAAGCATAAAGAACGGAATATCATAATATTTTTTTCAGAAGACAGAAGTGCTCCTGGTGATAAGTTCTAGGATGTGTCCATGACTGAACTGGAATGGGGGTAAGGGTCTCTGAGATAAGAAGGGAAGACAGTGAGAGGCCAGATTGTTGGATGGTCTATCTACATGGATGTCGGGGCCTCTGACTGATTCCTCCCACTTCAGTTTCTGTCCAAGGCTCCATCCCACCTCTTTCCTGTCCCAAGGTCTCCACTGAATCAGCATTTCCTGCAGCTCTAAGCTTCAATCAATGGCATGGCTCTGGACAAGGAGGCAGAAATGTGGCAGTGAGAGAGAGGATGTGGACACCTGCTTTGATTTGTTTTTGTTTGGGCACCAGCATTCACTCACCTTCTCTCTATAGTCCCTCTATTGCCTCTGGGGAGCTAACCTCACACCACCTCTACCCCACGCCACCCTTCCCTTCTTCATTGGATACTCCAATCTTTCTGATGTTTTTCTCTTCATTCCACTGAGCCATTAAACAGTTTGGCCCTGATGACATGGATATGGATGAGGACAAAGATCCAGTTGGCAACTTTGGCCACTTTTACTTCAGTGAACTGAGTGGGGTTTCCAGGAACTAACCCTTCTAAGGAAGTTCCAATTATTCCTACACCTCATGATATTTACACCGACGTCTAATTACCTTTCTCCTTGAGTGTAGGCTGGACTTAGTGATTTGCTTCTGACTGATAATATAAACAAAAGGTGATAGGATGTCATTTCCATGATTAATTTACAAAAGACTAAATTCTGTCTTGCTATCAGACTCTCTCCTGACTTTGATGAAGTAAGCTGCCATATTGGAGAAGCCCACATGGCAAGGAACTGAGGGTAGCCTCCAGCCAACTCCAGCCAACAGCCAAGTAATAGAGGATCTCAGACCAATAGGCCTCGAGGAACTGCATCCTGCCAACAGCTATAGAGTTGAGCACAAAGGTGGGTTCTTCACCAGTTGATCCTTGAGATGAAATTACAGCCTCTGCTGACACCATAATTATGACCGTGTATGAGACTCTGAAGCAGAGAACTCACATACGCTCTCTCTGGATTCTTTACCTACAAAAACTGTGAAATAACTAAATATGTGTCTTCTAAGGCACCCTTTTTGGGGTACCACTTACATACTAAGAGATAATTAGAGCACCTCAAAATAACTGTAACCTTGCAACATGGCTGGGATGTAATGATGTAACATGGCTGGGACGACAGGTCACAAATAAGAGGACAAGCTCTCTGACAACATCCCTGAAGATATCATCGTGTGCGCAGTGATGATCCCACATACTCTTATGCTGAGGTGTCATCATGCTCTACCAAGCCCTGACTGGTGTCCAGGAGGTGAGGCCAAGGTAAGTGTCAGGTGGAATGCATGGCCAGAATGGGGTCACCATTAGTGATGATGAGCTCATTCTCCTCATCCTCATTTTTTTCTTCCTTCCTGACACTTTCCTCCATTACACTTTCCTTACTCTGTCTCCTTTTCCCCAAAATTCTTAGTTGTTGCCTGGTGACCATTCCTACCAGGGATGGTCAGGTGATCCTTTGGTCTTGCAATACCCTGACAGGATTTCCCTGAGGATCAGCTTCCCATCGTGTGAGATGCTCTCACAAGCAGGAAGAGCTCATCGCCTAGCTCAGAATGTGCCTTCCGGACATATTAACACCGCACTTATAACAGGTTCTCCAGCTGGACCCACCCACTTCCTAGACCCTCCTCTCGCCAACTCAGTGCCCACAATCACAAAACGCATCTATACACACCCTAATCAATGACCACCCACCTGAGACATACTCTGGAATCAAGAACTATTTTTAAATGAAAATAAGCCACTGTTTTCAGGAAAATATTTGTGTCCCAGGTCATTTCAGAGCTGCACGTTCTGTCCTGCCTCCTGCTCCAGGAAGGGTAGAGGAGGACGAAAGGGTGAACTGCTACCCATTTTCATCATAGTGCAGGAAGGAGAGGGGAACGGGGTCTATCCAAACTTCCTGAGGGAGAGAGGAGCTCTGAGGAACACGTGATATATATTTGTCACCAAGATGTCCAAGAGGAAGGGTTTTCCCTGCCACTAAGCTAAGGACCTCCACACTCTCCTTCTCCACTTCCTGTTCCAAAACTTTCTGGAGGCAACAAGGGGGAATTCTGGCTTTATTATGCAAGAGTACCTCATTCTACCCTATAGCTTATATACTTGTGAAGAGTGAGGGAACAGATAAAAAGAGACTTGGAGCCAACTTCTGGTCTTTAAGGGATTTTCTCACTTTGAGATGGCCTTAAAGTTAGTAGTGTAAACATTTTGTAGTTTTATGGAAAATAAAGTGTTTTATTTTTTTATTAGTTTCAGGTGAGCAAAGCAACGTAATTGTTAGACATTTAAACCCTAATGAAGTGATAACCCACCCACCAAGCTACTACCCATCTGGCATTTTATATACCTGTCAAATACCATTTACTGTCTTCCTTGTGTTGTACTCCACCTCCCGTGACTATATATGTATGTGTGTGTGTATATATATATATGATTATCATTGACATTCAATATTATTCTACTTCAGCTTCAGGTGTACAGCGCATTGGCCAGGCATCTACACCGTCTATGACGTGATCCCCCCGATAAGTCCAGTGCCCATCTGGCACCTTACATGATCTTTACAACATTGTTGATCATATTCCCCATACTGCATTAACTACCAATTTGTATTTCTTAATACCTTCACCTTTTTCACTCTGCCCCCAACCCCATTCCCATCTATCACCCGATAGATCTAGTACCTATCTGGCACCATACCTAGTTATTACAATATTGTTGACTATATTCCTTATGCTATAACCTCCCCATGACTACTGTGTGACAACCACTTTGTATTTCTTAATCCCTTCCCTTTTCACCCATCCTTAACCCCCCACCCATATTAAAGAAATCCCTCTAAGACTCCTTGTAATAGTGGTTTGGTGGTAATGAACTCCTTCAGCTTTTTCTTGCCTGGGAAGCTCCTTATCTGTCCTTCAATTATAAAGGGTGGAGCCATCTTGACTGTAGATCATTGCTTTTCATAACTTGGTATATTTCCTGTCAGTCCCTTCTTGCCTGCTAAGTTTCTGTTGAGAAATCAGCTGACAGTCTTATGGGGGCTCCCTTATAGGTAACTAACTGCTTTTCTCTTCCTACTTTTAAGATTCTCTCTTTGTGTTTAACCTTTGGCATTCTAATTAAAAATATGGAACAATTCACAAATTTCACGTCATCCTTGAACTGGAGCCATGCTAATCTTCTCTGTATAATTCCAAGTTTAGTATATGTGGTGCCAAAGTGAGCACTAAAGTGTTCTAAATACAGGATATCTAAGCAGGGTCAAATAAAAGTCACCAGTATGAAACTGAGAAGGCCAATGTCAGGTTCTCTATAAAGGACTGCAAAGCTTTTAGAAACCAAAAGAGCAAAATTGTAAAAGCTGAATTAACTCCTTACTTTCCCAAAGCACAAGTCAAGGAATATCGAAAACCTACAACCCCAATTCAGTACACAGAGAACACGAGTCTCCATCAGAAGCAACATTTATTGAGAAGGAATCAATATCTTGATTGTGCTAAGATTGAAACTGAAAGATTGTCCTCACCAGGGATGAGTTACCTTGAAAATTGTGAAGTTTTCTCAACAAGGACTGAATTATTTCTTTGCAGAAATGTTTTCTCCCTGGAAGAGCTGGGGAAGCATTTTCTGTTTGAACAGAAGAGTCAAATCTCTGAACATGTTCCCTTCATCAGCGGTGAGCATGGCCGGAGAGACCTGGAATACTTGATGAGTATAGGTGGGTCTTCATTGGGCACAGGGTCCCTGGAAGAGTGATGACTCAGACATAATTGCTGGTCGTTGAAGGCCAAAGCTTTCTGGTGATGTCTGATTCTGACTCTGTTCCTTACAACATCTGTGACACAGCTCTGGTCAGCAGAGATGGCTTCTTTGATTCCACACTGGGTACTTGCCCCTTCCTCTAGTGGGGGTCACAGAGAGCTTCATAGATGGAGGGATGTCCTTTTTCAGGCTCTACCTGGGCCAGCAGGTCCTCTTTCTGCTGACTTACCTCCCAGGTCTCAAGTCTCTACCTACAGGCCAATTTCTCCTCAAGGATCTTTCCAGTGGCTGGCTTGTGCTCATGAGCTTCAGGAAGCCCACAACTCACAAAGAGAACAGCACTTCCACCTGGTCTCAGTGATGCGGGAAGGTTCACAACACCTGTGCTTTCTGCTAGGGACTTTCCTGGCCTTTGATTTTTCTCTTGCAATGGATCCAGTGAAAAAATTGCCTCCTCTTTTTTCCAAAGTAACTATCAGGAGGAAAATGTTTATTCTGTGATGGAAACAGGGTATAGCTCTCCAATTCTCTCAACGTATAGAATTTTATGGATTCAACAACCATAAGGGCTAGGTGCCACCTCTGACTCATGCGAAACCTTATTATATGGGATTCTAGCACTTGTCGGGTGTTGGGATCGGGAAAAGAAAGCTCTAGAATACTAATATGGCAGTAGACTCTACCTATCATTGTTTATTTTTTTATTTTCTCTTATAACTTTATTTATTTTTAATTAGTTTCTTTGTACAAAGCAACATAATAGACATTTATACACCTCACAAAGTGATAACCACCCTCCCCCAAGCTTCTACCTGTACAATAACACTGTCTTATACTATACTCCACCTCCTCTGAATATGAATATATGTATTTGCTTATAGTTGACATACAATATTATTCTACTTCAGCTTCAGTTGTACAGCACATTCGTCATGCATCTACACAATCTATGAAGTGATCCCCTTGATAAGTCCAGTGCCCATCTGGCACCTTACATACTCTTTACAACATTGTTGATTATATTGCTCATACTGTAGTTCATATCCCCATGACTATATTGTGTCTAGTAATTTGCTCTTTCTAATCCCTTCACCTTCTCACCCATCCCCTCCACCTCCTATCTAGCAACCAACAATTTTTTCCCTATATCTCTGAGACTATTTCTGTTTTGTTTGCTCATTTATTGTGTTCTTTAGATTCAACATATAAATGAGATCATATGGTATTTGTCTTTCTCAGTCTGACCTATTTCATTTAGCATAATATTCTCAAGCTCCATCCACATTGTTGCAAATGGTAAAATTGTATTCTTTTTTATAGCAGAGTAATACTCCATTGTATAAATGCACAAAAGTATCTTTATCCAATTGTCTATCAATGGGCATTTCAGTTATTTCTATATCTTGGCTATTGTGAATAGCACTGCCATAAATTTAGGGTGCATATATTTTTTCAAATTAGTGTTTTGGATTTCTTTGGATAGATACCCAGGAGTGGAATTGCTGGGTCATAAGGTAGTTCCATTTTCGATTTTTTGAGGTACTTCCATACTGTTTTCCATAGTGGTTGTACCAATCTGCAATCCCACCAACAGTGCACAAGGTTTCCCTTTTCGCCACATCCTGGTCAACATTTGTTTGTTGATTTAATGATGATTGCCATTCTGACAGGACTGAGGAGGTATCTCATTGTGGTTTTGTTTGCATTTCTCTGATGATTAGTGACATTGAGCTTTTTTTCATATGTCTGTTAGTCATCTGTATGTTCTCTTTAGAGAATGTCTCTTTATGGACTCTGCCCATATTTTAATAGAGTTGTTTGTTTTTTTGGTATTGAGTTGTATGAGATTTTTATAAATTTTGAATATTAACCCTTTATCAGATATATCATTGGCAAATATGTTCTCCCTCTGTGTAAGGTGACTTTTTGTTTTATTGATGGTTTCCTTCACTGTGAAAAACTTTTTATTTGGTGTAGTCCCAAGTGTTTATTTTTTCTTTTGGCTTCCCTTGCCTGAGGTGATATATCAATAAAAATATAACTAAGGGGAATGTCTGTGAATTTACTTCCAATATTTTCTTCTAGGAGTTTCTTCTAGGATTTGGGTCTTACAAATAATTTTTTGATCCATTTTGAAATTATTCTTATATATGGCATAAGAAGGTCGTCCAGTTTCATTTTTTTGCATGTATGTGTTCAGTATTCCCAGCATCATTTATTAAATAGACAGTCTTTACCCCAATGTAAATTCTTGCTTCCATTTTCATAGATTAAATGACGACATAGGAATTGATCTATGTATCTGTTTTTATACCAATACCATGCTGTTTTGATTACTGTAGCCTTGTAGTATGATTTGATGTCAGGTAGTGTGATACCTCTCTCTTTGTTCTTATTTCTCAAGATTTCCATGGCTATTCGGGGACTTTTATCATTCCACATAAATTTTAGGATTATTTGTTCTAGTTCTGTAAAAGCTGTCATTGGTAATTTGATAGGGATTGTATTGAATTTATATATTGCCTTAGGTAGTATGGGCATTTTAATGATATTAATTCTTGCTATCCATGAGCATTGTATAAGTTTCCATTTATTTGTGTCTTCTTTAATTTCTTTCTTCAATGTCTTATCATTTTCTGAGCACAGTTCTTTTACTTCCTTGGTTGAATTTCTTCCAAGTATTTTATGTTTTTGAGGAAATTGTAAATGGGATTGTTCTCTCAATTTCTCTTCTGATAGTTTGTTATTGGTGTATACAATTGTAACTGATTTCTAAATATTAATTTTGTCTCCTGCTAGTGTACTAAATTCATTTATCAGTCCTAATAGTTTTTGGTGGAATCTTTTGGGTTCTCTATATATAGTATCATGTCATCTGCATAGAGTGACAATTTTACTTCCTCCCAATTTGAATGCCTTTTATTTCTTTTTTTTTTTTTGAGATTTAATTTCAACATATATATTTTTAATTAAAGTTTATTGGGGTGACAATTGTTAGTAAAGTTACATAGATTTCAGTTGTACAATTCTGTAATGCATTATCTATATATCACATTGTGTTTTCACCACCCAGAATCAGTTCCCTTTCCATCCCTATGTATTTGATTCCATTTATCCTCATCTACCACCCTTCTCCCTTCCCCATGTAACCACTAAATTATTGCCTGTATCTATCAGTGTTTGTTTCTTCATTTGTTTGTCTTGTTCATTTGTTGTTTTCAGTTTTATTAGTGAAATCATATGGTTCTTGACTTTTTCTGTCTGATTTATTTCACTTAGCATTATAATCTCAACATCCATCCATGTTGTCACAAATGGCACTATTTTATCTTTTCTTAGCAGAATAATATTCCATTGTGTATATATACCAAAACTTCTTTATCCAATCATCTATCGAAGGACACTTCAATTGTTTCCATGTCTTGGCCACCCTAAATAAAGCTGCAATGAACGTTAGAGCAAATAAGTACAGCTTTACGGATAAATATTTTCAGATTTTGGGGTAGATACTTAACAGAGGGATTGCTGCTTCATATGGTAATTCTGTTCTTAATTTTTTCAGGAATTTTCATACTGCCTTCCATAGCGGCTGCACCAATCTGCATTCCCAGCAACAGTGTATGAGGGTTCTTTTTTCTCCACAGCATCTCCAACATTTGCTATTATTTGTCTTGTTCATGATAGCCATTCTGACTGGGGTGATGTGATATCTCATTGTGGCTTTTATATGCATTTCTCTGATGATTAGTGATGTTGAGCATTTTTTCATATGTCTATTGGCCATTTGTATGCCCTCTTTGGAGAAATGTCTATTCAAGTCCTCTGCCCATTTTTCAATTGGATTGTTTGTTTATTTGTTGTTGAGTTCTATGAGTTCCTTATATATTTTGAATATTAGCCACTTACCGGAGGTGTTGTTTGTAAAAATCTTCTCCCATTTGGTTGGTTGCCTCTTTATTTTGTCCATGGTTTTTTTGCTGTGCAGAAACTTCTTAGTTTGACATGGTCCCACTCATTTACTTTAGATTTTACTTCCTTTGCCTTTGGAGTCAAATTCATAAAATGCTCTTTGAACCCAAGGTCCATAAGTTTGGTACCTATGTTTTCATCTATGCAGTTTATTGTTTCAGGTCTTATGTTTAGGTCTTTGATCCATTTTGAGTTAATCTTGGTACACGGTGACAGATAGCAGTCTAGTTTTATTGTTGTGCACTTTGCTTTCCAATTCTCCCAGCACCATTTATTGAAGAGGCTGTCTTTTCTCCATTGTATGCTTTTGGCTTCTTTGTCAAAAATTATGTTCATATTTATGTGGGTTATTTCTTGTTTCTCAGTTCTATTCCATTGGTCTTTGTGTCTGTTTTTCTGCCAATACCCTACTGTTTTGATTATTGTTGCCCTGTAGTACAAGCTGAAGTCAGGGAGTATGATGCCTCCAGCATTGTTCTTTTCCTTAAGATTGCTTTGGCTATTCGGTGTCTTTCGTGGTTCCCTACGAATCTGATGATTTTTTGTTCTATTTCTTTAAAATACGCCATTGGGATTTTATTGGGAATTGCATTAAATCGGTATAATGCTTGGGTAGTATGGCCATTTTAACTATGTTGATTCTTCCAATCCATGAACATGGAATTTCTTTCCATTTCTTTGTGTCTTCTTCAATTTCTTTTAAAAATGTCTAATACTTCTCAGAATATAGGTCTTTCACATCCTTGGTTAAGTTTATTCCTGGGTACTTTGTTCTTTTTGTCTTGGAATTGTTTGTCTTATTTCTTTTTCTGATGTTTCATTGTTAGTATATAGGAATGCAATGGCCTTTTGCACATTGATTTTGTAGCTGGCAACTTTATTATATTCATTTATTGTTTCTAATAGCTTTTTGGTGAAGTCTTTAGGGTTTTCTATATATAGCATCATGTAATCTGCAAAACGTGACAATTTGACTTCTTCATTCCCTATGTGGATGCCTTTTATTCCTTTCTCTTACCTGATTGCTCTGGCTAGGACTTCCAATACTGGGTTCAAAAGCAGAGCTGATAGGGGACAGCCCTCTCATGTTCCTGAACATAGAACAAAGGGCTTCAGTTTTTCACCATTAATTATGATATAAGCTGAGGGTTTGTTAAATACAGCCTTTATTATGTTAAGGTATTTTTCTTCTATACTTCTTTTGTTAAGTGTTTTAACCATAAATGGATGTTGTATCTTGTTAAATGATTTTTCTGCATCTATTGATATAATCATATGATTTTTGTCCTTCATTTTGATTATTTGGTGGATCACATCGATCGATTTGCATATGTTGAACCACCCTTGTGCCCCTGGGATGAACCCCACTTGCTCATGATGTATAATCTTTTTAATGCATTGTTGCATTTGATTTGCTATAATTTTGTTTAGGATTTTTGCATCTGTATTCATCAGAGATATTGGTCTGTAGTTTTCTTTTTTTGTGTTATCCTTACCAGGTTTTGGTATCAGGGTAATGTTGGCCTCATAAAATGACTTAGGGAGTATAGCCTCTTCACTTTTTTGGAAGAGGTTGAGTAGGACAGGTATTAAATACTATTTGCATGTTTGGTAGAATTCACTGGTCCCAAACTTCTGCTTTTGGAAAGGTTTCGGATGATTCAATTTCGTTACTGGTGATCAATTATTTAGATTTTCTAATTCTTCGTGATTCAGCCTTGGAAGGCTATGTGTTTCTAAGAACTTGTCCATTTCTTCTAGGTTATTGAATTTGGTGGCATATAGTCCTTCATAGTATTCTTGGATGATCATTTGTATTTCTGTGGCATCCATAGTAATTTCCCTGCTTTCATTTCTGATTTTCTTTATTTGTGTCTTTTCTTTTTTTATCTTAGTGAGTCTAACCAAGGGTTTATCAATTTTATTAATCTTTGCAAAGAACCAGGTTTTTGTTTTATTATTGTTTTCTATTGTCTTTTTGTTCTCCATTTCATTTGGTTCCACTCTGATTTTTATTATTTCCTTTCTTCTGCTGACTTTGGGTTTTATTCGTTCTTCTTTTTCTAGTTCTTTAAGAAGTAACATGAGGTTATTTATCTGGGATTTTTCTTCTTTCTTGAGATAGGCCTATAATGATATAAATTTCCCTCTTAAAACTGCTTTCTATGCATCCCCGAAATTTTGATAGGATGTATTCTTATTGTCATTTGTTTCTATGTATCCTTTCATCTCTACTTTTATTTCTTTTTTGACCCAGTCGTTCTTTAAAAGTATGTTGTTTAATCTCCATGTATTTGTGTTTTTTCCTGCTTTCTTTTCGCAGTTGATATCCAATTTCAAAGCCTTGTGATCAGAGAATATGCTTGGTATGATTTCAATCTTCTTAAATGTGCTGAGGATGATTTTATGTCCCAATATATGGTCTATTTTTGAGAATGTTCCATGTACACTCGAAAATAATGTATATTCTGATCTTCAAGATTGAACTGCTGTATAAATGTCAATTATATTCATTTCATATAATGTGTCATTTAGGGCTGCTATTTCATTATTTATTTTCTGTTTGGATGATCTATCCATAGCTGTCAATGATGTATTTAAGTCCCCTACTATAATTGTGTTTTGTTCAATTTCTTCCTTTAATACTCTTAGTAGTTGTTTGGTATATTTTGGTGCTCCCTGATTGGGGGCATAAATATTGATGACTGTTATGTCTTCTTTTTCAATAGTCCCCATTATCATTATGAAGAGTCCATCTTTGTCTTTTGTTACCTTCTTTATCCTGAAGTCTGTTTCATCTGATATAAGTATGAATACACCCTTTTTTCCTCTGAATACCATTTGCTTGGAGTGTCAATCTCCTCCCTTTCCCTTTGAGTCTATATTTATACTTGTAGCTGAGATGTAGCATATGGAAGCAGCATATGGTTGGGTTTAGTTTTTTGATCCAATCTGCTACTCCTTGCTTTTTGCTGGTGAGTTCAGTCCATTTACATTTAGGGTGATTACTGATATATGAGGATTTCCTATTATTCTATATTTGGTTTTCTTGTAGGACTGTGTCTCCATTATTTCTTTGCCTTCTTGTTGATGTCTATTATTTCATTGTGGTGGTATTCTTGATTTGTTTTCCCTGTTACTTCTTTTACTATGTTATATGTTTCAGTTCGGATCTTTTTTTTATTAGTTTCCGGTGCATAAGACAAAGTAATACTTAGACATTTATTATTTATATACCTCACACTGTGTGAACCCCCTCCCTCCATTCACTATCCCTCTGACATCGCACAGAGCCATTACATGTTGTAATTACATGTTGTAATCTTTACAACATTATTGATTATGTTCCCCAAATTAATTTTCAAAACCCCATGGCCATCTTGTGGTTACCGACTATTTTCTAAAATCCTCACCTTCCCCCTTATCCCCACCCCCCATCCCATCTAGCAACCCTCAGTTTTTCCTCTTTGTCTCCAAAACTATTTCTGATTACTTCATTCACTTATTCTTTTCTTTAGATTCCGCATATAAGTGAAATCATATGGTATTTGTCTTTCTCTGTCTGACTTATTTCACTTAACATAATGTGCTCCAGGTCCATCCATGCTGTTGCAAATGGTAAGATTTCTTTCTTCTTTATGGCTGCGTAATACTCCATTGTATAAATGTACCACAGTTTCTTAATCCAGTCATCTACCAATGGGCATTTCAGTTGTTTCCATGTCTTGGCTATTGTGTATAGTGCTGCAATAAACATAGGAGGGCATAAAGATTTTTGAATTGGAGTTTTGGATTTCTCCGGATAAATACCTAGGAGTGGAATTGCTGGATCATAAGATACTTCCATTTTCAGATTTTTGAGATACCTCCATACTGTTTTCCATAGTGGCTGCACCAATCTGCAATCCCACCAACAGTGCACCTTTTCTCCACATTCGTGCCAGTACTTGTTGTTTGTTGATTTATTGATGATAACCATTCTGACTAGGTTGAGGTGGTATCTCATTGTGGCTTTTATTTGCATTTCTCTGATGGTTAGTGAGGTTGAGCATTTCTTCATATGTCTGTTTGTCATCTGTATGTCCTTTTTAGAAAAATGTCTCTTCATGTACTCTGCCCATTTTTTAATTGGATTGTTTGTTTTTTTGGAGTTGAGTTGAGTGAGTTTTTTATAAATTTGTGATATTAACCCCATAACAGATATATCATTGGCAAATATCTTTTCACATTCAGTAGGATCCCTTTTTGTTTTATTGATGGTTTCCTTTGCTGTGAAAAACTTTTTAGTTTGATATAATCCCACATGTTTAGTTTTCTCTTACTTCCCTTGCGTGAGGAGATGTATCAGTGAAAATCTTACTCCGGGTAATGTCTGTGAAGTTTCTTCCTATATTTTCTTCTAGGTATTTTATGGTTTTAGATCTTACATTTAAGTCTTTAAGCCATTTTGAATTTATTCTTGTATATGGTGTAAGGAGGTGGTCCAGCTTCATTTTCTTGCATGTGTCTCTCCAGGTTTCCCTGCACCATTTATTGAATAGACTGTCTTTACCCCACTGTACATTCTTGCTTCCATTGTCACAAATTAAATGGCCATCTAGGCATGGATTTTTTCTGGACACTCTGTTTTGTTCCATTGATCTATGTGTCTGTTTTTATGCCAGTACCATGCTGTTTTGATTACTGTAGACTTGCAGTATAATTTGATGTCAGGTATTGTTATACCTCCCACTTTGTTCTTATTTCTCAAGGTTGCTGAGGCTATCTGGGGTCTTTTATGGTCCCATATAAATTTTAGGATTATATGTTTTATTTCTGTGAAAAACGTCGTTGGTAGTTTGATAGGAATTGCGTAGAATATGTATATTGCCTTAGGCAGTATGGACATTTTAACTATATTAATTCTCCCTATCCATGAACATGGTATGTGTTTCCATCTATTTGTATCTTCTTTCATTTCTTTCTTCAGTGTCTTATAATTTTCTGAATACAGATCTTTTACTTCTTTGGTTAAATTTATTCCTAGGCATTTTATAGTCTTTGGTGCAATTGTGAATGGGACTGCTTTTTAAATTTCTCCTTCTGATGTTTTATTATTGGCATATACAAATGCAACTGATTTCTGAATATTAATTTTGTATCCTGCTACTTTACTAAATTCATCTATCAGTTCTAATAGTTTCTTGGTGGAGTCTTTAGGGTTCTCTATATATAGTATCATGTCATCTGTATATAATGACAATTTTACTTCCTCCTTGCCAATTTGGATGCCTTTTATTTCTTTTTCTTGTCTGATTGCTGTGGCTAGAACTTCCAGCACTATGTTGAATAGAAGTGGAGAAAGTGGGCAACCTTGCCTTGTTCCTGATCTTACGGGCAATGGTTTTAGCTTTTACCCATGGAGTATGATGTTAGCTGTGGGTTTATCATATATGGTCTTTATTATGTTGAGATATGATCCCTCTATTCCCACTTTCTTAAGGGTTTTTTATCATAAATGACTGCTGGATTTTATCAAATGCTTTCTCTGCATCTATTGATATGATCGTGTGGTTTTTATTTTTCATTTTGTTAATGTGGTGTATCACATTAATTGATTTGCAGATGTTGAACCACCCTTGCATACCAGGGATGAATCCCACTTGATCATGCTGTATGATATTTTTAATGTGTTGCTGAATTCTTCGCTAATATTTTGTTGAGGATTTTTGCATCTATGTTCATTATAGATATCGGCCTGTAGTTTTCTTTTTTTGTGATGTCTCTGTCTGATTTTGGTATCAGGGTGAAAGTGGCTTCATAAAAGTGTTTGGGAGTCTTCCCTCCTTCTGGATTTTTTGGAAGAGCTTGAGGAGAATAGGTGATAATTCTTTTTTGAATGTTTTGTAAAATTCACCTGTAAAGCCATCTGGTCCAGGGCTTTTGTGTGTTGGGAGATTGTTGATTACTGATTCAATTTCCCTGGTGCTAATCAGTCTATTCAGGTTTTCGGTTTCTTCTTAAGATAGCCTTGGAAAGTTGTACGCCTGTAAAAAATTGTCCCTTTCTTCCAGACTGTCAGATTTGTTGGCATATAGTTGCTCATAGTGATTTCTTAATTTTTTTTGTATTTCTGTGGTGTCTGTTGTCACTTCTCCTCTTTCATTTCTGATTTTATTAATTTGAGTCCTCTCTGTCTTTTTTTCAAGGAGTCTGGCTAAAGGTTTGTCAATTTTGTTTGTCTTCTCTAAGAACCAACTCTTGGATTCATTGATCTTTTGTATTGTTTTTCTGGTTTCTATTTCATTTATTTCTACTCTGATCTTTATTATCTCCTTCCTTGTGCTCCCTTTGGGCTTATTTTGCTGTTCTTTTTCCAGATCCTTTAAGTGTGAAGATAAACTGTTGATTAGTGATGTTTTTTGTTTCTTTAAGTAGGCCTGCAATGCTATGAATTTCCCTCTTACGACTGTTTTTGCAGCATCCCATAGATTTTGGGTGGTCGTGTTTTCATTTTTGTTTGTCTTGAGATATCTTTTGATTTCTTCCTGGATCTCCTGCTTGACCCATTCATTATTTAGTAACATGTTATTCAGTCTCCATGAATTGGTGTGTCTTACAGTTTTTTTCCTGTAGTTCATTTCTAATTTCATAGCACTGTAGTCAAAGAAGACAATTGGTATGATTTCAATTTTTGTAAATTTATCAAAACTTGTTTTGTGGCCTAACATATGGTCTATCTTGGAAAATGTTCCATGTGCGCTTGAGAAGAACGTGTATTCTGCAGCATTGGGATGAAATGCTCTGAAAATATCGATTAAATCCAAGTGGTCCTATGTATCATTTAAGGCTGTTGTTTCCATATTGATTTTCTGTCTGGAAGACCTGTCCCTTGTTGTCAGAGGTGTGTTGAAGTCCCCTACTATGATAGTGTTACTGTTGATCTCTGTCTTTATGTCAGTCAATATCTGTTTTATATATTTAGGTGCTCCTATGTTGGGTGCATAGATGTTTACTAGGGTTATGTCCTCTTGTCGGATTGATCCCTTTATTATTATAAAGTGCCCATCTTTGTCTTTTAATATGTTCTTCATTTTAAAGTCTACTTTGTCAGATATAAGTATTGCAACTCCAGCTTTTTTCTCATTTCCATTTGCATAAAATATCTTACTCCAACCCTTCACTTTCAGCCTGTGTGTGTCTTTTGATCTGAAGTGAGTCTCTTGTATACAGCATATACCTGGGTCTTGCTTTCTTATCCACTCAGCCACCCTATGTCTCTTGATTGGAGCATTTAATCCATTTACATTTAAAGTGATTATTGATATGTACATAGTTATTGCCACTTTTAAATTTGTAGTTAGATTGGTTTCATCTTTCTTTTATTTACAGAAGTCCTTTTAGTATTTCTTGCAATGCTGGCTTGGTGGTAATAAATTCCTTTAGCTTATTCTTTTCCAGGAAGCTCCTTATCTCTCCATGAACTTTAAATGATAGCCTTGCTGGATAAAGCAATCTAGATTGTAGACCTTTGAGTATCTCCTGCCACTCCCTCCTGGCCTTCAATGTTTCTGTAGAAAAGTCATTTGATAGACTTATGGGAATTCCCTTGTATGTAACCCTCTGTCTTTCTCTTGCTGCCTTTAGGATTCTCTCTTTGTCTTTAAGCTTTGCCATTTTAACTATAATGTGTCTTGGTGTGGGCCTGTTTGGGTTTATCCTGGTTGGAACTCTCTGTACTTCCTGGGCTTGTATGTTGGTTTCCTTCCTTCTGTGTCTCGTCTGGGCACCACATCTGGATATTTTTTTTTTTTTTTTGAGTGGTTACCATTAAGTTTGTGTAAAAGAAAGTTTCATATTTAGTGCATTCTATTTTCTTCAGCATGCTTACTTTCTTGATTTCCTTGTGTCAGTTCAGACCTTTACTCTCTCCCCTTTTATCTTTTGTTGTCACAGATTATCCCTATTTATGCTGTGAGTTGATTTCTGCACTGCAGTATCAAGTTATCTATTTCCTCTTTTTTTAAGTGTTTTGTTTTTTTCTTTACCCTGTATGTTATGATTAAGTGTACAGTGTCTTATTTGGTACAGGGATTGTCATTTTCTGCTTCTGTCTGCCTGTTCATAATACTACTAATAGTTTTGTATTCTTTTGCTTCAGGTCAAATAGCCTCCTTCAGTATTTCTTGTAGTACAGGTCGTTTGTTAGTTAGAAAATTCCTTCAGCTTCTTTATGTCTGGAAAGGTCTTTATTTCTCCTTCATATTTAAAGGATATCTATGTTAGATATATTATTCTTGGCTCATAATTTTTCTCTTTTAATAGTTTGAATATTTGATTCCACTCCTTCTTGGCTTGGAGATTCTGCTGAAAATTCTGATGATAATTTAATAGGCTTTCCTATGTAGGTTCCCATCTTCTTTTCCCTGGCTGCCTTGAGGATTCTTTCTTTGTTGTTGATTTTTGACAGCTTCACTACAATGTACCTATAAAAAGGCCTGTTGGGATTGAGGTAATTAGGTGTTCTATTTGCTTCTTAGATTTGAGGATCCAGTTCTTTCCAGAAGTTTGGGAAGTTCTCATTGACTATTTGTTTGAATATACTCTCTATTCCCTTCTCTCTCTCTTCTCCTTCTGGTATGCCCATTACTCTTACATTGCTCTTTCTGATGGAGTCAGAAAGTTCTTATAGAGTTCTTTCATTTCTTTTAAGTCTCTCTTCTTCTATCTGTGTCATTTCCAGATTTTTGTGTTCAATGTCACTGATTCTTTCCTCCCTCTGGTCAATTATACTACCTAAGCTGGCTATTTCATTCTTCATTTCTTTTTTGAGTTCTTAATCTCCAGAAATTCTATTTGGTTGTATTTTACAATTTCAGTCTCTTTGGTAAAAATGTTTATTTCTTTTTCCTTGATTGTGTTTCTGAGTTCAGTAAACTGCTTCTCTGTGTTTTCTTGCATCTTCTTAATTTTTTTCAAAACTGCAGTCTTGAATTCTCTGTCTTTTAAGTAACACATTTCCATATCTTTAAGTTCATTTTCTCGACACTTTTCATTTTTTTTCTGAGCTCTATCATGTTAAGTTGGTTATTTATGGCAATTAATGAATTATTATTTCTCTTCCTAGACATCTACAGGAGTGGGTTCTGCAACAGGTTGATAGAAAGAGGTCTTTCTATTGTTTTCCAGTAGGTGTTGGTAGAATGTTTTATTTTCTTTCTGGCTGCTGCCGTTTATTTTCTCATGCTATAGTGTTATATTTTCTCTGTACTTTTCTGGTTTCTCACACAATGAGGGGATTCCCTGGAAGGTGGGCTTCTTCTCTATGAACAGTACTCCTGGGTCACAGAGCACTGCCTCCATGGGGGAATGTGGAAAGCTTCTGAAGATCCATACTCTTCCTGCACCACGTTCAGAGCCTGTGTGTTTCAGCGGCTCAGTTTACTCCTGCAGGGATCCACCCAGATAGGTGGGGACAGAGGCGCGTTGGGTTGTGAGAGGTGGCTCAGAGCAATGGTGGTGACCACCAGCATAGACAGTCCTGCACCCAAGGCTCCCTCCCTTTCTCCACAACTAATTGGGCTGTCAGTCTGTGGCTGCAGGGTCACAGTTATCGGAACTGCTAATATTCTGTTCTTTTGATCTGACACTGCTACTGTTCTGCTTCTAGCACTGAGCATGTGCAGATGGGGTGAGCTCTGAGAGGGTAGGGAGGGGTCAGATAGGCTCCTAGCCTAAGCCTTCTGTCCTTTGCTGGGCAATGAGGGCTTAAACCTACATTTTCACCCTTCTTCCCTCAGTCTTTGCTTTGATGTCTCTGCCCTGAGCGTTGTGTTCAGCTGTGTTATATGTTAATCCTTCAGTTGGGACTGTGGACCATAGGAGAGTACTGGCCGTCTAACCTCTTCTCTCTCTGGTGACTATGGTAGCTCCAGAATACAGGGAGTTGGACCTCCTAGATCCATCTGCACTCCTGTGCCCTTGCGGACCACATCTCCCCCCACTCGCCCTATTTGCCCACCTTTAAATGATTTCACTTGCATGTGCTTAGTCTTGCCTGTCTGCTGTGCAGGGAGTCCTTTGTGGAATTATAGTTGTTCCATCTGTTGTAAATTCCAGGGGGATTTCAAGAGGCTCACTTCATGCTGCCATTTCTGTGATGTCATCTGTTCGTAGTATTTTCTTAAATTGTTTTTGTATTTCTATGTCAGTTTTCCTCTCTCATTTCTGGCTTTATTAATTTGGGTCTTCTCTTTTTATTGATGAATCTGGCATAAGGCTTGTTGATTTTGTTTATCTTTTCTAAAAATCAGCTCTTGGTTTCATTCATCTGTTTTTTTATTGTTTTTTTGGTTTCTATTTCATTTATTTCTGCTCTGATCTTTATCATTTCCTCTCTTGTACTCCCTTATTTTGCTGTTGTTTTTCAAGTTCCCTTTAGTGCAAAGATAGACTACAGATTTGAGATTTTTCTTGTTTCTATAGGTAGGCCTACATTGCTATGACTTTCCCTCTTAAGACATCTTCCACTGCTCCATAGATTTTGGGTCATTGTCATTGTGTTTTCATTTTCGTTTGTCTCAAGGTATCTTTTGATTTCTTCCTTGATCTCCTTGTTAACCCAGTTGCTATTTATTAACATTTTATTCAGCCTTTATATATTTGTGTGCTTTCTAGTTTTCTTCTTGTATTTGGTTTCCAGTTTTCATAGCACTGTGGTCAGAGAATACACTTGATATGATTTCAATCTTAAATTTATTGAAACTTGTTTTGTGGCCTAGCATGTGGTCTATCTTGGAAAATGTTCCATGTGCACTTGAGAAGAATGCATATACTGCTACTTTGTGGTGAAATGCTCTAAAAATACAACTGGTGTAATATGTCATTTAAGGCCACTGTTTCTGTGTTGATTTTCACTCTGGAGGACCTGTCCAATGGTGTCCATGGGATTATCTTTTTTTTTTTTTTTGGGTAATTTGTGTTTTCAGTATTGGGTGGAAACTCCCAGAAGGAGGCAATGTTTGTCCTCAGCCAGCCATGAACAACACACACCTATAGGGATCCCACCATAGTTATCTGCCAAAACTGCTTACTCAGATGGAATTTAAGAATGGTTTTCCCTTGAGTCTGGTCTATGCCATTTATTGAGACATTAAATAATTTGTTCCCTATGTAATTCCTTCAGTGACACATACAGTTACTTTTTGTGTCTGAAGCAACCTTTATAGCAACCCCTAGTGTTCTGAGACCCTCTTATAGGCTGGTTGCTGAGCTCTTCCCTAGGATATTCCCAAATTCCTCTTCATGTTGTTTCTGAGCTGAAATTTTGTTGAGATGCTCTCATGGGACCTTCTGAGAGACTCAATTCAGTCCTGATAGATCTCTGAAATGCTGGCCCTGAAGCTCAGGGAGGTGTAATCATGACTGACTTTCTGCTGAGATACTTCTGTTAATTTACGTTGAGGCACCATCAGTGCTGGAGAGTAGATTCCTACAGGTGTGCAGACAGCACCATGGGGTTATCCTCCTTGCAACGCGGAGCTACAGTTTTCCCTGTGGTTCACTGGTGATATGAAAATGACCAGGATGGTGGAACAGACACGGGACACAGGCCTGGGACAACATGCTGACCAATGAAATGTTGGGAGCTTGAGGACAAGTGGCCTCTTGAGATTTTTGGGGAATAGAGACTAAACCCCAAAAACTTTCCTGTTGCTTTTGCAACACATTCCATTACAGTGTTGATATTCAGTCAACATATTAAAGTCCAACTGATTCAGGGTTCTATGGGACAATACTCCATAGTCCCTAATTTGGAATGGAGGAGAAGATGGAAGGTTTGTGAGTCAGAAATGAAGGTGGGCCTGTGGCTGGCCCTGAGTCATAGATTGGAATGGGGGCATGATTTAGGGCAAAATTTGAGGATATAAATTGAGTAAGAGAAGGACATGCAAATGAGGAGCTGGTGGAGATCCTTGATGCCACATTTTCCCTGCAAAAGCATTACATAATCCATTAAACAAGACACAGTGAGACTCTCATTGGGAGCTACTTCCTAAAACCAGGAGAGTGGCCACTAGGGACTCACTGTGCAAAGAAGGAAGATCCCAAAAGACCTGGCTGTATTTCTGCTGCAAGTTTTTCCGCAGAGTCTTGACATAAAAGAGTTGCTGGCCAATGTGCTCTGGTATGTTTTTGCTGTTCCAGCCAGTTTGGGGAGCTGTGACTAAAATGAAATTCATTAAGATGTCCATAGGTATTCTATCACATATGTTTTGAAAATGATCCCTCCTCCTTGTCTTTCTTCTCCAAAATCTGAAAAGCCATTCTCTTTTTTCTTTGTCTCTCCAGGTGTACCTGGATGTTAAGGCCAAGTAAAGAATAGCTATTGGCCTCCATGTGTTTTGGAACAGTCTCCCCAGAGAGAGGTCTCTGGGACATGGAGGGAAACTTGCCCTTACTAATAATCAGAGTGTGGTAATGTGGGAAGGAACATGTTCTAGGTATATACCTGCCAACAGGACAAGTCTGAAATTGACAGGTTGAAAGGTCAGTGCCTCTGACTGTTGGGAAATAAGTGGACAATATACCAGGACTATGTGGAAATGAGTGCTCTGGAACAGGCTTCAATAAGACAGAAATCGACTTTGATTGAGTCACAGATAAGTGCAGTCTGGTGGTGATGAAATAGACAGCACTGGTGGCTTGTGATGATAAGCAAATGAAACAGTGGGATTCATTGTCTGTTATAAACCTGGTAAGGAGTTGATATCTTAGAAAGAGGGAAGATCAAGTTAAAAGATGGTAATCAGGACAAAGTGGCCTCTGGTTAGACAACAAGATCCACACTCTGAGTATTGCAATAGGGGAGGGGCAAAGGCAAAGGAGTAGTCTAGGAAACGGTCCACTGGGATTTTGGATTTCAATGTAGGGATAGGTTCTGGTGGCAGAGCGTGAGCTGGTGGTGAAGGTGAATGAAAGTCAGCTGAGTAGTCATTGGATCAGAGAAGGGAGTTGGGGTGGTGGTGGGAAAGGCTCACACCAGAGGGCGGGGATTGGATATCTTGGTGGGACACCTGAGAACGCAGGAGACATAGTGAACAATGACTCAGTCACAGGAGCTGTGGAAGCCAAAGGGACACAGAGAAGCATCACCCAAGGCCTCCGGGAATGGCAGCGGATTGACCTCAGCAGTTGCACTATTATACAACTCACATGAGGGCTCTGTATATAACAGTTGATGAAAGCACATGATATCATGACGCTGGCCCAGGGGGCCAGAGGGGACAGGTGGTACAAGGCTACACCCAGGACCACAACAAACCTATAGGACCTGGGGAGGTCTGGCAAAGGAAGAGCCTCACAATGCGTACTGTCTTTTCATATCTCCCTGCTGCCTTAATCTCACAGTATATATTTTTGTCCTTCTCCTAAAGACTTTCACAATCTGACTATGGAAATTTCACCAACCATGTCCAATCCAGGCTTCACTGAGGCCATAGACATTTATAGACTGTGCTAAATAAAGGTTAGAGAACTAAGGGGTTATGTTTAGTCACCTTTGCAGAAGAAAAAGCACCTTCTTTTTCTCCTCTACTTTGCTCTGGTAAGCTCTCCAGCTAGGACATCAGGAGAGTGATGAAGGTAGAAGCAAAGTGATCTTAGAGGAGGCTCATTACAATGTTCTTTAGAGGTAACTCTTGGTGGATTGGACTTGGAGAGCCTTAAGAGTTCAATTACAAGGTCACATGGTCCATGATACTAATAGGCTCAGACGAATGTTGCTTTCTCATTCACATAGGGCTTTCATACATATTATCTCATGTGACTCTCAAAATCCACCCTGTGAGTAACACTGGTAAATCTCAAAGAGATTATTTCAAAGAGGAGTCTGAGTGCCAGGACCTCAAAACACTTTTACAAAGTCAGTAGACAAATGTTCTGAGTCTCAACATCTCACATGGCCACCCTTTGGGCAATGCTCATGTCCCATGTCTATCACTGCTTCATTCCCAGCAACAGCCAAAGCAGGGAATCTGAGCAGAGTCTCAGGGTCGGACTGCCTTCCCATGAGCCTCTCTTCTAAGGGCTCTTGTTTTCTGAGAGGGACTGTATTTAGCAGCAAACGTCCTCAGAGACCATGACCTTGGGACCTCATCTAAAGGAGACGAAGGTATATCCTTAGAGAGCTCAGATAGAGTCGGGAGATCCTTCCAAAATTGTTGTTAAAGTATAATAATTGCTATGCTAAGAGAAGAGAGAAAACTAAATCATATGAAATGCTTGCTTAAAACCACAAATGGCAGAAAGAAAGGGAAGAAAAGCAATCAATATAATGAAAAGTAAACAGTTACGGCATGATCAGTATCAATCCAAATAGATGACAAAAATCAGTAAATGTGAATGGGCTAAATTCACCAATTAAAAGTCACAGACTGTCAGAGCACGTGAAAAAAAAAAAAACCAAGAACCAATTACATTTGTCTACAGGACACCCATTCTTAAAATAAGATAGATAAAAAGAAAATGGACAAAGAAAAATCAACCAAACTGACACTTACCAAAAGAACACAGGAGTAAGTATAATAACATCAGACAAAGCAGACTTCAGAACAAGAGAAATTATCAGTGAAAAAGAGCAGCATTACAGAGGCAACAAAGGTCTCAGTTCTCCAAGAAGACACAGCAGTCCTCCACATCTAACAACAGTGTCAAAATATGTGAGGTAAATTCTGCTACAACTGCAAGGAGAAATAGAAGAATGTACTGTGAGTGGAGACTTCAACACTCCTCTATCAGAAAGGGGCCGATTCAGCGGGCAGATAATCAGTAAGGATATAGTTGACCCAAACAGCACCATCAGTCACCTGGACCTCATTAACATTGATAGAATACTTCATGCAACAACAGAATTCACATTCTTTTCTAGCTCACATGGAACACTCAGCAGAACTGACTGCTCTAGGCCACAAAACACACCATAATAAATATAAAAGAACAGAAGTCATACAAAGCATGTTTTCAGACTACAACGGAATTACATAAGAAATCAATTTCAGACAGATAGCTGGAAAATCCCTAAATGAATAGGGATGAAATAACATACCACAACACAAGGGTCAAGGAAGAAGTCTCAAAGGAGGAAAAATTTTAAACTAAATGAAAACAAAAATACAACTTAAAATTTGTGACATGTAATCAAAGCAGTACTTAGAGAATAACTGATAGTACTGAATTCATCTATTTGGAAAGAAAGATGTAATATTTCTGAGGGACTCTGGTTTACTTACCTGATTGACGTCTGTGTTTCCAAAGTCCCGGCAAACATGGATTCCTGTTTCGGTAGCTCAGTGACAGAAGGAGGAGCTGGAGCTCGGCCAAGGTGCAGTGAGGCTCCTCAGACAGAGGACGTGGTGCATCGTGGGAAGGGATTGCTGCCTCAGGCAGCTGTGCACTGAGTGCACATTCTAGACTAGAGTTCCAGGCCCACATCACAGACCTGAGGCACAGACACCAAAGGTTCTTGAGGGTTGGAAAGGGGACGCCTCAAAGGGTATGAACCCCAATCCCTTCCCTCCATCCTCCAGCCCAGCAGCTGGGTCCATCTCTCCAGGTCTCTTTAGATCCCTCCAGCCAAAGTCCATCTCCACCCATTCGCCATGCCACATATTGTATTTGTCTCAGTGAAATTTTCTATTTATTCAGCCCGTTACCCAAATAATACCTGAGAACCTTTTACTACCTGGTGAGCTCCATTTGGACCCCACATTCTCTTTGAAAGCCTGCTGTGCCCGTGGATTTGTACTCCCAAATTCCACTCTGTCCTCAACTGTAGCTTCCACTTCTCCATGATGTCTGTTTACCTGTATGAACCTGGGAATATACTCAGCAACAGCCCCAACCCCACATCCTCCCCCAAAGAAACCACATTCACCAAAGAGCATGAGAGAGCAGAGTGGCCTGTAGTGAGGAACAGAAAGCATGACAAGGAGGGAGATGGGGACCTGGCAACCCCATGGGCCCATGACGAATAACTAAAATCTTTCATTATCTTTTCTCCCAACATCTATTTTAGGCTCTTCAGCCCCTTCTACACAGTGTCCCACCCTGCTGTTCACCCTTTCTTCTCTGTCCGGAAACCTGTCTTTGCATGAAAATAGTTACATTGCAGCTGTGCTGGCCCACACCCCACAGGACCAACTCATCTTGGTGTTTCATGCAGGGGGCTTCTCTTTAGCATAAGATCTAATGAGCACAGTTGTAATTATATTTAGCAATACCTTTTGGCTTTTTTGTATCACACTTTTGGTTACTCTGCCATGAAAAGTTTTATTTTTTTCCTATCTACTTTTACCGTTTCTCCAAAATTTCTATTGGCATCTCTATACCATTGGAAACAATGAAGTAATTTGCGATGGTGTAAATGAACTTGTTTCATCTCCCCGTGCCAGCTGGTCACTTAACACTTATAACCCCTGCAGATTCATTATTTACACAAGAAACTGCCGAAGTGAAGCCCTGGGTCCTTTTCTCCCTTTCTTTGCCTGCATTCCCTCTCTGAGTCTCATGACTCAGTCTTGGCCCCAGACACCCACTCCTTTCCCTCCCGGATAAGGAAGGTTTTCCATCATGACAGCCTCACCTCCAAAAATGTTTTTCTTTTATTTTAAATTATGTATATACAAGTATATTATGTATATTATGTACAATATAAAAGAAACCTAAATCGAAGACGTTTATAGCATGGAACCCCTGATTTCTTTCTTACCTGGTGCGACCAGGTTGTCCATCTTCTGGGTTCTGCAGTGTGAATTGCTTTGTCAGCACTTCCTCTGCTCTGCCAGTCACTTTCCACTCCTCCAGGGATTTCCATCTTTCCAAAACATGTTGATGTCTTTTGTCCTATCCTCACCCTTTCTTATCATTCTTAAGCACTTACTCTTTTTAATTCTGTACTTGTTTTAATAGCTAGATTGAAACTATACTACACATACCACACAACTCACCCACCTAAAGTGTAAAATTCCGTGTATGTTTTACATTCACAGACGTGGGAATCATCACAGTCCATGTTAAAATATCCGTGGCTTCAAAAAGAAACCTCATGACCTGTAGCTACCATCCACCTCTTCCCTCCACTCCCCAGGCCTAAGCAATTACTAGCCTACTTTGTCTCTGTAGATTTCCTTATGTGGACATTTCATATGAATGGGATCATGCGTGCTCCTCTGTGACTGGCTTCATTCCCTTAGCATAATGTTTTCAAGTTTCATCCATTGTGTTGCATGTGTTAGTACTTTTTTATTGCCAAAACATGTTACATCGTGTGGATATACCATGTTTATTTATCCATTCATGAGTTGATGCACATTTGGGCTATTTCCACCTTTTGATTCTAGGAATAGCACTGCTAAGAATATTGGTTTGTGAGTTTTATATGGACATCTTTTCATTTCTCTTGAATATATACTTAGAAGCGCAATTGCTGGGTCATATAATAAGTTGATGTCGAACATTGTGAGGAAGCACCAGACTGTTTTCCCAAGCGGCTGCACCATTTGTCATTCCCACCGGCAGTGTATGAGCGTTCCACTTTCTCGAGGTTCTCAGTGACACTTATTATCTGACTTCTTGATTCTAGCCGTGTGTGTGTGTGTGTGTGTGTGTGTGTGTGTGTGTGTGTTAGTCCTATCACATAGTGGTTTGGACTTGCATTTCCCCTGATACCTAATGATGTTGAGCATCTTCTCATCTAATCTTTTACTTTTTGTGGCCCTTTTTGAAGTAGAAGAGATAAGTGTGTCTGATCTACTCTGTTTATCTCAATTTTAATGTGTGACATGAAAAAATTTTACTTCTAAATATTTGGAAACACATACAGTAATACCAAGTCCTATGAAGCTGTATAGATTTCTCCTTCTATACTTTTTACATGTTAGTACAGTTACTGTGTGATTAACGTGCAGCAATATAGTGCACAAGGTTTGCACTGTGCACATGATACGGGGCTGCCCACTTCCTGGGGATTTTCTTGCTTTTTGCCTTCTCTGTCAGGATGAAGACAAGGAAACAAGCGTCTCATTTGTTTCCTGAACGGTCTTTCAGGAGCAGACTGCCCCTTGTGTGACGTGGTCTGGGAAGACTTGCTCCCAAGCACCTCCTCTAATGCCACGTCCTGAGTAGGATCATTCTTACTACATCCCAAATATCGAGTTTGGGATGTTCCCAACCCCGGATCACCTCCAGCAAGCCCTGCTGATGTGGGGCCTTGAGGACTCACTGTCTTACGTGCTTGTAGGAGAATCTTCTTCCGACACCACCTGAAGACCCGCCTAGGGCCCTGAGGCTCCTGCTGCTGCTCCATACAGAGATGTATGACATGCATAGTTGCTCTCCAGCTCAGATATCTCTGAAGAATCACTCGGAGGCCTCATGAGTGACCAAGACTCATGGATTCTGTGAGGCAGGCCCCACTGGTGTTGGATAAACTCCTTTCTATGGTGATGTTCTACATTTTTTGGTAACCTCATTACTGAGAGAAAATGTTCCAGGGAGGTTAGAAATTGAAACCTGGGCCTGGGAGGGCTGGTGGTTAGCAGAGTTGGGACCAGAAGAACAAAAGTCCTCCTGAGAACTTTGGGTCACAGAGGATAAACCCAACAAATGTTCACATTGGTGGAGCAACAGGCTCCACCCCTGGTGTTGAATTACAGATGAGGTGGAATCACCTGATTTGTTGTGGAGGTGATGGAAATGCACTCCACAGATCCCGATCTGGGGTATAGGACCAGATGGTACATTAGGGATTGTGCATTGAAGGTGGAGTAGATGTCGGATCCGACTGAGACATAGGAGCTGGGATTAGTGCAGGGATTTAGGAAAGGGATGAGGCTGGACCCCCAGCAAGGATGGAGGTTGGGTATTGAAAAGTACTGTGTATAATTGGCTGGTGGGAGCATTTGTGATTCTACAGAAAGATTGAGGAATAGTCACTCAAGACATGGACAGAAAAATGAAAGATCTCGCTGGCACAGATGGAAAAACCCAGGAAAGCTGGATATGACTTTCCACCCAATAATCCTGCCAGGTCCTAGGATGTGAGGGCTATTTATGGGCATGTACTTTCATTGGTTTCCTCTGTTTCTCCAGAAAGGAAGGGTGACTAACAAGTCTTGCCTATCAGACGTTGACTCTCACATTTTTCCTGAACAATTTAGGTGGTAGTCTGGCCAATGCTATTTAGGGAAATATCCATTTTTCTTCCCTTTTCCCTTCCACCTCAGAAAAGGACTCCTGTTTTGGACTCATCTCTTGGGAATGCCAGGGTATCTGGGCTGAGAAACATAAGTTAACCGCACCCTACAAAGTTGGTTGCAGGATCTCACCCAAAAGAGTCCTGTAAAGAATAGAAGGCAAGAAACTCTTGCTTGAAATCACATTGTGCCAAGGGGGAAATGGAATGAGTCTTTGGCATGAGCTAGTCTAAACCAGAAAAGGTTTGCAAGTGACAGGCTGTAATAGTCAATGCCTGTGACTGCTGGGACAGAAGTGGACAATGCACCGGGGCTATCTGGAGATGCAGTCTCTGCATCATGCTTCCATGGGATGGAAATTTATTTAGAGTGAGTCACAGTGAAACTGTAACCTGGTGGTGGTGAGGTACACAGCATTGGTGGTACCTGATGCCAAGCCAATGAACTAGTTGGACTCCTTGCCTGGGACAAATTTGGTAAGGGGTTGATGTCTTGGGAAAGGGAGGGGTTAAGAAAGATGGTATTCAGAGTTAGAGGGGCATCTGGTTGGAGAAGAGGATCTGCTCTTGGAGTGCCATGTGGTGGGGCGACAAGGGATTGGTGTGGGGAATGATTCACTGGGAATACAGATTCCAAAGGAGGAAATGGCTCTGGTGGCAAAGAGTGACCCGGTGTTGAGGGTGAAAGAAAGTCAGAGTAGAGGGTTACCGGATTAGGAGAGAGAATTGACGGTGACAATGGGAAAAGGGTCAGGCAGAGACTTTCCTGAATGTACTCCTGAGAAGGTGGCAGACAAAGGGAAGGATGACTCAATCACAGAATCTGTGGAAGCCACAGTGGACACTGAGGCAGCAGCATCTTCCCGGGCCTCAGGAAATGGTAGACAATTGACCACAGTGGTTGCATTATTGCTCACCTGACAGAAGGGGTCTGGACGTAACCACTGACGAAAGCAGGTGGTATCATGATGCTGGTGCGAGGGGCTGCAAGAGACAGGAGGTGCAGAGCTACAGCCAGGACCAGAACAGACAGGAGGCCCTAATGGTGCTGTGGGGGTGGGGCCACCTGAAAGAAGCCTGCTGCCCTTCACATTGCTCCACATCCCTGACTTCACAATACACCCAATAGCACTCACCCCCGGCCTTCATGCCCATCCCCGTTCCTATGGCTACTCCATCCCATGATTATGGAAGGCTGCACTGTGTCCCTGGGATTACATAGAACATGCTAAAGAGGGATCACCGAAGGGGAGGGAAGACTACTCACCTTTTGTGGATAGAAATCAGCTGTGTTTTCTCCTCTTCTGTCCTCCTGTAATATCTCCAACCTGGGAAGCCAGGAGAGTGAGTTATGTGGGATGAAGGTAGAAGCACAGGTAGTATACAGGACTCCCTCTATGGGAAACCATTGTGATACTAGACTGTGATGCCCCAAGAATCAGCCGATGAAGTGAAGTGGTCCATGTCAATACGAACAAGGTTCCCATGTGTCTGTTGCTTTTTTTGTAAATTACTTTCACAAACATTATGTCATTTGATGCTGAAAAGCAGTCTATGAAGCACAGTGGCCAGTGGTTACATCAGTGATGAATCCATCACACAAGATGTCAAAGTACTTAAAGTCCAGAGACAGATGTCCTGAGTCTCAACATCTATTGTGCAATGTCCCCTGCTCAGGTCCATCACTGCTCATGCCCAGGGAGGGCAGAGCAGGGACCAGAGAAGTGACTCAGGGTCTCACTGCCTTCCCAGGAGCCTCTCTTCTGAGAGCTCTGTTTTCAGACAGGGACTGTATCTAGCGACAGATGGCCTCAGAGATAATGGACCAAGGACCTCATGGAAAGGACAGAAAAGGCCACCCTTGGAGAGTGCAGGTAAAGAGGCAAAACCCTACTGTTCTGTGTCCCACCTTTCCTTCTTCTTGGCTCTGCCTGGTGCTGTGAAAAAGCAGAGAATCATTTCTGTCACTTCTCTTCATAGGAAACTTAGACTTTTATGATCCAAAAATAACATGATTCTATTTCAATTACTAAAACTCTGTATTTCTTCCTTTGATCCATTTTTATGTGTTCAAAATGTTTTCAATTTTCCCTTCTTTGAAAAACTCAGGGAGGGTTTTTTCTATGAGGTCCACACTTGGTATTCTCAGTCAGAAGTCCTCTGCTCAGGGAGGGCAGAGAATCTGAGGCCAACAGTCGCATCGTTGCTCCCTCAGATAGGACACTGTAATGTGGGCAGAATTCAGGCTCCAGCCTCTGCTGAGAGGCTCTCAGAGGCTCAGCGCTGCCCTCCTGATCAGCCCAACACAAAGGAAGGCTCTGTGGAGTGATGCCTAACATGGGAATATGACTCCTGATGAAGTGCTGGTGAACTCGCTTCTCCTGCAGAGATCCCAAACTCTCTGAATAACCCAAGCCAGGGCCAGGAAATCAATGTTTGCGGTTTGATCCTGGAATCAGTCCTCTACTACACAAGCAAAAAAATCCTTATAATTCCAGGCCCAATGGAGAGTAGATTTGTAAAGGAATTAGGATCCTCCAGCCAAACATCTTCGTTGTTTACAAGTGAGGAGTGTTATTGTTACACCACTCAGAATTAACAGAGGCAGCTCCTTATCACTTCAATGCTGGTTTTAACATCTCTATATTCAAGAAGCCACCACCTGGGAAGAAGAGACACCATCAAATATCAGAGTTCAAGGGTCCATGGAAGTCATTAGGCTCAGGATTTGTGTTAGGAGAAATGGTGAAACAAGTCAACTGCAGCAAAAGTCAAAAGCTGGAAAGAAGAGGAGGCGGCCAGATGACTCAGTTGGTTAGAGCTGTTAACAACAAGGTTGCCAGTTCAATTCCCACATGGGATGGTGGGCTGCGCCCCCTGCAACTAAACATTGAAAACGGCAACTGGACTTGAAGCTGAGCTGGACCCTCCACAACTAGATTGAAGGACAACAGCTTGGAGCTGATGGGCCCTGGATATTGTTCCCCAATATTCCCCAATTGAAAATTTTTTTAAAAAAGTTGGAATGAAGACACTGAGTACTGGTACCAACAGTTGGCAATTTCAGGGCTTCTACCTGGGTTCATGAGCTCAGTCAGCCTGACTCACAAAGCATGTGTATTCCTCTTCTCGTAGGGCCAGCATATCAGGCAGAAACCTAATGGGCCTGAAGAGATACAGGTAACTTTGCCACTTTTCAAGGAGACCACTTTTTAGTCTTATAACATTATAAAAACAAAGGATTAACAAAGGAATTTTTTTGTTAGCAATATCACATACAGAAGTCACAAGTGAAATTCTGATTTTTAACTTAAATTCTTAGATCCATTTTATTGTCAAAGAAATATCAGAATCATGTCCCTGAAAAATCTACCGTACTAACTGCACTGAACAGAAACTTTGTATAGATGATTATAGGATATGTTTTAGGATGAGAGGAAGGATATATATATAGGCTTAAGGATTTTGATCTTTCTTTCAAGAGCCATGGGAGTTATTTAGGGGTTTAAGTGGAGTTGTGGCTGTGGGTGTGAGAACAGTGAATCTCAGTAGTTTGGCTTTTTATAAAGATGACATTGGCCCAAATGTAGAGAACAGTATGAGAAAATATTAAAAGATACATGTAGATTATGAAAAGGTATGTCAGTGTTCCACGCAGGAGATGGAGTTTTCTTGAATTTGTAGTGAAGTGGATGGTTTCAACAAATGTTAAAGAGATACAAGCTGTAGATTTGATAATGGATTTGACAAGGGTTTGGGGTGGGAGAAACTCAGCATCAAGGATGACTCTCAGGTTTATTTCTTTACAAATGGGGTATGCCATTAACAGAGAATGGGAAGACAGGCTGAGGTCCAGGTTTAGTGATAGGGTTTGAAAAGGTTCCATTTGGATTTGGACCTGTTGAAGTGGATGAATCTTTGAGATGTCTGAAGAAACTATTAGGTAATTGGAATGTGGCAACATCAAGAGTCATAAGAAATGAATACGTCCTAAAAACTGAGCAAGAGCAGTTTCAAGGTGCCCTCACAGTGAACCCTAATGATACAAAGTGTGGTTCTAATTGTTACACTTGGGCGTCTCTGGGGTGATTCGAAGATTAGCTCACCATGCCCAGTAGAACAAGTTTGCCTTCATCCTACAGGGAATCCGTTGCTAACTTCCATTGAGGGAATTTTAACGCTCTTTTTATGTTTTTATGAATAGATTTGAAAGAGCACAAATAAGTATGTCCCTGCCATTGAAGTTTCCAAGGAAAATCTTTGCACAGGTAAACACTGCTTCATTCTGCACCTTCCACTTTTCTTCATATAAAGGTTTTAAGAGGAGATGCAGCTAAGGATGTGAGAGCAGTAGCAGCCTCATCAGTTTGGCAATTTATAAAGTGACTCTGGCCCTAGTGTTGAGTATGGTAGAGGGAAATATACATTTTTTTCCCTTTGAAAACCCAATGACTTACTTCAAAAATCAACCATTTTCTCAATCTCCCAAAGACTTACAGGAACTCAGTGAGGACATCAAGACCTGCCCAGTTTTTATTATTTGTAGTTTTTCAGTTTGATAATCTATTTTTCAGTTTTTCAGTTTGATTATCATTGTCTAGGTAAGAAATAAAAATTTTGGCAATCCTATGAGATTTTCTATCTCTCTTCAGGTCAGAAAATTCTTCATAAATACTAGATATTTTACTGTTGTGGAGACATGCATAATAAGATATCTTTTTAATAGTAAATTTGGAATAATAGAAGAATGACACAAATGGATAAAATAATGATAATGACTCAAAAATTTCAGAGGTTATTTTAACTAGAGAAAATTTTGATTTATTTGTGAAGTCATGAGAAGGTGAACTAAAGTCACCAGTAATAACTTTCTTCGGTTCGTTAAAAACTACGGTGAGATTGTATGTGTGTGTGTGTGTGTGTGTGTGTGTGTAAGATCCCAAATGCCTAATAGCCCTTGACCTAATTATGAAAATTAGAAATATCAATTATGCATTTAGACTTGGCAAGAAGACAGGGTAAGCTCATTCAGGACAAAATTTCCACTCCGAAAGCAGTGATTGCCCTCAGAGTCCCCAGTCAGTTTTCAGCAGAGATATATTAGTTAGTCTTCTTGCTGCTTGTGTTGTATTTCCAGGGCTCCTCATGGTACTTCAAAAGATAAAATTTTAAAGCTAAGTTTTTCTTGTCCTATTCTCAGTGAAGATGGGAAATAAATTATATTTATTTCATAAATTATCTTACAATGTTTTAATTGCTTTTTTTTAATTTTATTTTTTACTTTCAAGTCCTTGATTCAGCAGCTTTCCTAAAATAGGCATAGAAAAGGGTTAACCATTCTTATTTTTTTCCAGATAGGCAAATACAGCCATAATATTTATTGAATAAATGATCATTTTTCTCAATTGCAAAATCATCCATGTAATATATTGAACTCCAATGTACATTTGAATCTGTCTTTGGAGTCTTTATTTGGTTTCACTATTATGTTCTTCTGTTTCCATGCCATGTTATATCCTGTTGAATAGCTTTGTTTTAACACTTACTGCTACACACTTGACTTTCTTACTGTTCATGTTTTCATTGTCTCTTCAAAATAATTTTATTTTACATGGATTTTATGCTGATTCTACTACATTAAAAAGTGATATTCTAATTGAAATTAATTTCAATTCTACTGATATACTTATAATACTAAGTCTTCTTATCCAAGAACATATCTTGGTTGCCTATTTCTTCAGAAATTGTATAATGCCCTTTTGTTAGTTTTTAAATTTTTCTTCACATAGGTCTTACATATTTTAAAAATTATTTCAATATATTTTAAAGGGTTATGTCTAATGGATACATTTTTCTTTTATTTCTCTTTTTTTGTTGGTTATCGTTCTCATAGAAAAAAGTCTAGTGATTATATACATATTCATTTTCCATTTGGTACTTACTAAAATCATGTTATTTGTTTATTATAACAATATCAGCAAAATATAAATTTGTGTCCTATAATTTTTATGATATTTTATATCATTATTATGTTATTATATTTAGTATCTTAGATGTATTACAATTTCTAAAATAATACTGTATAATAATAGAGTGAATATAACACTCTGTTCTTAACTTCAAGAGACATGCATTATTATTAGAATGTGTGCTATTAGTTTTGATAGCTAATCTTTAGCATATTTTAAAAGCTTAATTTTATTTCTATTTTTAAGGATTTTAAAATTGGAAAATAATTTTTAAATTGCAATCAATTTTTCCAAATTAAAAATATTTACATTTTATATATTTTCTCCTAATTTTTAGGGCCAGATAATTATTGTTTGTAAAGAATTCTTACTTAAGGGTAAAGGTAAATGTTCCGACTAAAGGGATACATAAACAAAGAATATGCATTTTTTTTAATTGTTATTATTTTCAAGGTTATTTATAACTGTGTTCTTCACTTATTCTTTCACGGCACTGATCAGCCTGAGTGAATATAGTGGAGGCAAACAAAACCCAGGTGACTCAGTTTCTTCTCACAGATCGTCCAGGGCTGCAGGTCCCTCGGTTCCTGGTGTTATTGGTCATTTATCTCAACACCATGGTGGGCAACCTGGGACTGATTTTGCTCTTCTGGAGGGACCCCCACCTGCACACGCCCTTAGCAGTTTAGTTTTTGCAGATGCCTGTTCTTCATCCTCGGTGACTCCCAAGATGCTAATTAATTTTTTGTGTATCTAAGAATAATATGATAGCCCTGGTTGAGTGCATCACGCAAGTTTATATTTTTGCTTCCAGTACAAACACAGAATGTTTTCTTCTAGTAGTGATGGCCTATGACCGCTATGTAGCCATCTGTAACCCCTTGCTTTATCCAGTAGTGATGTCCAATATCTTCTGCATTCAATTATTAGGTGTTTCATATATTACTAGGTTTCTTCATCCCATGATGCACGTTGGTTTGTCATTTAAATTAACTTCCTGCAAGTCCAATGTAATACAGTATTTCTACTGTGAAATTTTACAACTGTTTAAGATTTCCTGTACTGACGCTGGAGTTAATATGCTCCTGATTTTTATATTTTCAGTCTTCATACAAGATTTCAGTTTTATAACCATCATGGTCTCTTACACCTATGTCCTCTTTGCCATCCTGAAAAAGAAGTCTGAAAAGGTCAGGAGCAAAGTTTTCTCCAAGTGCAGTGCCCACCTGCTCTCCGTCTCCTTGTTCTATGGCACTCTCTTCTTCAAGTATGCGTGTCCTGGGTCTGGCCCTGCTGAAGATTACAAAAAAAAAAAAAAATGTATCCTTTATTTTATACAATCATAATTCCCCTGCTAACTCCTTTCATTTACAATCTGAGGAACAAAGAGGTTATAGGTGCCTGGAGAAGAATAGTAAATAAATAAACAGTTTTTAGAGCAAATTTCAAACTTGTTCTTTTCAAACTTTTCACCCTATGAGGTATCTGGAGTTATTCATATCAGCTCAGGCTTTATAATTTTAATAGAGAGCTAGTGTCTATGGCAGCTGACGAGTGCGGTGTGATGAAAGTCAGTTTCAATGGATTTTTGTTTTAATGGAAGATCATATCACATAAAACTGATTTTTTTATGAAAAATAGAATATCCTTTTGAAAATTAAGCATTTAGAATTTGCAAATTTTAACTCTTTGTAAATTCACTCTAGATTACAAGTTATAGTAGAATTATAGAAGGTTAATCTGATAAAAAACCTGTATGAATTAAGGCATGAAGAACACCACCTGCAAATGAGAAGAAGATCCAGATGCATAGTCTATTGGTCATAATCCCTGGATAAAATAGTGGTTTGCATATGGCCACACAGGGATCACAAAATGAGTACATCACTTTTACTGTGATATCCTGCCGTTGTTTAAGATTCCCTGCACAGTAGTACCTCGGTTTTCGAACATCTCCGTTGATGAACATTTCGCTTTACGAATGCCGTAAATCCGGAAGTAAATGCTTTGGTTTTCAAACACACCTCAGAAGTCAAACATGTCACGCAGCTTCCTCTGAGTGCAAGGTCCTGAGGCCTAGCTGTTGGCTGTTTTCAAAGGTTTCAGAACTCTGTCTTCTGGAACAGACTACATTCGAAAACCGAGGTACCACAGTACTGTCCTTTCAGTTAATGTTCTGATGGTTTTCATTGTCTCTGGATCAATACAGGTGTTCACAATCCTGACTGTTTTTGTCTCAGATTCACTTGTTCTCTTTACAATCTTAAAAAAGAAGTCATTACAAGGCATAAGGAAAGCCTTCTCCACATGTGGAGTTCATCTCTTATCTGCATCTTTATGTTATACTATCGCTCTCTTCTCTTCATGTATGTGCGCCCTGGATCTGCACAAGCGCATAACCAAGATATGATGGATTCTCATTCCTTTGTTAAATCCAATTATCTACAGTCTGAAAAATAAGAAAGTTACAGATTCACTGGCAAAAATGTTAAAGAGAAATGCTTAGATCTCAGACTATGTTCTCTTTTTATTAAAACAGTCAAAATATTGTACAGATTAGATGTAGCTCTGATTTGATTGGTGTTCCAAGTTTTTGCAGATATAATTGCTCTATCATTATAATGACTTAAGGTGGAAGTACCTATTATAACAAACTCCTTAATGTATGTGCCTATGTTATTCAAAAACATAGGAAAAAATTTATACTAAACAAATTTAGTCATACTAAAATAAAGAGGAAAACAAATAAAATATTTTACATGCTTATATGTTCTCATTGTGGCTTCATAAATGCATTAAGCACTGAAATAGCAGAGTTCCTCTAAGCATTATGTTGATGTTGATACTTATACAGCTGTGCAGCCTGAAGACTTGTGTCACATTTAATCCACGGCGGAGGCAGGATTGTGTTTGAGTGCACAGAGGCAAATACCAGAAATTCTGCTACTCATCAAAAGGTCTTTCATTCCAATGTATTTGGGAAATGGTGAATTTCATTTCTGGTGGGGATTCAACTCCTACATCACATAGAGAAATAAACAATAATGGGAGTGCAATGAAGGAAAAAGTGAGAATAGAGTTCAGGCAGTGAAGGTTGGGCTAAATGATAAGAGGATGCACTTACTCTGGTGAGCTTCCATAAGTAACAAGAAGAGGGAGTTGTCTCTCATTATCTAGGATGCCCTGACAGGCCCATTCCAGCTGTTTGTATTTTGTAGGATAATATGAAATGCTTTACTAATTCAGCTAAGAGATGAGATCGATGAATTTAATTGGTATGGGCATGCAGAGGAAAAGGAAGTGGTAGAATAGGAAAGAAATTGTTTCAATCTTCCTAGAGTTAAGAAAGAAGGAAATTATCACATAAAGCAATAAGTAATACAGTAATATATAAAGATATTTGGGAAGTCTTGTTGAAAATGACAGGCTTCAAATGCATCTTACCAAAGTTCAAATAATATTAAGATGATATAATGTAATAGTGGTTAGTGAGTATCTGGAAACAACAAAATTAGCAAAACTGTGGATGGTTTGTGTCCCCAACTTCTTAAATGCTTTTGTCACACTGCATAGTCTGAGAATAATGATCTGTCTTCATGTCCACATCTGCCCTTTCTCTCTCACCATTTAATGCTCTCCTTTCTTCAAAATCTATCTCAAAAGTTACAGTCTCCATGATGCATTTCCAGATTATCTTGAAGAGGATAAGAATGCTACCTCATCTGAAATATTCAGTAGTTTATTTATTCTTTTAAGACACAATAGCTTTATGTAACACTATTTTTTTCAGGCTTTTTAGATTAGAATTTAGAAGTCTTAGTACTCTTTTTATGTTTTGCAGTGCTTAACACAGTAGTTTACACACATGAGGTCCTAAATAAATATTTGTGAAATGTTTGTGAAATTGAAATAAATATGACAGCACAAGTATATAGAATGCAGCAACACGCCTTACTACTTTTCAGTCTTATAATGAGCTCCGGGAGATTTCTGGCCTGAGATGACTGCTGCATGTCAACTAACCTTCATAAACTTCTTAATGACAATTGTAAGCACCAGACACTTAAAGTGAATTATTTTTTATCTTCTTATCACTAGGATTGGCTCTAAGGATACACTATGATAAAATGTCAGGTAAAAGCTATTCAATTAGACATTTGGCTTAAAGGTTACAAAACATACAAGTATTTAAAACAAATATCATTAATCTATATTTCTGAAAATTTACTTCACAAGATTAGACAGGTTCTGCCTTCTTTTTGTTTCCCTGAGGGGTTCCCACTATTCTCAGGAAAGGGAGTGAATATGAGGTGTGATCAAAAAATACATTGAATGTTTAAATTAAAAGAAAATTTATTATAGTAAAAAACACATTGCCATTAATTCCCCTCAAAATATTCCTCCTCGCTTCGAACACACTTATCCCATCATTCTTGTAACTTTCTGAAGCAGTTCTGGAAGTCCTCTTTCATGAGTGTCTTTAGTTGTGCTGTTCATAGCTGCCTTGATGTCCTGAATCAATTCAAACGTTTACCTTTCATGGTCATTTTGACTTTGGGGAAGAGCCAGAAGTCGCACAGTACCCGATACAGTGAATAAGGTGGATGAGGACACACCATAGTGTTTTCATTTGACAGAAATTGCCATATACCAGAAGCGATGTGTGTGTGACACAGAGCATTGTCATGATGGAGGGTGGTATATGGCACACTTTAAAACACACATTCTCTGGTAACCACTAAACTATTGTCTATGTCTATGGGTAAGTGGGGAGAGGGTTGGTAGATGAGGGTAAAGAAAATCAAATATATGGTGATGGAAGGAGAACTGACTCTGAGTGGTGAACACACAATGCGATTTATAGATGATGTAATACAGAATTGTATATCTGAAATCTATGTAACTTTACTAACAATTGTCACCCCAATAAACTTTAATTAAAAAAAAAAAGTTCTCAAAAAAATAAAAAATAAATAAAAAGTTCTCAACTGTAGCTTACACCCAACTGACTGCACTGAACAAATTGAAACTTGTCACACACTGTTACTAAGTTTCGATGCGCTGCTTCCCGTATTGAAGATCCCTGCCTTTCCATTGGATGGCACTCGTCAGCAGCATTCACCATATTTTTTTTTTTATCATACCTCGTGTGTGTATGTGTGTGTGTGTGTCTGTGTGTGTGTGTGTCTGTGTGTGTATACACATCTATACCTATATCCATACCTACCTATAACCCCCAGCTTCATCTCCGTCTCCATTTCTATCTTCTTCACCCTTATTTGTTCAGCCTGACATTATTTGTGTTCCTTTCAAATAAAATCTTGGTTTAGCTCTGAAGTCTCTTCCTCCAGAATTCTTCTAATGGACCCTGTGTTATGTCCAGAATGAGTTGCAGAAACCTTTCTAGACACGCTTTACTTGGGCACATGCTTTTGCTAATAAGGGTCTTTCCACAAAGAATGCATGCCCCCTACAATTGCCTGCATTTTTATTTACAGTTGTAATGTTGTCATTTCTTCAAGGTCTGTCTCAAATGTTACAGATTCTATGATGCATTTCCAGTCTATCTTGATGAGGATAGTAATGCTTACTCATCTGAAACATTTAGCAGTTTATTTATTCTTGTTAGGCCACTCTTGGCCTTGCATAATACTTATTTTGGGAGCTACAACCTTTTTTATTATAAATTTGATGTTCTCGTCCCTCTCCATCATTTGTAGTGCTTGGCACAAGCACTACACCTAAGGTCCTAAGTATTTGTGAAATATTTGTAAAATTGAATTGAATCTGACAGCACAAATACATAGAATACAGTAAGAGTGCCTAAATCTTTTTCAATATTATAATAAGCCCCAGGAAATTGCGGTGCCTTGGATGGATGCTGCATGTTAGCTCACTCACTTAAATTTCTTTCATGACAATCACAAGTATTATACACTTAAAAGTAAATCAATTTTGTTCTTATTGCTAGGATTGGGTTCTGAAATAGAATATAACAAAATATCAGAAAGAAGCTATTTAATTAGATGTTGGGTTTAAATATTGGTCATTTTAAAATAGATAAACATTGTTTAAAATAGATAAACATTCAAAATATAATTATTCTATAATCTGGAGGTCTACGTCACAGATTAGACCAGGTCATCTGTTCTCTTTTTGTTCCCCTGAGGTATATCCCAAAGCCCTAGGAAAGGGAGTAATGGATCACAGTGCAGATTTTCTTATGGTTTTTCCCCAGAAAATCCATGGTGTTGATATGCCTGTAGTTTTTTACATTTTTGTTGCTATATAATGTTCTCAGTGTACTGATGGTTTTCTGTCAATTGTCTTGATCTTTACTTGTTCAGTCATTATTATGACACCAAAACTAGATTGATAATACAAACAACTTCTGCCATCATAATGATCTGGTTCCATAATTGTTCTTTTCCTTGAATCAGAAAGTTAACATCAAGCTATGAATATCTGAGCAGTGTTTGTTACCTGTCAAGTCTTACTTTAGGTTGGGTGCTATGAAAAATAGTTGAGAGTTTCTCAGAAACTCAGAATTCCTGTGTAGCCTTCTCTTGTACACGTCTGGTCTACAGATTCCCCTGCTCTAGTTTGTTCTTCAATGGAATCCCAACTACTTTATGCCTTCCAGAAATCCACCCAAAACCCCAGTCCACTGAAGTGATTCCGTTCTCACTTCTATTATAGATATTTTTCATTTTTGTACTTCATTTTTGTCATTTCAGTGGCATGTTGGGAAAGAGGTAAAATATACACTTGTGCAGAAACCACATTTTGGGCAAGATACTCTGCTGATTCCTTTAAAAAAAAACCTGAAATTACATATGTATTACCTAATGGTTATTTAAGTGTAAAAAATGATATGTTACTAAGTTCACTCAGTTGTCTGGAACACTAGTGATGTTTGATTAAACCATCCCATAGAAATACTAAAAATATACATGAAATACTCTTTATTATGAAAGTGCAATCTGTTTTTTTAACCTGGAGATTTAAAAGAAGTTATAGTTCCTCTCTCTTCATATATGTGTGTATACATATGTATATATTTCTTTTCATCATTTTATAATACCTTCTACTTTAGAAAATTGCTGACAAAAATTATCAAACATGTTCAAAGAAACAAAAGTATTGGATTAGGTAAAAACAAAAAACACCAATCAAAACTAGAATAGTATTAATATTTCTAAATTCTGATTTGTTGATTGACTATGGCAGAATCTTATGATGTGTATCTTAGGTATGTTTCAAAACCTCTGTTCTATCTTTTTTTCTCAGTTCTTTTAAAAAAGAGGTTCTCGTATTTTAATGGGCTCAGAATCACCTTGAAAGCTTGTCAAAATACATTGATAGGCTCCACCAATATAGTTTCTGATTCAGTAATGTTAATGCTGATTGTTTAGGACCATATTTATTGAATCACTGTTTGAGGCTAAATTTTAGGTACCCCAAAATCATATGTTGAAGTCCTAACACCTAATGTGTTAGTATGTGGAGTGGGGCCTTTGCGAGGTAATTAGGGTTAGCTAAGATCATCATAAGGGTGGAGTCTTCTTGATGCGATTAGTGCCCTTGTAAGAAGAAGAAGAGACAGAAGCGCTCACCCAGGAGACGCCATGTGAGCATAGTGAGAAAGCAGCTGTCTATAAGCCAAGAAGTGGGCTCTCACCACATACCGTATTTGCCGGCGTATAAGACGACTGGGTGTATAAGACGACCCCCTAACATTTCCACTCAAAATACAGAGTTTGTTATATACTCGCCGTATAAGACTACCCCCTCTTCCGCACACCTTCCACACACCAAATAACTTTCAGTTTAAAATTTGCATCATACTTCTTTCTTTTGGCTGGTGCCATGATAGGGATGATAGGGGTTTGACTGGTCGACATTTTCTATGCTGTACTGTACAATGGTGCAGTATTGTGGTTGGCTGTTGGCTGTATACAAAGCCTGATTTGATTGGTCCCTGCTCCCTGTTTGCCCGCCCTGTCACTATAGCAGTCTGGTCCACCCTTGCATCAGCATCTCCCTGGGACCTCACTAGTTTGCAAGTGCGAGCTCTTCAACATTCTAACAGGCACCATGATAGCGCAAAATCGCGAATCTTCAATGCATATGTAAAGAAATATACGGTAACCCGAATTTACCACACTCGCAAAATCGCACACAGCCGACCATACACCCAGTATGGTATCGCGATTCGCGATTTTGCGCTATCATACTGGGTGTATGCTCGGCTGTGTGCGATTTTGCGAGTGTGGTAAAATCGCATAACAGCAAAATCGCATAACAGCCGAGCATACACCCAGCAGCGCTGCTGATGCCTGAACGGTATGTGGAATGAAGTGGGCGGGCATCGGGAGGCCACTATGGCACGGGGCAAGCACTATGGGCAGTCTATCTGAAGTGTACCTGGCGTATAAGACGACCCCCCCACTTGGAGGCATATTTTTCGGGGCCAAAAAATAGTCTTATACGCCGGCAAATACAGTACTTCATCATTGGCACCTTGATTTTAAACTTCCCATTCTCTAGAACTGTAAAAAAATAAACATATGTTGTTTAAGCCATCCAGTGTATGATATTTTGTCATAGCAGTCAAGCAGACTAAAACAACCACTGCTTTAAATAATAAGTGAAAAAAACTGTCAACCAAGAATCCAGTATAGGAAGGAACTGAGTTGTTTGGCTGGAGGGTAAAGGCTAAAGGGGCAGCTTTTCTCCCAAACAAAGGATCTGGTGGAAGCCACTGCTTCTTTGTTGAACCCTCCCCCTCCCAGCATGCAGATTCAGGTGCCTGCCATATCTGAATCTCCAGCAACCTTGCTAACACCATTAGTTAGCCATGCCCTGGTGAATCTGAGATCCTGCCACACCCAACTTTCAGGTACACCCACATCGCTTCCAGTGGCTTTTTTATACAAACTGCCTGCCTTGAATCCTACTGCAGAATTTCCTAAAATCTCTCAAAGGTTCACAAAACCCAAACAAGCAGCATCTGGCTTCAGCAACTCTAAGCTTGGCACTAGTGGCAGACAGTCTTGGTTCGCAGCTTGGCCTCTCCAGGCACCTCCAAGCACAGTGCAGACTGTGGCCATCTGCAGATTGCTTTATGGCTCATGACACATGGCCCCAGACAGGGCACAGATTGCAGCTGAACTTGGCTACCATGGGTCTCCTCCCAGGAGGCCGCAGGGTTTGTGCACCCGGTAGTCAGTTTCAAACAAAGCTAGAGTATCACCTGGCCACCTCCAAGGATAGCACATCCAAAGAGCAGATTGAACAGATACCAGAGCCCTATTAAAGCAAATCCTGCTCTATATGGTCTGCCCCTGCACCACAACTCTTCCACTGTAATCACAGCCAGTCTTCACAACCAATGAGCATGAAGGTCAATCCCTCCCATTGACGTGAAAACAGCAACTAAGGCTCAAGTACAACAGAGGACACACACAACTCATGATTAGGGAGACTGCACCACTGGGACCGGCAGGACACCAAATACATAAGGCTTCTCTCCTAAACCCAGGAGACATAGAAGCCCCATCAAACACAGGAAGGCAGCCAAAATGGGGAAACAAAGAAACATGTCTCAAATAAAAGAACATAATAAAGATCCAGAAAAGAACTAAACAAAATGTAGACAAGCAATCCACCAGATGCAGAGTTCAAAACACTGGTTATAAAGATGTTCAGTGATCTCAGAGAAAACTTCAACAAAGAGATAGGAAACATAAAAATGGAGATAGAAAACATAAAAAAGACCCAGTCAGAAATAAAGAATACAATAACTGAAATGAAAAATATATCGACAGTAGATTGGAGAAAGCAGAGGATCAAATCAGCAATTTAGAAGATAAGGGAGCAAAAAACACCCAATTACCGTGTTTCCCCAAAAATAAGACCTAGACGGACAATCAGCTCTAATGCGTCTTTTGGAACAAAAATTAATATAAGACCCAGGATTACATTATATCATATTTATTATATTATATTATATTATATTATATTATATTATATTATATTATATTATATTATTCCCGGTCCTATGTTATAGTAAAATAACACTGGGTCTTACATTAATTTTTGCTCCAAAAGACATATTAGAGCTGATTGTCTGGCTAGCTCTTATTTTTAGGGAAACACAGTAGAACAGCTAAAAGAAAAAAAGAATCCAAAAAAGTGAGGACAGTTTAATGGGCTCTGGGACAATATCAAGCATACCAACATTCACATCATTGGGGTACCAGAGGTAGAAGAGAGAGAGCAAGGAACTGAAAACCTATTTGAAGAAATAATGAGAGAAAACTTCCCTACCTGGCAAAGGAAAGAGATATTCAAGCCCAGGAAGTGCAGAAAGTCCAAAACAAGATGAACCTAATAAGCCCACATCAAGACACATCATAATTAAAACGCCAAAGGTTAGACAAAGAAAGAACCTTAAAAGCAGCAAGAAAAAAGTAATTATCAAAAAGGGAGCTGCTATAAGACTGTCAGCTAATTTCTCAACAGAAACTTTGCAGGCAACAAGGGATTGGCATGAAATATTCAAAGTGATGAAAAGTAAGGACCTACAACCAAGATTATTCTACTCAGCAAAGCTATCATTTTGAATCGAAGGACAGATAAAGAGCTTCCCAGACAAGAAAAAGTTGAAGGAATTCATCACCATCAAACCAGTATTACAAGGAATGTTAAAGGGACTTCTTTAAAAAGAAAAGATGAAAAAAATTGTCAAAAATATGAGTAATAAAATGGCAATAATTACATCCATGATTACTTTCAATGTAAATGGATTAAATGCTCCAATCAAAAGATGGGGTGGCTGAATGGAAAGAAAACAAGACTCATACGTATGGCGCCTACAAGAGACTCACTTCAGATTGAAAAAAACACACAGATTGAACGTAAAGGGATGGAAAAAGATGTTTCATAGAAATGAAAGAAGAAGAAGAAGAAGAAAGCTGGGGTAGCAATACTTACACCAGACAAAATAGACTTTAAAGCAAAGGATAGAGACAACCAAGATGGCACAGCGGGTAAACGCTGTGTTTACCTTCTCTCACAATCACATCAAAAGTACAACTAAGCTACAAAACAACCATTACTGACAATCGCCTAAAATCAAGCTGAACCAAAGCCTTTAAACTAAGGACTTACAGAAGAAGCCACCTCCAGACTGGTAGGAAGGTCAGAGATATGGAACAGGCTGGTCCCACACCCACGTGTGACCATTAAAGATCAGGAGGGCTATTTCTGCTGTGAGGGTCCTCCCATCCCCTAAAGGAATGAGGAATCCCAGCCCCATCCCAGTCCAGGGTTCTATTGCTGAAGAGAGAGGTCCCCATTATTTGCGGTTGTGAAAAACAGTGGAGATTGTGACTGAGTGAAACTGAGTGAAGCTGCACTCACAGGCATTCCTCTTAAAGGGATTGTGGGCAGACTTACTCACCAATGAAATCACCTACTGTGAGCTCCAGTTCTGGGGCAGCGGCTGGAAAGGCTGCAGGGCCACATGGTGGGGAATTGGGTTGTCTGACTTGGGATGGGGGCTGGAGAGGCAGCTTTCTCCTAGATGGGGAGATTGTTTCTCTGTTGAGCTCTCCCCATTCCCCACGTGCAGACGCAGGTGGGCACCATATCTGAGACTCCATTTGAGTCTCCTCAGTTCGATTGCCACACCCTAGCAATTCAAGACCTGGCCCCTCCCAACTTTCAGGCACACCCAGGCTGCTTTCAGTGACATTTTTGTGCAGACCACCTGCCTTGGCTCAAGCTGCAGACTTTCCTAGGGCCTCTCAAAGGTTCACAGAACCCAGACAAGCAGCATCTGGCTTGAGTGTGGCCTGTACCTCTGGCTGAGCAGCCCTAAGCTGTCACTAGAGGCAGCCAGCCTCGGTTCATGGCTTGGCCTCTCAAGGCCCTTCCAAGCACAGCACAGGTGGCAACCATCTGCAGATTTCTTTCTGGCTCCCGCTATGTGGCCCTGGATGGGGCACAGGCTGTGGCTGAAGTAGACCTACAGCGGATCCCCTCCAAGGGGGTCCTGGGGCTGGCGTCCCCCAGTTGCCAGCTTCAAAACAAGCTGGAGCATTATCCAGCCAGCTCCAAGCATGACACACCCAAGGGGCAGATTGAGCGGCACCAGAGTCCTGCTGAGGCAGATCCTGCTCTGTAGGGTCAGCCCCTGCACAACTCCTCTTCCACTGCAGTCAAGGCCAGTCCTCACAACCAGTGAGCCCAAGGGTCAGTCCCTCCCCTTTATGTGCAGTTATCAACCAAAGCTCAACTTCAAGAGGAGGGCACACACAACACACACAAGGGACACACCTGGAGCACTTTCTGCTCAGGTGACCAGAAAGACTGTGCCACTGAATCCCATAGCACACCTACTGCATAAGACCACTCTGCTAAGACTGGAAAACATAGCAGCCCTACCTAATACATAGAAACAAACACAGGGAGACAACCAAAGTGGGTTGGTTGTCCAAATAAAAGAACCAAATAAAAGAACAATCTAGTTCTCAATCTAGTTGTACCTGCTACTGGGAGCCTCTGCTGATGGAGCGGTCTCCTCATGGGTGGGGTTATTTTCTTGGAATGGTACTCAGTTTCACCAGGTCTTCCTCCGTTGTTGAGAACCATCTCAGAAAGTGGCAGCTCTGTCTCCCATCAGTCCCATTAAATGTCTAGGTCCCTGTTATGGGCCTCCAGACTTCATATATTGAATGTGACCATATTTGGAGATAGGGTCTTTAAAGAGGTGATTAAGTTAAAATGAAGCTCTTAAGGCGGGCCCTAATTCAATCTGACTAGTGTCTTTTTAAAATGAGGAAATTGAGGCACACAACGAGATGCCTGGGCTGCACACACACACACAGTAGAGGCCGTGTGAGGGCACAGTGGGAACCAGTCGTCTGCAAGGCAAGGAGTGAGTCCTCAGAAGAAAACAAGCTTGCCAACACCCTTGGTCTTCTAGCCTTCATCACTGTAAGAAAATAAATTTCTCCTGCTTAAGCCTCCTAGTCTGCGGTATTTTGTTATGGCAGTCCTAGCAAACTAATACAGATCCCAAAACCTATACACTCACTTGGGCCAGAGGCTGCCTGGATAACCTCAGGGCTATACTCTCAACTCTCTCCCTCATTCTTTTTTTATATCAAGATAGATCCCGTATCCTGCAGATTAAATCTTTCACTTTCCTGAAGGACATGGGGAGTTACAGGTGGGGCTGCCCCCTTCCTCTTCCTGCACAAACTGCCTCCCCATCTCTTCTCTGCAGTGGGTGACCCCTGCTGGCCTCCTACTTGCAGAAATCCCAAGATAAGAAGTAGTCCCTGGGCTCAGATTACCTCCAAACCCCAGGAGCACCTGTCAAGCTTCCCAAGAAGTAAACTCCACTCGATTGACAATACCACAGTGTGCCTCCAAATGGAACTGCATCCAGCCAGGAGAGGAAATGCCAACCCACCCCCAACTTCTCACAGGAGCCCCTATTCCTAAGAGTGAGTCTTCTGGAGCACCTCCCACTATATCTTGGGAGCCTGACCCTTGACCACTGGACTTCCATAACCTTTTTATATAAGCATACGGAGGCAGAAGAGGTGACTGAGGGGACAGCACCAGTTTAGCACCTCTTGGTAAGCCCAAAGGGAAGTGTCTCACCTTAATTGTTGGCACTTCTCTTTAGTATGTGGGAACTGAACACCTCTTTGTTCTCAACTTTGAAATTTATTTACCAATTTGGGAGTAATGGGAAAAGTACAGCTCCACATATGTAAATATTTCAAGTTTTTACTCAGAGGTGCAAAGAAAATGAAGTTGTGACTATAACTGATCTGGTCTTCAATGTCAGTCCCCACTTTCTAGGAAGTAGTGGAACACAAATCCATTTTTATTACTATCTGGCTTGAGACATTGGTCAATCCCGTAAGTAGCCCCTTCAGGTAATGCTTAATATTTTGGGATAACTGCTCAGACTTTTGCCACAATAAACGATGTTCAATGACTACCCATGTTTATGTTGCATTGCGTACCTGGATAAGTGTGGCATAAAATAAATTCCTAGAAGTGGAATTCCTGAGTCAAATGCCATTTATTAAATTCAAAAAACATTTAATATTCTAGAAATACATTTATAAATAAATATTTATTTGACAGCTTGCCAGGCACTGTCAATAAACGAAACAGAAAAAATACATTTCTGCCCATGTGGATCTTCCATTGTCACAAAAAGAAACAGAAAAAACTATAATAAATAAGTCAGCCATACAGCATGTTGAAGATACCATGTTTCCCCCGAAATAAGACCAGGTCTTATATTAATTTTTGCTCCAAAAGATGCATTAGGGTTTATGTTCAGGGGATGTCATCCTGAAAAATCATGCTAGGGCTTATTTTCTAGTTAGGTCTTATTTTGGGGGAAACATGGTAACAGCTATAAAATTAAGTAGAGAAGAGTAAATGAGAATGGGATCAAGAGGTTGCAATTTTAAGTCAAGTGATCAATGGAGGCCCCGTGGAGAAGGTGATGTTTCCTCAAAGACCGAAGGAGCTAGGGGACTCCGCCCTGCAGCTATGTAGGGGAGACTGTTCCAGGCAGTGGGAACATGCCAGCAAAGGCTCTGGAACGGAAGGATCACTGACGTGTTCAAGGGAAAGCAAGTAGGCCAGTGTGGCTGGAGAGAGGAAGCAGAAAGACAGAATAAAAGATGAGCAAAGAAGTGCCCAACCCAAGTTATATAAGGTCCTATAGCCCACTGTGGGAATTCTGGCTTTTGCTATTAATAAAATGGGAAACCAATGGAGGGATTTAAGAAAGACGTGTGACTTGATCTGCTTTTTGTTTTAAAATGTTTTGACTGTGTCTTAAGAATAGACTTTGGGGGTGGTGGCAGAGGGGGCAAAAGTGGAAGCAGGGAGACCATTGAGATGGTGAAAAATGTGGAGGCTCAGACCTGGATGGCAGTAACAGAGGTACTAAAAAGAGGTCAGAGTCTAGCTATGTTTTAAATGCTAAAGGTTGTCAAATTGCCCTCCAAAGTGATTGCATCAATATATCTTCCCACCAACAAAGAAGACTTCCCATTTCCCCACACCCTGGCCAAGGCAGCATACTATCAAACTCCTGAGGTTTCTGTCACACTGATAGGTAAAGAACGACCCAAATCACATAGCCCTCAATAGCAATTGCCCATTTCTGTCCTCACCTGTCACAGGGTGGATGGGGTCACACGGCATGATGGCACCTCAGTTGTGGATCAGTAGAGAATGGCAAAAGATTGGAATTGGAGGGAAAAAGAGCTAAGGGAGTTGATCCAGATTAGGGATGGTCCTCAAGGAGCTCTGGTGAGGCACCAAATGACAGTACCTAGAGGAGATCTGATTGAATGGCACAGTGAAGGAGGGGGATATCCGCTGACAGACAGTGGGTGGTCAGAGCTATTTAAAATAGGACTTCAGACAGTGGCGCCAGTTTCAGGGGAAAAGACCAACGCAGGAGACGCAGAAGAACAGAGTGTTATGAGTAGGGACTTTGATGCCGCGTTGCCTGGGTTCGAATCCTAGTTCTGCCACTAACTGGCTGTGTGACCACAGGCAAACTACTTGTCCTTTCTGGGTCTCAGCTTCCTCATCCTTCAAAAAAGTTTAACAACACATGACTATGTGAGCCACCATGCACCAAGAGCTTAGAACAGCATCCGACATAAAGGAAGGACTAAGGAGAAGAACCAGCAAGAAACAGGCCCAAGAGGAAGAAAGTAAAAACAAGGGGAACTGAAGAATGCAAATACTCCATGTTTTGTCTGTCTGTCTGTCTTTCTGTCTGTCTGTTTCTTACTTTTGGAATGATCAAGTTGGGAGAACATCCTAAGTTTAAGCACAGCAGGATACAACCAATCCAGATTAATCATTTCAATTCAGCTGGAGGCCTAGGACCAAAGGAGCAAACTAAACCTTTTAAATATTAACTCAGCATCAAGGCCACTGCTTTCCCAGATAGCACCTTTTCAAATTGGGAGGCAAAGTAGGAGCTCCTTCCTCAAAACAATTCTAAGTGATTTGCTAGGAAATTACAATGGCTGTGATGTGAAGGGAGTCTCCAGGATGGTGCAGTGTGCTTCCTACAAAACTGCACGTATCAGGCCTCCAGCTCTGGCTGAAAGCTGGTTTTCTCGTCTTTAGGTAATATGTTGCGTGTTCTTTATCATGAAAAGTTTTCAACAGCAATAAGGAGAATGGCATAAGGCATGTTAATCCTTCCTCCTGTTGTGGCAGATTAGAATATTTCAATCCTTGTCAGAGTTTAAAATAAATTTCTGAAATCTATTTCACACGAGATGTGACTACTTCAAAACGGAATTTGAAAAAAGAAAGGAACTTAGTCCAAAAAGTTGAAGTTGTTTAAAAGTAAAAGATGCTGACTGTGATCTAATGTTGGAAAAGCTGTGTTAGTAACTCCCTCATTTTGAAATAAATTTCTGGAGAGGTTTAACAACACCCGAAAGGCTTTGAAAACATTTCCTCAACAATTGAGGGCCACAGGAATATATGACAGGGCTTACAGCGATTTGGCTGAAACAAACACAAACTAAATTTCTGGTTGGAGTAGGTTTTTTTTTCCGCCCCCAAATTATTTTCCTTTCATCACAAAATAGAAAACCTCTTTGTTTCATGTATCCAGCTGAGCACCCATGAGCATTCATTCTGGTTTGGTCTCGGCTAAATGCAGAGAAACACAGTGGACCCGTTCCAAGTCTACGCTTCTAAGTCATCATGAATTCATCACTCTACTGTCACAAATGTCCTCCTACAGTGCTTTTCATTGCCTGGTGGTATGGAAAGAAAGGAGCCTGTATTGTTTATGAAATGGCTGTGAAACAGATATTTGATTCTTTTATTCCCTCAGAATCTGTTATAAGCAACAAAAGCGAAGGAAGGAGGAAGGAAAAAAAAAAGAAGGGCAGTCACTTCAGTAGTATCACACAGAGCAGAAGGAAAAGAGGAGAAAGGAATAGAAGGAAAGACCTGAAAGAGAAAAGAAGGTGAAGGAAAAGAAGGAAGAACATCTCAGCTCCCAGCCATATCCAGGCATGACTCTGAGACGTCATAGGTTCCCTTCCAGACCGAGGGGGTTGTCTTTTACTGAGACAACCTCAGTAAAGCAAGCATCACAATAAAGCCAGTCATAGTCGTTTTGCTGGTGAGGGTCTTGCCTTCTGTTAGCAGAAAACACATCTGTGAAGTACAATGAAGTGAAGCAATAAAACAAGGTATGCCTATACCTGGAATATAAACGGACCCTAATAGGGAGAAAGATTTTTTTTTTAATTTTTTACCTTAAATGACAAATGTTTACATCTGTGAAGCTGCGCTCTGTTTACTACTACAGTATAAGCTTTATAATCATCTGAGACTTTCTTCCCCAAAATTGTGCTATTTAGATTTTTATCAGAACCTCTGGGTAATCAAAACAGGAAGTAAATTTGAAACTGTCTTGGAGAAACCAAAATGTCTTTTATTTCAGTCCAGGGCCTAGACTAGGATGAGCAAACCAAGCATCTATGATGCAAAATTTACGGAGATGCTCACTCTCAAGCACCCGCCGTGCACTCACATGACCCGGACAGCAAGTGCCTCCTTAAATTTAGCACCTGGGTGCTTCAACAACCTCAGCCTAGTCCCCAGCCCGGCCCCCAGCTCGCAGGACTGGTGCTTTTCCACCCTGGCAGTAATCTCTGTGCTCTTCCCCCTACTTCTACTTCCACCTGAAAGCCAGGCTCTGTGGCTTCTTTCCCTTCTGAATCTCCACCCTACACCTCCACTCCTTCCCACACCACCCCAAGCTTTGCCCTCACCTCCCTCAACCAAGCTGCTTCTGTCCTTAGGAATTTATGGCTGAGTTTTGAACAGGCCACCAAGAATTTTAGAGGTTAATGAGTAGTGCTAGGCCTCATTTCAAGAAAAAAAAAAAACAATCAGTCAAAGAAATTTTCTTTGTTATACTATGAAACCACATTTAGTGACATCATGTCTTACAAACCATCCAAAGTTCTATCCAAAACAGATTTTTATCTAGAGATGAGCTAAAATCTAACATGGGCCTTTCTAATTAGTTATTGATTAGATTATTAGTTTAGATTCCTGACTGAGGTTTCCTAGAGGAAATTGTGATATCACCAAGGCACCTGCTGGGGGTTTGCTTCAACCATCCAAAGCCATCCCATCTCCCCCCTCAGCTTTCTTCCTTCCCTACAGACAAACAACTGCAATGTTCAGCAGAAGGGTGTATCCTATCCCTCAGGTGTGTTGAAAAGCATGGCTTTTGCTGGAGGTGGCCAAACAATTCTGGGAGTAGCAAAATGACTTACATCAAAGCAACAAGGCTCCAGTGAAGTCCTGCAGGCTTCCGCGACACGTAGGCCAAGCTGTTTCTTGATCAGAGGCTCCTTTTCAGCACCCACCAGATCTCCAGAGTGGGCAGACAGCACTTTACCCACTTCCTCTAGAAGCAGCCTCTGGATCCCGAATGCTATTCTTCCTTTGATTATTTTTGATAAGAGAGCAACAGAAAAATGCTGTGGGTAATCAAAACTGCCTGAAAACAGCATCTTAACTGGTCAGAGTTTTAACTGAGTTCATCAAGAAAACGTCAGCACATGTTCTCTCTGTACATACAGATGAACTCTTAATGGTGGGTGTCCTTGAGACACCACTCCTTCTCACTGAGAGTGCCTCTCCCACACAGGACTCCAGGATTCCACGTAGGATGTGACTTCCACATGGAATGAAGTAGGAATAAAGATGTGCCAGGCATTTACACAGTCTCATTTAATTTCCAAAAAAATACCCTGCCAGATACATCTCAGCGTCATCATTTTCCAAATGAAACAGATGCTCACAGAAGTTCAATGGCTTTCCTGAGGTCACTCAGTTAGGAAAAGGTGGAGTTAGAATTGGAACCCCGGTCTAATCTTAGTAGACTTCACACTCTGTCCCCCTTCACCCCTCCCCCGACTGTTTCCTCCCACAATGCAATGCGAGTGGTGCTCTTGTCAAGAGCCCGCGTGCCTGGTTAACAGCTTGGAGTATTTATAGGAGCTGGGTCTCCATTTCTTTTCTGAGCTCCAGTCATGGGAAACTAACGTTGAATGAATCTTCTGAGGCTATCTCATGCAATTCCTTTAAATTATTATGAGAAAACTAAAGTGCGGTGATGAAGTAACTGTGCCCCTAGCGAGTCATGGAGTGAATGTCAGGAGCAGGACCAGCACTGACTCCAGTGCAGGGTGTTGGCACGTCCTGGTGCTACCAAATTCGTGCAAGGAGAGACTCGTGTCCCGCATGTAGGGAGCTGATTCTCTCAAGCCCCCAACTTTTCTGGGGACACACAGGTAGGTGAGGTCTGAAGGGGTGGTGAGGGGTAGCACCCCTACATTTCAATTATGCTTGACTCCAGAGTTCACTGTTTGGTTTTTTCAGCAGAGCAGTTTTAGTCATCAAAACCCACAGCAAAAAGAGATATGAGAGTGAACAGGAAATATAATCTCCAGCACTTTTCCAGTTGGATTTCTGCATCTTCTTCCAGGACTTTCTGGTTCTCTTATCCTTGAGCACTCACAGAGCTCTCTGTAGCGGTATCAGACCTAAACTACTCCTCAAATCACCACCCTCAACTCCTGGTAACCTATCTGCCAACATAGCCGCTTGGTCTGAGTCAATCCAGTCTAAATATAGCAGCTGAACCCCCACACACACCCTCCCCCCTAACTTAGTGCTCCCAGTTCTGGCCCAGTAGTCATGCCTCTCTGCCTTCTCCCTCTCGTGTCCCCATTTCCCCAGTTCCTCTAAGCCAGGGGCTGCAATTTAAATGTCTTCTGGGGCTCTGAAGGTAAAACAAATATGTAAAGGGCTGGGTACACAATGATAGGGAATGGTGTGGAGTGCAGCAAACTAAAAAGTGCATGTCCCACCTAAATAAATTCAAATTTTAAAAAATTAAAGCATGCCACTGATCAAACAAAGTACTATCAATTCTGATCGGTAGACATTACTTTCGTCAAATCCTCACAATGTCAAATTTCTTTCCCTAGTATTTTCTTTACTAATCACCATTCCTTTATATCCCCTTAATTGCATGTAGAATTTGTACCATATTATCTGGCTTTTGTATTTTATATGCCTTGAAGGCAAGAACAACTTACCTATGTTTTATATCCCAACATTATATCAGCCCCTATCTCAAATTTAGTTCACCAGAACCTCCAAGAATACACAGTGTATAGTTCCCAAGTCTTATAAAATAACTCTTATTTAGTGTAAGTCCCATTCCTTGCATGTAGATTTGTGTCATTGGCACCTTCAGAAACGCCTAACGATGCGGCAGGCGTTAATATTCTGCATCCCCATAGTTCAGAGGACAGGGAAACATTCTGTTATTAATTTGCACTGATGCAAATAAACTCTATGGCTTTCTGAATGACAGAGTCACTGTGACTCCCAGCCAGCTATGCCTGAACCATCTCTCTCTTGTCTCCCCAAAAGCTGTCAACACGGGAAGTTATAATGGCCCTTGAGTCCTATCATCCGCTGCCCTCTAGTGGACAGAAAGGGTAGAGTGGTCAGTGTGGTCCAGAATCCAGAGCTCCCTGAGGCCCAACTCCAGAAAACAGTTAACAGTTAACAGCCACAAAAAAAAATCGTCCCTTCCTCTGTGATGTTGAGTTGGAATGATTATAATAATAATAGGAGAAACTACAGAGGAACAAAGCTATGTTTTTCTAGTGCAGAAGGCAAAGTTTGTGTTGAAGTGAAATAAGTAGGAAGGAGTCAGTAATTCATTGGTGAGATATAAAGCAACCAACAAGGCTGGGAGGAAACCAGAAACTGGTCTTCACATCATGCAACAAACATGTAATTTTGAAAAAATAACTTTTAGTGATTTTTTTTTCTATAATATAAAAGTATAAAACTTTATTGTCTGAGTTTTTCTTCATTACACAAGTATGTGTCCATCTTAAGAAGTACAGATAAGCACAAAATAAAAATGAAATCACCCAGAAACGACCCTCCATCAAAGGAATACCACTGGCAATGTTGTGAATATACCATCCTAGACATTGTGGAAGACATCGGTAAGTACAGGATTTTGTTTTAACAAATAGAGGATCGCATTTTGCGTCCAGTTTCACAACCTGGTACCTCACTAAGGTCATGACAGGGTACATGTTTTCTGAAGTCACTCCTCACCTATGTGTCTCAGTCACTCAGAATGCAGGCTTGTGACTACTGGGACAGGCAATGTTACCTGCATTTTTGTCTGGAGCCCTCTCTCATCTGACTTTTCCAGCGGGCTTGCAAGTGACCAATCATAGCATATCATTTTATTTGCCATATGATATTTAAAACAAATAATTCTGAGCCTATGGAAAAGAAATTAATATTAATGTTGTCTAATGCAAATATATTTATCAGGGTGAGTTGTTTAATTGTTTAAGATCCACTACAGTACTGGATTTCAATTTTGTGGATATGATATTCTGTTTCTGCTTTAATAAATGTATTTTTAAATTATATCTATATGAAAGATTTTTCCCTAAAATTATGGGAGATATTTAACTTTCTTGAGAGAAAATTTCAAATGTAACCAATCTGCACTTCTCTTATAAACAAAACACACTCATTTCTCCAGGCCTGTGTAGTTTGTCCCCATGTTATAAACACAACAAGGAAAAGAACAGCATCTACTTAACAGAAAGCCTTGATGGTAGGAATGAAAGACACCATGACCAGATTTAATGTTAAAGCAAAACTAAAAACTCCAGGATGGTACTTAAGTGAGCGTGATGGGAACGTATTGTTTCCTTATAATGATTTTAAATGGAAATTACAATTCAATCACAAATAAAAGTAAATTGTAGACAGTGAGGCGAACAAATCTGTTTCACTCGGATTCACGGTGATTATCAAATTAGCAGCTACTCATTCACCACTAACCATTTTCAGTCTTCCTGGTCTCTCAAACAGCCCTGAACTGCAGTTTCATGATGATTGCGATGGTGGCAGCTCATCACGGCTGTATTTTAGCTGTGTTTTTATCTTCTCTGTTTTTCCTTTTCATTGCTTGGCAAGGTAAAAGAAAAAGAAGAAAAATATTTGAGGAGTAAGAACTTGTGCCTGAACCTGTTTTAAAAATTGTGTAACACCACAGAGGAAATCCTAGATGGTAGAGTAGACAAACACTGTGCTTGCTTCATCTGATGAACACATCAAAATTACAACTAAATTATAGATCAACCTGGAGAATCATCTGAAGTCTAGCTGAACAGAAATTTCATAACTAAGGATATAAAAAAGCCATGTTGAGACTGCTAGAGGGCTAGAGATGCAAACTGGTATGGTCCCACACCTATGTGTGGCGGTTGAAAATTGGGAGAGATAGCTCAACCACAGAGGTTCCCCATGAAGGAGTGAAGGACCCCAGAATCCTTAGCCCAGAGTACTGATGCTGGGAAGAGAAGCCCCCACAACTTCTGGCTGTGAGAAACAGTGGGGATCCCGACCATCTGGGTGGGACAGAAGACTGCAGGTAACCCAGACATCCTCTTAAAGGGCCTACAAAGACACACCATGGGCTCTGGAGGAGGGATCGTGATTCTGGGGACATTAGAGACATATGGGGAGAGACTGAGTTGTGTAACCTCAGGGAGAAGACTAGAGGGACAGTCTCCATTTTTCCTGTGTAGGGTCATTCTCCCATGCAGCTGGCAGGCTAGCGCCATCTTTCCTGTGTTGAAACCACCCCCACAGAACAAATCTGAATCTGGTTGGCCTGGTGAGCTCAGCTGCTCCACCCTGATGACTCACTGAGACCCTGCCTCCCCCAACTTTGCATGGGGGAGGAGGCTTTATCAGTGGCTGACACTTATGGGAGCCCGCAGGTGGCAGCAGGCCTTGGACTATCCTGGCTTTCTGTGGAGCTACCCCAGACTCAGTACTGGCGGGAGGGATGCTAGGCTTGCAGCATGTCCTCTCCCACACGCCTCCAGGGTCAGCGCAGGCAATGACCAATGCTGGATCACTTTGTAGCTCCTACCAGGTACTCCCCAGCCCTTCACAAGCAGTGGCTGACCTGGGCCTACACCAGAGCCCCTCTCAAGAGACCCCAGAACCAACATACTTGGAGGTTGGCTTCAGACCACAGCAAAGCACAACCCAATTAGCCCTACAAGTGGCACACACAAAAAGCAGTCTCAACAGGCACCAGAGCCCACTTCAGCAAATCCCACTTTGCGGGGTAAGACCCCCCACAGAGCTGCCCATAAGCTATGGATGTGACCAAACCCCACAGCCAGTAAGCCAGAGGGTCAATACCATCCATTGACATGGCAACAGCAATCAAGACTCAACTATAACAGAAGGCACACACAAACCACACAGGGGACACTCTGGAGCACCCAGAGCAGGTGACCAGGGAGACTGTGCCACTGGGACCCATAGGGCACCTACTACATAAGGCCACCTGGCAAGACTGGGAGATGTAGCAGATCTGATTAATACATGGAAACAAACACAGAGAAGCAGCCACAATGAGGAAACAAATAAATACATCCCAAATGAAAGAACAGGAGAAAACTATAGAAAAATAATTTTTAAAAAATGGAGGCAAACACCCTACCAGATACAGAGTTCAAAACATTGGTTATAAAGATGCACAAGGAACTTAGAAAACTTCAACAAAAAGGTAGCAAGCATAAAAAGGACATAGAAACCATACAAAGAAGCAGTCAGAAGTGAAGAATACAATAACTGAAATGAAGAATGTACTAGAAGGAATCAACAGCAAACTAGATGGAGCAGAGGATCAAATCAATGATTTGGAAGACAAGGTAGCAGAACACACACCCAATCAGAACAGAAAAAAAAAATGATGGCACAACATCAAGCATAACAACATTCACATCATGAGGGTATCAGAAGAAAGAAAGCAAGGGACTAAGAATCTATTTGAAGAAGTAATGATTGAAACATTTCCTAACCTGGTGAAGGAAATAGACATGCAAGCCCAGGAAGGGCAGAGTCCCTCCAAAAATGAACCCACACAGGCTCACATAATTAAAATGGCAAAGGTGAAAGACAAAGAGAAAATCCTAAAAGCAGCAAGAGAAAAGCAGTTAGTAACTTATAAGGGAGTTCCCATAAGATTGGCAGCTGATTTCTCAAAATAAACTTTACAGGCCAGAGGGATTGGCAGGAAATATTCAATGTGATGAAAAACAAGGACCTACAACCAAGGGTACTCTACCCAGCAAGGCTATTATTTAAAATCAAAGGACAGATAGGAGCTTCCCAGACAAGAAAAAGCTAAAGGAATTTCTCACCACCAAATCAGTATTACAAGAAATGTTAGAAGGACTTTTTTGAGATGGGGGAAAAGATTAAAAATATGAATAATAAAGTGGAAACACCTACACATCTGTCAACAATTGCTTTCAATGTAAGTGGATTAAATGCTCCAATCAAAACCATAGGAGGGCTGAATGGATAAGAAAATAAAACCCTTACATATGCTCCCTTCAAGAGAATCACTTCAGATTGAAAGACACACACAGACTGAAAATAAAGCGATGGAAAAAGTTATTTCATGAAAATGGAAACAAACCAAAAAAAAAAAAAAAAAAAAAAAAAAAAGCTGGTGTAGCAATTCCTATACTAGACAAAACAGACTTTAAAACAAAGGCTAGGCTGGCCCGGTGGCTCAGGCGGTTGGAGCTCCATGCTCCTAACTCCAAAGGCTGCTGGTTCGATTCCCACATGGGCCAGTGGGCTCTCAACCACAAGTTTGCTGGTTCACTCCTTGAATCCCACAAGGGATGGTGGGCTCTGTCCCCTGCAACTAAGATTGAACACAACATCTTAAGCTGAGCTGCTGCTGAGCTCCTGGATGGTTCAGTTGGTTGGAGCGCGTCCTCTCAACCACAAGGTTGCTGATTTGAGTCCCCCAAGGGATGGTGGCTATGTCCCCATAACTAACAACGGCAACTGGACCTGGAGCTGAGCTTCGCCCTCCACAACTAAGACTGAAAGGACAACAACTTGACTTGGAAAAAAGTCCTGGAAGTACACGCTGTTCCCCAATAAAGTCCTGTTCCCCTTTCCCAATAAAATTTAAAAAAAAGAATTAATACAATAAAATGAATGCCATTTTAAAAGGCTATAACGAGAGACAAAGAAGCACCCAGTAATCCCACTTTAGGGTATTTATCCATAGAAGCCCAAAACACTACTTCAAGGGGATATGTGCACCCACAGGTTCATTGCAAAATTGTTTACAATGGCCAAAATGTGGAGGCAGCCTGGGTGTCAGTCAATGGATGAATGAATAAAGAGGAGGTGGTACATATGTACAATGGAATATTGCTTGTCCGTGGAAGGGAGTGGGTTCTGGCCATCTGCAGCTGCATGGAAGGACCTGGAAGGTATTGTGCTTAGTGGTATATGTCAGACAGAGAAAGACAGATGCAATGTGATTTCACTTATATGCGGAATCTAAAGAAGAAAATAAACAAACACAACAGAAACAAACTCATAGATACAGAGAATATTTTGATAGTCACCAGATGGGAGGGGGTTAAGGGGGTAGATGAAAAAGGGAAAGGGATTAAGAAGTACAAATTGGTGTGGTACATATACACAATGGAATACTATTCGGCGTTAAGGAAAGATGATATAGGAGCATTTGTGACAACATGGATGGATCTTGAGAGTATAATGCTAAGTGAAATAAGTCAGACAGAAAAAGCAGAGAACCCTATGATTTCACTGATATGTGGTATATAAACCAAAAAGAACAAGACAAACAAATGAGAAACAAAAACGCATAGACACAGACCATAATTTAGTGGTTACCAGAGGGTAAGGGGGTGGGGGGTGGAAGATGAGGGTAAAGGGGATCAAATATATGGTGATGGAAGGAGAACTGACTCTGGGTGGTGAACACACAATGGGATTTATAGACGATGTAATACAGAATTGTACACCTGAAATCTATGTAAATTTACTAACAATTGTCACGCCAATAAATTTAATTAAAAAAAAAAGTACAAATTGGTTGTTACAAAGTAGTCATGGGGATGTAGGGTATAGTATAAGAATAGAGTCAATAATGTTGTAATAACTATGTATGGTGTCAGATGGGGACTAGATTTATCGGGCTGATAGACGGGAGAGGGGTTAAGGGGAAAGGGGAAAAAGGTGAATGGATTAAGAAGTACAAATTGGTAGTTACAAAATAATCATGGAAGTGTAAAGTAAAGCATAGGGAACATATTCGATAATATTATACTATGTATAGTGCCAGGTGGATAGTCTGGCCCTAGTGGGCTAGTCTAGTCAGGAGGATCACTTCTTAAATTATGTAAATGTCTAACCATATACACCTGAAATTAATATAAAATAATATTAAATGTCAATTATAATGGAAAAATTAAAAAAGGAGAGAAACGGTGAAGGGCAATAAGAGGTCCAAATTTCCAGGTATAAAACAAATAAGTCACGGGGATGTAATGTACAGCCCGGGGAAGATAGTCAATAACATTGTGATAGTGTGGTACAGTGTCAGATGGTTGCTGGACTTATGGTGATCACTTTTTTAGGTATATAAAAGTCGAATAACTAATGTGTATACCTGAAACTAATGTAATATTGTATGCTAACTACATTTTTAGTAAGAAATCTTTTTAAAATAAAAATAAATAAAATGAGCATGCAGAAAAACCAAAAATGTGCAATAGCAGTTGCAGAGCTAACACCTGGCTCCATCCAGACTGCTTTCTGACCTGTCCCTGAGTACTCTCTCCTCATCAGCTCCACTCCAGCCACACTGGTCCCCTTGCTATTTCTCCACACCAGGCACTGTCCTGATTCAGGGCCTTTGTATCTGCTATTCCCTCTGCTAGAATACCCTTCCCACCTACATATGCAAAGGTCACTACTCCACTTCATTAGGGTCTGAGTTCAAATGTTCCCTCCTTGGAGAGAGTGGTTTTCCGTCACTTACCCTTTCTAAAATAGCACCTCCTATCACTCTGTACTACCTCACTCTGCTTTGTATCTTCTTCCTGAAACATCAGTCCCTCACCTACTTTGTGTTTCTTTATTGAATGAACCCAGTATCACTCAGGGAATTCTAACGATAAAGGTTCAGGGTGGGTCTGTCTGGGAGTACTTCTATTGAAAAGCTCACCAGGACATCTGATGCACACCCTGGTTAAGAACCACTGGTTTTATAGATATTATCACTTTTGGAATTAGATCACCTGGATTAAAATTCCAGTTTGGTAAGCATGGGGCATTACAGCTGTGGGCTTAGTCAGAAACATGATAGTGATAACACCCATCTCCCAAGGTTGTGCTGACCATAACTCCAAGCAATGGATTTGAGACAGCTTTCTGAACTGGAAAGTGCTATGTAAACATTAGTTATTATTGCCCTATTTCTTCTCTGAAGATGAACTCCTTCTATTTTAGAGATAGACTTTTTAAGAAAATAATAATAAAATCTGTTTTTAATCAGAATCACAGGCAATCTCTCTGAATAAGATTGTTGCTTTCTTATAGACTCCAAATTGTACGTCCATTTTTATCCCTGAAGGCAGTGCAAAAGAGAAACCAACAGAATTTGCCAATTCTTGTACCAAATAATTCCATATTCCGAAATTCAAAACTGCTAGCTGCGATTTTGCCTGCACTGCCTCAGCGTGGAGTCTTCCTCCACCCACCCTCGCCCCAGCTGAGAGTCCCTGGAAGTCGCCCTCCATCCCGCCCTCCCTATTAGGCGTTAGGTGGAAGCGGCTTTGGGCAGGCTGCGGGCCGTGGGAGCAGGTGAAAGTGCCGCCTGGAAAGACCCGGAGACAGCACTTCAGGGAGCAGCAAGCAGAAATGGGACATTTGGAAGCGTTCGCTCTAATCACAGGAGAGTCCAGTGTGATCTCCGAAGGGGTCGGGAGGGCCCTGAGTCACACAAAGCAATAAGTGAATCGAGGAGGCTCGGAATCAGGCGGCCAGCCTGAACCACGGAAGAGGTCTCATAATAGAAGTGGCTCTGTGATAGGAATTAGTCCTCCACAGAACTGATGTATTGTCGGTCGCCTTTTATGACAGAGATCACCAGGAAGAGACTTAACAGGTGGGGACATTTTGTTATTCATGTTTACGTAACCAAGGAAATATTTGTAGATGTACTTCTATTGAAAAATCGCACCAGAGGGTAAGGGGGTGGAGAGGGTGGGAGATGAGGGTAAGGGAGATCAAATATATGGTGATGGAAGGAGAACTGACTCTGGGTGGTGAACACACAATGGGATTTATAGATGATGTAATACAGAATTGTACACCTGAAATCTATGTAATTTTACTAATAAATTAAAATTAAATTAAATTAAATTAAATTTACCAATAAATTAAAAATTAAAAAAGATAAAAGTGGCAAGAGAAGAAAAAAAAGAAAAAGAAAAATCGCTAGCCAGGTTTAATTGAATCAAGAGTGACACCTAGTGGACAAAATTGGCTAAACTCTATTTCTGTCCCCCTCCAAAAATAAAATTCATTTTATAAAATTATTCCACAGTATAGCCAAGCGGTCATAAAGTCAATGTCTTTGAAAATTGAACCAAAAATCCTGTAATTTCAATCTGTATAACAGAAACAGCAAAAGGGGACTGACAGAACGGAACTAGTTTTAAAATATATATGTATATGAAGAAACTGATAAGGAAACAAGTCTTTGTCCCAAGTTTCTTTAGCATGGTATAAAAATTAGCATGGTATAAAAATTTTCCATCAGATAGAAAGAGAACAATTTGAATTTTGTTCTCTTGAATATACTTCAGGTGTATATTAATGTGAATTTGTGAGTAGGACTTTTCGAATTGGAAGCAAGTGTAAAACAGTGGCCCCTACCTCTGGAAACTCTGAATGGCCTGGCCTGAAGCAATTGGCCCCTTTGCCTTTTGGGTTCCAGGACTCTGCTCTTGCCTTGAATCTGTGAGGTGCTGCACTTTATATGTCCCAGCTTACATGGAGCAGAGCCGTCTGGATGCCACTTTGCGCTTCTAACCCCAGATACTTTTATCATTTTTTATGACCCTACAATCAGAGCATATAACCCAACACCCAGTGAGACTATATAAAACAGAGCCATTGAACTCAGGAAATTCAAGCTACTCACTTGCTGTAACTACATAAATCATATTTGTCCTGTTTGATTTTCATAAAGAATCCATTTTGTTTCTTAATGTCCTCTGGGATAACATTTTGCTCCCTCCCCCACCCCAACCCACCCCCCAGGAGCAACCGTTTGTTGTTACTCAGGAGGAGGATTTCACCAGCCCCTCAGTAAAGTCCCGATGCCTCTCTGGTGCTACCAGCTTCTATTACTCTTTCGTCCCTGCCTGGCATGATTGCAGCTTTCTGTTTCCCGACCCTCCTCATCCACACTCCTCTTGACTGCCTTCTCACAGGACTTTTGCAGCCCCAACCAGGGTTTCCAACCCAGAGTCTTCCTACCCAGAGCCTCCCTCCCAGCTGCCTCGCAATGATTCTTCTGAAACTCACTAAGTAAACATGAATTTCGCCATGAAACAGCTCCCACTCCAGCATCTCCTTTCTTAGAAACATGCACTTTATAACTCCCAAGCCTCGTTTGCACCACGCTGTGGGTTTGCCCTGGAAGCCCTGTTGAGCCTAATGGCATAATTCACTCCTGTTTGTTTAATTGGTTAAATAAGATTAAAATGTGTTTTGGGTCAGACTATAGTATGCTCATTGGTGTGTATTTTTAATTTACACATGCACACACACACCCCCAATGCTGAGACCTGAAGGCACAGTTTAAAAATTAAAAGTTTTCAAAGCCATGCTGATGATAGTCAACAACAGTTAATAGACTTCACAGCCAGTAAATACTTAAAATAGTTTAGTTACCAAGAACTATTGATCTTCTAAGCCCAAGGAGGTATTGTCCCCTTTTTCAAGTTTCCCAAACCTGGCTGCACCAGGATCACCAGGAAAGCATCATGAAAAAAAACAACCCTGAACCCCATTCCAGATTTCCTGAACTAAAATCTCTAGGCAGGAACCAGGAATCTCTATTTTCCACAACTTCTCAGCCAGCCCTGTGTATTTTCAGCCCAATGTTTGAAGAACTGCTCTGAATTGCAGCTTAAACCTCACCTCTTTCAGAAAGGTCTGATAAAGTACCTTTTGCCAGTGTTTCCCAGCCTAAAGTCATACATGTCATCATGATTTTTGTCATATTATGTACCACCTGCACTGCAATTTACCTAAGGAATGCTTTAATTGGCTTGCTTTTTTGCATAAATGAAATTTGTTTTTTTTTAATTATACCACTACTGTGAAATCAGTTTTGATATATGTTATATTTTGTCTAATACTCAATACAACAAATACACACCATTAAATATTGTTTTTAAAAGCTTTTCACTGTAACAATAAGCATAGTTTCTATACCAGTGGGGTACACCTACAATACTTGAGAAATCTTAACAAGAAAATAATATCTGATCTTACCTCCCCTTCCAAAGATGGCCCTAAGGGAAATTGTGAATAGAAGAATTTTGTACTGGGGAGTTCAATTCTCAGAATTTGACTAGGAATCTGTAAGTAGAATTTTTCAGATTGGAAGCAGGTAAAAACAAGTGGCCACTACCTCTGATGAGTGGGCTGGCCTCAGGCAATTGGCTCAATTGTACAAAAATTGGAGTCTCCATTCTTTATGCATCCCATCCTTCCTTTAATCAATAATCAACTCAATTTAGGATTTCTGGTCAAGATGGTGAAGTAGGTAAACACTGTGCTCACCTCCTCTTAGAACCACATCAATTACAACTAAACTACAATAAAACCATCATTGGGAATTGCCTGAAGTCTAACTGAACTAAGGACTTGCAGAAGAAGCCACCTCGAGACTGGGAAGAGGGGCAGAGATGAAGAATGGGCTGGTCCCATACCTGTGTGTGACCATTAAAAATCGAGAGGGATATCTTGGCAGAGGTCACCTCCTAAGGAATGAAGGGTCCCAGCCCTTTCTCAGCCTAGAGTTTCAGTGCCAGGGAGAGAAGTTCCCATAATTTCTGGCTTTGAAAACCAGCAGAGATTGTGGCTGAGTGAGACGGAGGGCAGCTGCACTCCTGGGAGCTCTCAAAAGGACCACACATGGACTTACTTGCTGATAGACTCACTCCTTTCTGAGCTCCAGTGCTGGGGCAGCAGCTCAAAAGGCACCAGGGACATAGAGGGAGGAACTGAATTGTCTATCTTCAGGGTGAGGACTGGAGGAGCCCCTTTCTCCCGAACACAGGAGCTGGCAGAAGCCGTTTTGTTTCTTTGTTGAGCCCTCCCCATCCCTGCATGCAGACACAGGTGGCCGCCATATCAGAGTTTCCATCCAACTGGATATCACCTTTCGTCTGCCCTTCTCTCGTGATTTCCTGAGACCACACCCCACCCAACTTTCCGGCACACTCACAATGCAGTGGCTTTTCCATATAAACGGTCTGCCTTGGCTCATGCTGCAGACTTTCCTAAAATCTCTCAAAGGTTCACAAAACCCAACTAAGCAGCATCTGGCTTTAGTTTGTCCCATACCTCAGCCCGAGCAGCCCTAAGCCCAGCACCAGTGACAGCCAGCCTTTGTTCACGGCTTGGCCTCTCAAGGCAGCTCCAACCACAGGGCAGGTGGCAACCATCTCTGGATTGCTCTGTGGCTCATTTGAGATGTCTGAACTTGGCCTGCAGTGGGTTCCCTCCCAGGAGGCCCCAGGGCTGGTAGACCCAGTGGCCATCTTCAGACTGGCCAGAGCATCACCTGCCACCTCCAAGGACAACATACACAAAGGGCAGATTGGGCAGGCACTAGAGCCCTGCTAGAGCAAACTGTTCACTACAGAGTCAGCCCATGCACAATAGCTCCTCCACTGTAGTCACAGCCAGTCCTCACAACCAGCCTGAGGGTTCATCTCTCCCACTGATGTGCAAGCAACACACACAACCCACACAAGGGACACACTGGAGCACCTGGCTCTGGTGACCAGGGAGACTGTGCCACTGGGTCCCACAGGACTCCTACTACATACAACCACTCTTCTAAGACCAGGAGGCATAGCAGCCCTACATAAAAATAAACACAGGGAGGTAGCCAAAATGGGGACACAAAGAAACATGTCCTAAATAAAAGAACAGAACAAAGCTCCAGAAAAAGAACTTAAACAAAACAGAGACAAGCAATCTGCCAGAAGCAGAGTTCCAAATACTGGTTATAAAGATACTCAATGATCTCAGGGAGAACTTCAACAAAGAGATAGGAAACATAAAAATTGGGATAGAAAGCATAAAAAAGAAGCAGTTAGAAATAAAGATTACAATAACCAAAATGAAGAATACATTAGAGGGAATCAACAGCTGATTAGCTGAAGCAGAGGATCAAATCAGCAATTTAGAAAACACCCAATCAGAACAGCAAAAAGAAAATCAAAAAAAAAAAAAAAAAAAAAAAAACACGGGGATAATTTAAGGACCCTCTGGGACAACATCAAGTGTACCAATATTCATATCATACAGGTACCAGAAGGAAAAGAGAGAAAGCGAGGAATTGAAAACCTATTTGAAGAAATAATGACTGACAACTTTCCTAACCTGGAGAAGGAAATAGACATACAAGGTCAGGAAGCACATAAGAGTCCCAAGCAAGATGAACCTAAATAGGCTCACACCAAGACACATCATAATTAAAATGGCAAAGGTTAAAGACAAAGAGAGAATCTTAAAAGCAGCAAGAGAAAAGCAATTAGTTGCCTACAAGGGAGCTCCCATAAGACTATCAGCTGATTTCTCAACAGGCCAGAAGAGATTGGCACAAAATATTCAAAATGATGAAAAACAAGGATCTACAACCAAGATTACTCTACCTAGCAAAACTATCATTTAAAATTGAAGGGCAGATAAAGCGCTTCCCAGACAAGACAAAGCTAAAAGAGTTCCTCAACCAAACCAGTATTACAGGGAATGTTAGAGGGACTTCTTTAAGACAAACAACAAATAAATAAATAATATGAATAACAAAATAGCAATAACTACACATCTATCGATAATAATTTTAAATGTAAATGGATTAAATGCTCCAATCAAAACATAGGGTAGCTGAATGGACAAGAAAATAAGACCCTTACAGATGCAATCTACAAGAGACTCACTTCAGATCGAAAGACACACACAGACTGAAAATAAAGGGATAGGAAAAAGATATTTTATGAAAATGGAAACAAAACAAAAAAGCTGAGGTAGCAATATTTATACCAGACAAAATGGATTTTAAAACAAAGGCTATAACAAGTGACAAAAAAAGACCCAGTAATCCAACTTCTGGGTAATTACCCAAAGAAACCGAAAACACTACTTCAAGGGGATGCGTGCAGCCATATGTTCATTGTAGCATTGTTTACAATGGCCAAAATGAGGCAGCCTGGGTGTCTGTCAATGGATGAATAGATAAAGAGGAGGTGGTACGTATATACAGTGGAATATTGCTTGGCCAGGGAAGGGAATGGGCTCTTTTCATCTGCAGCAGCGTGGATGGACCTGGAGGGCATTGTGCTGAGTGGAGTATGTCAGATGGAGAAAGACAGATGCAATGTGATTTCACTTATATGTGGAATCTAAAGAACAAAATTAACAACAAGCAAAATCAAAAAATACAGAGAACATTTTGATGATTGCCAGATGGGAGGGGGGTTGGAAATGGGTGAAAAGGGGGAAGGGATTAAGAAGTACAAATTAGTTGTTACAAAGTAGTTATGTGGATGTAGGGAATAGTATAAGGAATATAGTCAATAATGTTGTAATAACTATATGTATGGTGTCAGAGGGGTATTAGATTTATTGGGATGATAGATGGGAGAGGGGATACGGAACAGGGTGAAAAAAGTGAAGGGAGTAAGAAGTACAAATTGATAGTTACAAAACAGTCATGGGGATGTAAAGTAAAGCATAGGGAATATAATCAATAATATAGTAATAACTATGTATAGTGCCAGGTGGGTACTAAACTAGTCAGGAGGATCACTTCTTAAATTATATAAATGTCTAACCACTATTCTGTACACCTGAAGATAACATAAAATGGTACTGAATGTCAATTGTTACTGAAAATTTTAAAAAGAGGGGAGGGAGGTGAAGGGGAATAAGAGGTCCAAATTTCTAGGAATAAAATATAAGTCACAGGGATGTAATGTACAGCATGGGGAATATAGTTAATAATATTCTGATAGCATGGTACGGTGTCAGATGGTTGCTGGACTTATCATGGTGATCACTTCTTTAGGTATATAAATGTTGAACAACAATGGCGTATATCTGAAACTAATATAATACTGTATGTTAGCGATAGTTTAATAAAAAAAAATCTTTTAAATAAATAATAAACTAAATCACTGGGGTGGGGCCTGAGTATCCAGCAATTCTAATATGACACCTGGGTAAAACCATCATGTCATTTCCCTTTCAAAAGACATTTCTCCCCAATTAGGAATCCCCACTGTCCCCTATAACCTCCTCGTATTCACTGATAGGGGATGAAAAAGACACTCAGCTTATTAAAGTATTTTCACAAGTACAGACTGAAGCCAAAAAGCTGATGTCTAGACTCCACAATTCCAGGGACTGCCAACCTCCAGGGCTGTGCTAAACCCGTACTATACCAATATCCATATACACCCACTATAGAAGGTCCTGGTTTCTTCTTTCATTCTTTCTTCTTAGTTTCTGTTTTTCCCTTTCACTAGTTAAAAATAAATGATGTGCTTTTTTCTTATTCTGAAAGTACATATTCAATGTAAGAAAAATCAGAAAGTAAATATAAGTAATACACATAAACATTTTTAAAGGTCCATAATACAACCGTGGAGAGACAACCACTTTTAACACGTCAGGATATACATGAAGAACCCTTTGTCAAGTGTGTGCCACAGATCGATGTGTGCTGAGCTCACTGCTGTAAAGGAATGAGAAATTCTTTTTCTCTTATTTCCAAACGCACTTTGTGTTCAGAGCCTGAGCTTCAGCCTCAGGGGCTTAATACGTGTTAATAGTTGCAGAGCTGGAAATAGAAGCTCGGAGACTCGAGAAGGCTAATGCCTCAACCACTTAGAAGGAGGCTGGTGCTGAGAGTGGACGCCTGAACCAGGAGGACAGAAGTTTCGTCAGGGAGGAGGAGGCCTGTGGCAGTGACCCAGCCTCAGAGAGCACTGGAGTAGTGGCCTGGCATCTGGGGAAAAGGGACTGAACCGAAAATCTTTGGCTTATCCTGCAGCCTGAGATGTCTCTACCCAGCCTGGCACAGAGGAAACGACAGCAAGCACCTACGTGGCTCCCACAGGGACCTGCACAATTGTTGTCTTTTCTCTCTTTGCTACATACCATGTAAAATTCAACTGAGATGGAATTTCCAGCCAGTTCGGGCAGGTGGTAGGGGGCCAAATTTATTTCATTAAAAGTGTTAAAGCCCATTGACCAAAATGACCAGAAAGACACCTGTGGGACTTCTCAGGAAGAAAGAGTGGGAGGGGCTTCTTATAGGATTTGGGCTTTTTATGGATGCTTTTAAGGAGAAGTTAGGGCCACAGGGATCAAATCTGGATTGGATTCTGTCGAGAAAGCACAATTTGGTGATGAATATCTTAATTTTTTATCTTGCAAGGAAAGACCTTTCCTTGGGTGAAAGTTATCATCAGTTTCAAAACAAAGAAAATACCAGTCACTTGGGGACAGGCGGATGGCTCAGGTGGTTAGAGCATGAGCTCTCAACTACAAAGTTGCTGATTCAATTCCTGCATGGGATGGTGGGCTGCACCCCCTGCAACTAAGATTGAAAATGGAGACTGGACTTTGAGCTGAGCTGCGCCCTCCACAACTAGGTTGAAGGACAACAATTTGGAGCTGATGGGTCCTGGAGAAACACACTGTTCGCCAGTATCTCCCCCCCCCCAAAAAAAAAGTACCAGTCACCTGTGTTAGAAGATATTTAGTCATTTCTGTGGTTGTAGAATGCGTTTGTCTTCATCTTGTTCCAAACATGGTCAGAATGGCCTTGACTGAGCATTGTTTCTGAGCGTTGTTTGTATCTGAGCGTTGTGTATGTTCTGTGGAGATTTTTAATGTTCACTTGGAACCAGCTACAAGCAGTGCCACTTTTTAAGTTCCTAAGCAAAGGGATGTATCATCTCTTAGATCAAATAAATATCCATGAAACATGTATACACACACATAAATACTTTACACACATAGGATTATACATACTGTTTGATAATCTACTTTACCTAATGATTTGACAGTTAAGTTCATGAACTCATCCTAGAAAAAGTGCTGCATACCTCTTACTGAATATCACTACAGTCACCTTCGAAGTACTCCCCTGGGGAAACTGTGCACCGACACCAGAGCCTAATCCACCCTTCAAAGCAATTTTGGAACTCTTTTTCTGGAATGGCCATCAGAGCTGTTGTCATATTACCCTTGATGTCCTGAATGTCATCAAAATGTCTTCCTTTCAATATTTCCTTTATCTTCAGGTAAAGAAATAAGTCATGGGGGCAGATCAGGTGAGTAGTGAGGGTGTTTCAATACGGTTATTTGTTTACTGGCTAAAAACTTCCTCACAGACAGTGTTGTGTGAGCTGGTGCATTGTCGTGATGCAAGAGCCATGAATTGTTGGTGAAAAGTTCAGGTCATCTAACTTTTCCACACAGCCTTTTCAGCACTTCCAAATAGTAAACTTGGTTAACTGCCCAATTGGTACAAATTCATAATGAATAATCACTCTGATATCCAAAAAGGTTAGCAACATCGTTGCAACAAGTTCACGAACTTAATTGTCAGACCTCATATATCGACAACAGCTTTCCATGACAGTATTCATCTATATTACTTTAAACGTATGAGTGGGGTTCTATTGTGCAGATGAGCCATACGTAGTGAACTCATCCCCTGTTGCTCCTCATTTAGAATGTTTTCCTTTGTGTGTATGTGTGTTTATAATCAATGCTATGATGAACAACTCTGTATCTAAGATTTTGTGTACATCCATAGTTATTTCCTTAGGATAAATTTCTACAGGTGAGATTGCTAAATCAAAGTGGGATCACAGTTCTAAGGCTTTGGGTAATATTGTCAAATTGCCCTTAAAGACTTGTTACAATGTACACGCTCACCAAACAATATAGAAGGGTGATTTTAGCCCTGTTTCCTTTAGTGTGCTTTGTAATTTTGCAATTCTCTGTTTTTATAGATTTTTACATTTCTCAGGTTTATCTATTTCCATGTAAATTCAGATGGTCCCAACATGTTAGTGAGAAAAAGCTTCACAAAGTAAGAGTTGTATCACTAGTTAAGTAAACAAATCAAAGGGAATGTCCTATTGATAGTAAACCAGGAGTGATTTCCATACACAAAGGACACCATATTAAAATTAAGTTTTTGCTGACAGACAGAGTTCCTTGATCGGTATCTCAGGGATATACTATTTTGTATTCTATGACATCTCAATAAAACATTTGTTGACTGTCTTTTTAACACTACCTGATTTGATTAGAAACTTTGGTTGCAAAATGACAGAAAATTCAACTCTAAATGGCTTCAGAAAAAAAAGGGGGGGGTGAGGAGAGGGGTTAAATTTAGTGACACATGATTGAAAAGCCTGGAAGACAGTGTATCCACAGGTGAGGCTTCATCCTGAAATTAAAGGCTGCCACCAGACCCACCTCTGTTTAGCTGCCTTTGCACTGGCTTGATGCCTAAGGTCAAGCCTTCGGCAACTTCAGGCTTTCTTGTAATAATCACAAGATGATTGCAGGAGAATCAGAAGCAATTCATCATGCATGCTGGGCAGGAAAGCAACAAATACCACTATTCTGACTGCTGTACAATTGTACAGCTACCAGGAAATTTAGAAATCTAGTCTAATGATTTTCAAAAGGCTTTTTTTGTGTTGTTTTATTTTGCATGATCAAACAAGATCTATTCTTTCTTCAAATAAGATCTTACCGTGAAATCGAACACATAAAATAGAATAAAACTGCACTGCTCAGGTTGAAACAGGAGTGGGAACCCCTAGCGAACCCCAACTACTTTGCTCCCCCGTCCCCTTCCTCATCCTCCCTGAGGCACCTTCAAGAAGGACACTACTGACGACTGTAAAGAGACGGAAAAAGAGTCTCAGGGCACAGATGTGGCATACTCTAGGACACATCACCCCAGAGGGACAGAGCAATAGAATTAGGGTGCCCTCACCCTGCCCCCTTCATCTTAGAGTTTCCCTCTGTTGGCATCTCACAGCCATTTTGAGTGTTTAACATCAATCCTTGATTTAGCACGTTTACTCATACCAAAAAAATAAATAAATAGGTAAACACAATTGACAGGCGAAATCATCCACCATCTGTGTGTGTGTGTGTGTGTGTGTGTGTGTGTGTGTGTGGTGTGTGTGTGCACAGTGCTTGTGCCTCTAGCCAAAGTGGATCATCAAGACTGACTCTGGGCCAAGCCGGTCAGAGACGACACCGAGCCTCCGTGTTCCTCTAGTCCCCCTGAAGTTTTTATTTCAAATCAGCAAGACGACACCAAAGTCAGTTTCTCAGGGTGTAACCTAAGAACTCTGTGGATACTTCTCCAAGATCCTGTTAAGAATTTTTGAGTTTAGAAGACATTTTTGGACAAGGTGCAGTATGAGCAATAGAGGTAAAGTGAACCAAAACTAGAGTCCTAGAGAAAGTCCTAGAGATAAGAACAAAATGTTATCAGTTCCACTTTAAGGGATAGAAATGTTTTCTTAAGTGCACAATTGAGAGTTAAAACCAATATTGAGAAAGAAATGAAAAAGAGGACCAAAATTGTGCAAATGACAAATGAATCCTAAGTGGTTAAAAATGAAATAAACATTTTAAATAAAAAAATAGACAAAAATGAAATATAAACACCATCTATGTCTGATGAGAAGAAATATATTCCGAAATATCACCAACATGATTTATCTGAATTTATAGCCAAGAGATGATTATGGGGGACTAATGTAGCTCACCAAAATAGTCTCTCTTTCTCTTTCCAATTCCCCATCTCTTTCTCCCAGTTTTTTTTTAAATTTATTGAGGTGACATTTGTTAGTAAAATTACATAGATTTCAGGTGTACAATTCTGTATTACATCATCTATAAATCCCATTGTGTGTTCACCACCCAGAGTCAGTTCTCCTTCCATCACCATATATTTGATCCCCTTTACCCTCATCTCCCTCCCCCCACGTGGTGGTGGTATTCTATGATGTTTCCCTCTGTTTCTCCTTTTATTATAGTATATATTGCAGTTCTGGATTTTTTTTGAGTGGTTACCCTTAAGTTTATGTAAAAGAAAGTTTGATGTTTAGAGTATTCCATTTTCTTCAGCACGCTTACTTTCTCCATTCCCATATTCTGATTCAGGCCTTTACTTTCCCCCTTTTTATGTTGCCACAATTTGTCTCTGTTGGTGGTGGTCGAATAGCCTCCTTTAGTATTTCTTGTAGTGCAGGTCGTGTGTTAGAAAATTCCCTCAGCTTCTGTATGTCTGCAAAGGTCTTTATTCCTCCTTCATATCTAAAGAATATCTTTGCTGGATATACTATTCTTAGCTCATAATTTCTCTCTTCCAATAGTTTGAATATTTGGTTCCACTCCTTCCTGGCTTGCAGTTTCTGCTGAAAAATCTGATGATAATCTAATGGGCTTTCCTTTGTAGGTTACCGTCTTCTTTTCCCTGGCTGCCTTTAGGATTCTTTCTTTGTTGTTGATTTTAGACAGCTTCAGTACAATGTGCCTTGGAGAAGGCCTGTTGGGATTGAGGTAATTAGGTGTTCTATTTGTCTCTTGGATTCGAGGATCCAGTTCTGTCCACAAGTTTGGGAAGTTCTCATCAACAATTTGTTTGAATGTATTCTCTGTTCCCTTCTCTCTTTCTTCTCCTTCTGGTATGCCCATTATTCTTATATTGCTCTTTCTGATAGAGTCAGAAAGTTCTTGTAGAGTTCTTTCATTTCTTTTAAGTCTCAAGTCTCTTTCTTCTTCCAGCTGTGTAATTTCCAGGTTTCTATCTTTGATGTCACTGATTCTTTCCTCCATCTGGTCAACTCTACTACCTAAGCTGGTTATTTCGTTCTTAATTTCTTCTATTGAGTTCTTAATCTCCAGAAATTCCATTTCGTTATTTTTTAAAATTTCAATCTCTTTCGTAAAATGCTCATGGTGTTCTTTGATTGCTTTTCTGAGTTCATTAAATTGCCTTTCTGTGTTTTCTTGCATCTCGTTGAGTTTTTTCAGAACTGCAATCTTGAATTCTCTGTCATTTAAGTCACATATTTCCATATCTTTAAGTTTCTTTTCTGGAGACTTTTCACTTTCTTTCTGAGCTGTCTTATTGCCTTGGTTATTCATGGCAATTACTGATTTATTATTTCTCTTCCTAGACATCTACAGGAGTGGCTTCTGCAAGGAAGAGGTCTTTCTTTTGTTTTCCAGTACTTGTAGGTAGAATGTTTTATTTTCTCTCCGACTGCAGCCTTTTTTTCCTCTCTCACACAGTAGCGCTATGTTTTCTCTGCACTATTCCAGCTTCTCACACAATGCGGGGATTCCCTGGGAAATGGGCTTCTCCTCGCTTAACAGTTCGCCTGGGTCATAGGGCACCACATCCCTGTGGGGATGCGGAGAGCTTTTGAAGTTCCAAAGCTCTTTCTGCACCAGATTCAGAGACCGTATGTTTCAGCAGTTCTGTTTACTCCTGCAGGGATCTGCCCAGATAGGTGGGGCCAGCGGCGGGGTGAGTTGTGAGAGGTGGCCCAGAGCAATGGCGGTGACCACCGCCACAGCCAGTCCTGCTTCCACCACTCCCTCCCCTTTGCCAGAACTAGTTGGGCTGCGAATCTGTTTCTGCGGTCCACAGTTCTCAGAACAGCAAATATTCTGTTCTTTTGATCTGACACTGCTACTTTATCGCTTTCAGCACCAGGCAGGTGGGGGTGGGGCGAGCTCCTGGAGGGTGGGGTGGGGGGCTAGTCTCAGTGCCTAAGGCTTCCATTCTCTGCTCAGCAGTGAGGGCTTAAACCATCGTTTTCAGCCTTCCTCCCTCAGTCTTTGCTCCGAGGTCTGCCGTGAGCGAGCGTTGTGTTCAGCGGTTTTGTATGCTGCCCCCTCAGCCCTGTGGGCCGTAAGCGGAGCCCTAGCAGTCCAAGTCCTTCCCTCTCCCGCAGCTGCGGAAGATCCGGGAGGCAGCGGGCTCCGAGCACTGAGCTAGGTCTGTGTCCTGCGCCCGCGTCTCTGTGCCCGCACTTCTCCCTTCCTTCCTCCCTCGCTCGCAGGATTCGCCCACCTTGAGGTGAATTCAGTAGTAGGCCTCTTCGTCTTGCCTGTCTGCTGTGCAGGGAGTCCTTTGTGGAGTTATTGTTGTTCGATTAGTTGTAAATTCCAGGGGAGCTTTACAGAGGCTCACCTCACACCCCCATTTTGATGACGTCTCTCTCCCGGTTTTAATTAAAACTTTTGTTATGTAGAAGGTTCAGAGCATAGGAAAAACCTCAGAAAACTGCATTAATAAATTTTCCAAATAAAACAAACAAAAAAATGCAACATCGTGGGTTAGAGCCAATGAATAAATGTCACAAGAGACCAGGAGTGAGGCAAGCCTCCCCCTTGTGAATAATGATTTGGGGAAGGTCTCATTAACTATACTACCCCTTTAAATGGAGGAAAATCATTTCTATCAAATCTAAAATTTCTAGCAAAACCCACACATAACATTTTTCATAGTACATTGGTATTCTGTAATTCAAAAATATTTTTAATTAGTTGAAGATAGAGATGTAAAGTCTCACCAAATGTTCAAATTATAAAAGAAAAAATGTTTCCTTAAACATAGGAGGAAACTGATATGTATGTATGTGTACACACACACACACACACACACACACACGAGGTCTGACAATCAAGTTTGCAAATTTGTTGCAACGATGTGGCTTACCTTTTTTGATATCAGAGGAATTATGCATTGTGAATTTGTACTAACTGGACAATTAACCAAGTTTACTATTTGGAAGTACTGAAAAGGCTGCATGAAAAAGTTAGCCAACTGAACTTTTGCCAACAATTCATGTCTCTTGCATCATGACAATGTACCAGCTCACACGGCACTGTCTGTGAGGGAGTTTTTAGCCAGTAAACAAATAACTGTATTGAAACACCCTCCCTACATACCTGATCTGGCCCCTAGTGACTTCTTTCTTTGCACCAAGATAAAGGAAATATTGAAAGGAAGACATTTTGGTGACAGTCAGGACATTAAGGGTAATATGTTGACAGCTCTGATGGCCATTCCAGAAAAAGAGTTCCAAAATTGCTTTGAAGGGTGGACTAGGCGCTGGTGTTGGTGCATAGCTTCCCAAGGGGAGTACTTCAAAGGTGATTGTAGTCATATGCAGCAATGAGGTATGTCACACTTTTTTTAGGATGAGTTCATAAACTTAATTGTTTGACCTTCATATATATATTTATATACATATATATATGTATTTTATGTATTCCTTTCAGATCTAAAATCGCTTTGTGGGATTAGTAACATAGAACTATATTAATCCATCATGATTTTTTCACGGAATATTGAGTTCTAATGCACAGAGAAATGTGCCTGTCAGAAAAAATAATTCAGGTCACAGAGGCATTCATTTTTTTCATCTTTGGATTTGAATACCCAAAGAAAAATTTTTTTTCAACAATTTTTTTTTATTTTTCAATTACAGTTGGCATACAATATTATATTACTTTCAGGTGTACAACACAATGATTAGACATTTACATAACTTATGAAGTGATCACCCTGATAAATCCAGTATCTGACATCATGCATAGTTATTACATTACTACTTATGATATTTCCCATGCTATAATCTACATCCCCATGACTAATTTGTAACTACCAATTTGTACCTCTTAATCTCCCCCCCAACTTCACCCATCCTTCACCCTTATTCCCAATCCTGCAATAATCAAAATGCTCTCTGTATTTATGAGCGTCTTTATTTTGTTTGTTCATTTATCCTGTTCTCTAGATTCCACATATAAGTGAAATCACATGACATTTGTCTTTCTGTGTCTGACTTACTCCACCCAGCACAACACTCTCTAGGTCCATCCATGTTGTTCCAGATGGCAAGATTTCATTCTTTTAATGGCTGAGTAATATTCCATTGTATATGTGTACCATCTCTTTTTTATTCATTCATCCACTGACGGACACCCAGGTTGCCTCTATGTCTTAGCTATTATAAATAATGCTGTAATGAACATAGGGATACACATGTTCCTTCAACGTAGTGTTTTGAGTTTCTTCAGATAACTACCCAGAAGTGAAATTACTGGGTCTGTCTTTGTCTCATGCTATAGCCTTGGTTTTAAAGTCTACTTTGTCTGGTATAAGTATTGCTACCTCAGCTTTTTGTTTGTTTGTTTCCATTTTCATGAAATATCTTTTTCCCATCCCTTTACTTTCAGTCTGTGTGTGTCTTTCAATCTGAAGTGAGTCTTTTGTAAGCAGCATATGTAAAGGTCTTGTTTTCTTATCCATTCAGCCACCCTATATATAATATTTCTTTTTTTTTTTTTTTTTTTTTTGTCTGGGAAGTTCTTTATCTGTCCTTCAATTCTAAATGATATCTTTGCTAGGTAGAGTAATCTTGGTTGTAGGTCCTTGCTTTTTCATCATTTTGAATATTTTGTGCCAATCCCTTCTGGCCTGCAAAGTTTCTGTTGAGAAATCAGCTGACAATCTTATGAGAGCTCCCTTGTAGCCCCTCTGCCTTTCTCTTGCTGCTTTTAAGATTCTCTCTTTGTCTTTAACCTTTGGCATATTAATTATGATGTATCTTGGTGTGGGCCTCTTGGGGTTGATCTTGTTTGGGACTCTCTGTGCTTCCTGGGCTTGTATATCTATTTCCTTCACCAGATTAGGGAAGTTTTCAGTCATTATTTCTTCAAATAGGTTTTCAACTCCTTGCTCTTTCTCTTTTCCTTCTAGTACCCCTATGATACCAATGTTCATACACTTAATGTTGTCCCAGAGGCCCCTTAAATTCTCCTCATTTTTTGCATTCTCTTTTCTTTTTGCTCTTCCGATTGGGTGTTTTCTGCTACCTTGTCTTCTGAATCACTGATTTGATCCTCTGCTTCCCCTAATCTACTATTGAGTATCTCTAGTGTAGTCTGCATTTCAGTTATTGTAGTCTTCATTTCTGATTGCTTCTTTTTTTATGTTTTCTATCTTAATTTTTATGTTCACTGTCTCATTGTTGAAGTTCTCACTGAGATCACTGAGCATCCTTACAGCCAGTGTTTTGAATTCTGCATCTGGCAGATTGCTTATTTCCGTCTTGTTTACTTCTTTTTCTGAAGCTTTGTTCTGTTCCTTCATTTGGGACATGTTTCTGTATCTCCCCATTTTGACTTCTTCCCTGTGTTTGTTTCTGTGTGTTAAGTAGGGCTGCTATGTCTCACAATCTTATTAGCATGGCCTTAGGTAGTTGGTGTCCTGTGGGGCCCAGTGGCACAGTCTCTCTGGTCACCTAAGCCAGGGACACCTTGTGTGGACTGTGTGTACCCTCTTGGTGTAGTTGAGCATTGGTTGCTGTTTGCATGTCAATGGGAGGTATTGACCCTCACCATAAGCTGAAACAGGCCATTTGTGTGGAAAAGCCACTGAAAGCAGCATGGGTGAGTTCCAAATTGGGTGGTATGGGATCTCACGGAATCACCAGGTCAGGGCAGATGATTGGTGTTAGTCAGGTTGATGGAGAACAACATATGGTGGCCACTTGCATCTGCATGCTGGCTGAGGAAAGGGCTTCAAAGTGTTAGTTTCTGTCTGAGAGAAAGCTGCCCTTCCAGCCTTCACCCTGAATCCAGATAATTCAGTTCCTCCCTATATATCCTTGGTGCCTTTCAAACTGCTACCCTAGCACTGGAGCTCAGAGCAAGTGAGTCTTTCAGTGGGTAAGTCCATGTACAGGCCCTTTAAGAGCAATGCCTGGAACTCTAGCCTCCATCTGTCTCACTCAGATACAATCTCTGCTAGTTTTCACAGCCAGGAGTTGTGGGGACTTCTCTCCTCGGCACTAGGCCTGTGAGTTGGGGAGCCTGGTGTGGGGCTGGGACAACTCGCTCTTTAGTGGGGACCTCCTCAGCTGAGATATCCCTCCTGATTCTTAACTGCCACATGCGGGTGTGGGACCAGCCTGATCAGCATCTCCACCCCTCCAATCGGTGTGGATGTGGCTTCTGTATGTCTTAGTTATAGGGCTTCTGTTCAGCTAGACTTCAGGTGGTTCCCAATTATGGTTGTTCTGTAGTTTATTTGTAATTTTGATGTGGTCATGAGAAGAGGTAAGCACAGCATTTACATACTCTACCACCTTGAACAGAACTTCTAAATAACTAAATAAATTAATTCACATCTCCCTCTGACCACCAACTTCATTGTTCACATCACAGTTATTTGTCACCTGGTGTTATAATTTTCTGTTTACTCATCCATCTTTCCCACCACACTCCAAGCTCAGCAAAGGCAAGAACTATATCGTATTCATTTATGATCTTCAAGGGCATAGGAGAATGCTTGGACCTCAAGCATTCAATAAACTGAGTAAGCGCTCAATAAATAGCATAAAAACAAAGAATATGAGCAAAAGTGATTAAGTGAATTGTATCAACACCACTTTCAATTGCTGCCATTTTCACCTTTTTTCTGGGTTAGTAAAAGATTAAGTGTAAATCCCAAAGAAAGGCTGGGTCAGAAGATTCACAGACCATGGCCAAGTAAGGATCAGGACTGTGAATGAAAGTTCTCAGAAACACTGAGTGAAATTAATTTATCCTCAACAATACCTTTTGCTTTTCTCCTTTGACAATTTATTTAATGAGGAAAATAACTAACCCTAAAAATGTAGCATTGTCAGGGAAATGGCTGGTAAAAACAAATAGAGTGGACCAAAAGAGGGCACTCTTACCACAGATATTTACACTTAAAGGAATTTGAAAGTTTACCCCATAGCAAGGCCAACAGAGAAAGCACAGCATTCTTTCCTAAGGAGCTCATAAGTCTCCCAGCCAAGCAAGAAGGAAAAAGAAAAACACCACGAGTAAAACATGAGTAGAGAAGAATATCAAGGGCAATAACCATGCTCCATAGAACCCTGGAGGCAGAGCTTTATATGGCTCTCAAAAGACTATTTACCTCCACCTTACTAAAGCTTAGAAAGAAAATGCCAAAGAAAAGCTATACCAAGCCAACCTACATTCTGGCCTGTATACCTCTCTCCCTGCATTGCCTTTCAATTATTTTTATTTCCACTTGTTAGAACAAGTCATCTCATTCTAGGGATAAATCAAACCAGAAAGTTTTGTGGACATTTGCCAGAGGTCTGTAGTGTTAAGTGCTAACGTACTTTTTAGGTGAAGAACACTTTTGTTCTCCCTGATGCCCCATAAAGACTGCCCAGGCTTCTGAGCTGCAGAGGCAGATAAACACTGTCTCTGGCTTCACCCTTCCTTGGGTCAATTACAGACTGATGATCTGAACTTTTGGAGAGATAGAACTTTGGTTCTCCTCCTCTGATGGCTGTCATCACACACAATTGATTCAGAGACTGGCAGGTAGGTACCCCATCTCATTATATTCCTAAAACCCTGTCTACCCCAAGGCCAGCTCTCTGTGGGAATTTCATTTGTGTACTGGTCCAGAATGCTTCTGTCTCCTGTGTATGACTCTACAATTCCAATTCCATTGCTCTTGTCCTGGCTGAGACCCTTATAGTTCCTATAGACTCTTAGGAGTCTCCCTGCTCCAGTCCAGGATCCTGGTCATCCTTTCACACTGTATTGGAGTTTCCCTCCTGGAAAAAGATCTGACCCCCGACAACTCTGACCTCACTGCTCATCATTCCTCCCACTGCTTACTCCTGCCAGATTGGCTTCTATATTGTTCCTTAAACACGACTGTGCTCCTGCCTCAGGGATTTTGCACTTGGGTTCTCTCTATGTAGAATTATATATATTCTCCCAGACGCCCAATGATTCATTTTCTCACTTTATTCAGGGTTATGCCCTAATATCCTGCCTTTTTAAACATGAGCATCTGTCGTATTACACTCTATTCCTTCACACTGTTTTATTTTTCTTCATAGTACTCATTAGCCCATGACATTACTTTGTATGTCTCATTGTTTATTTCTGTTGGCTCCATGAAGGCAGAGACTTAGTTCTATCTTGTCCACAATCACATTGGCAGCACCTGACACATTGGATGTTCCCAATAAATATTTGTTTAATGAGTTAATTAAAATATAGCTTCCATCCACTCAGTTCCCTCCTCGATCCCCTCAAATACCCCTCATTTACTCCAGAATTAAACAAAATTCTATGGCATGACATTCAGGACTCATGATCTTACCCTCTCCTCCTTTTCTGGCCTTATCTCCTGTTACACACCGCACCTGCAACAGACCCTAAACTCTAGTCAAACTTAGTAGTACACCGTCCAATGTCATGCCTGCATGCCTTCGCTCCTGCCTTCTGTTCCATCATTTGTTGAAATGTTCCAAATCTCTCAAAACCCTCCTGACACGTTATCTCCACATAGTGAGGACTTCTCTATTCTCCCTCCTATTCCAGCCATCAACAGCAATTCATCCTTTGGTATCAGTTTGTACATCTCTTATATGATAACCTGCATTACAAATTATTTCTCCATTTAACTTTCTCTACCAGTAGACAAAATATGGGAAGTGGATAGTCACTCTTTTAACTCCTAAACACATAGAGCAGGGGTCTCAAACTCAAATGCCTGTAGAAGCTAGGCACAAAGTAAATGAGGTACATGGGTATATTAGTCTGCTCAGGCTGCCAAAACAAAATACCACAGAGTGGATGGCTTAAACAACAAAGACTTACTTTCTCACAGTTTTGGAGGTTGGAAGTCCAAGATCAAGGTGTGTAATGTAGGGTCTCAGCTCCCGCTCCCCACATAAGAACGCAGGATATGGTGAGGCCAAAAAGGAACACCCACAGAGCCATAGATAGGGAAGTCATATTCTTGCTGGCAGCTGGATTAGGGGCACAGGAAGCAGGATCCACACGATCTGCAATCCCCCGTCTTCTTCTCTGCCCACCAACCAACCCCCTAGCACTGCCAGGGCAGTTATATTAGTGGCTAATGGCTAACCTATAATAGCTGATGGCCACTCAGCCACAGCGGATGGCCATCTAATAACCGAGCCAGCACCTTTCCATGTGAGGCCGAGAGCCTGGAAACTGCTCTCTGGGACTCTGTCCCCACAAGGTGCCATCAGGGTGGGTTTCGGGTAAGGCCTCTCTTCCTTTCTTGCAGATGGCTGCCTTCTCCTTGTGTCCTCACATGGCCTTTTCTTTTCCTCTGTCACACATGGAGAGAGAGAGAGGGCACTCTCTTGTGTCTCTTCTTCTTATGAGGACACCAGTCCTGTGGGATAAGGGACTCACCCTTATGACTTCATTTAACCTTAATTACCTTCTTAAAGGCCCTATGTCTAAATACAGTCACTTTGGGGGTTAGTACTTCAAAATATGAATTTAGAGGGACACATCTCAGTTCATCACAATGGGTCAGAGGGGACTTAGAAAACCAGAGGGCATTTCCCCATCTGTTACAAGGGAGTTCCAACACATGGCTCCAAGTCTGACATGCAAGCCCAATACTCCCCAACCTTCAGAATTTGGGGGGGGGGAATTAAAAAAGGTAGAAATCTGAATAATTCAGGGGTGAAATCTCTTAATTTGAAAATGTCAGTAACTAATTAAAACACATTGGTAACTACGTGAGCAAACCAAACACTGCCCGCAGGCAGGATTCTGCCTAGAAACCAAGAACTGGCAGTTTTCTGAATTCCAGTGGACATGTTCGGCCCATGGCAAAGCCTTATTAAATGTTTGTGAGAAAATGGTTCACTGATATATGTGCCATTCTTTGTGAAACTCTGAAATTAAAATGAGGTGGTGGCGGAAAGTCTGACCTCTGTTATACAAAGACTGCCTATTCCTCCCCTAGTTCCCATCTTGTTCATCCCCTGACAAGTTGCTGCTGTCACTGTCACACTACATTCCATCTCCCTACCCAGCCTCATGAACCTGGGCTGTCCCTCTTGACCGCTGCTGGTCTAGTTCTGAGGTCTGCAATTAATGGGGGACAGAGAGGAACTAGAGTCTGTTCAGAAGAAAGCAACAAAAGCGATTAGAGGTCTAGAAATAAAGATCAGGGGATGTTAAAAGAACCAAGGTAATTCTGTTTAGAGGCAAGAGGTTTACAGGGTTAGCTAGCAATGGTTTTCAAGTACATAAAAGGCTTGTACTTAGGATGGTAATGAGCTGTTCTCCCTACTGAGAACAGAACAAACAGAAAACAGACTACGAATGCAGCCTGGGGATTTGGCTGTTTCTCTTCCTAACATAGGTATTTGTAAGGACTTCTGTATTTGAATGGACCTTTACAGCAGAAAATTTCTTTTCTCATTCATTATCTCCCATTGGGCTGTAACATTCTGTGATTCTACAGGAATTCTGGTTAGGAAGGTTGTTAATAATGAAAGAATGAGCCATAAGGTAAAGACTTTATCTATATAAGAAATTGGTGACGTGATGTTACTCAACGAAGAACGTACTATTTCTATATTTCCCTGTGAGATTCATTTCACACAGGAAGCAACTGAAACCCAAATGACTTTGGTAACATGTTCAAGGCCATAAACAGCTATAAACAGCCACATTTTCCCCACTGCATACTTTTCAGTTACCTACCAAGAAAGGTAGGTTTTCTCTAGTAAATGAGGAGGTGTGAGGAAGATATAATAAATAAACAGATATTATATATAAACAAACAAGCTCTCCCCTCCCCTTTCCACCAGTTCTCAAGATTTATTTCTTAACCCTAATATTACCTAATTATATTTTTCTTCTTGTTGGACTTTTAAAGGCCCTCAGTATCATAGTGTAATATGATCAGTCATTAATAAGAGCAAGAATGATTGTCAACATTAAATCAAAAAGAAGTGTTTTGTTTTCTTTTTTCACGTGATAAGACTAAAGAATTTAAGATAAGACTAAAGGACGTGATAATAACTAAAGGATTTGATAAGAGGAGGGTATCCCCTTTAATTATAGGCCATAAATTATTACTAGAATCTGGAATCAGGTATAAGTACCCCAGGAATTAGAAAGGTTGACACCTGTGAAGAAGGTTTACTTGAGACCACTGACTTTGGAAGTAGCTAAAGGGGCAATTTATCTTATTGCCATTTTTTTCCTAGTGTCGTTATGCTCTGTGCTGTTATGTTTTCAACTGGCCTCAGTAGCATAAAAATGGGGTGATGAGGACACTGAATCCATATTTGATAAGTAGAGATTAAATTACTTATTTCGGCTTCTGTCACATAAATGTGGAGCCAGACAAACCTAGGTTCAACTCAGATCTGCCATTTGCTGTGAGAACTTGGCCAAGAAATGTCCACTCTAAAATAAGAATATCAACCTCCAAGGTTTTGGTAAAAATTAATGTACATAAAACACATCATAGAAATAGCAGCTTTAGTACATACTAAGCTTTTGATGAGTGGTAACTAGTATTACCATTAAAATAATAATAATAATAACAACAACCTTTTTACCCCTTTGTGGTCTTCTCAAACACGTGTCTCTATATTCCAATCAACCAAACTTAACATTGAAAGCAGATATGAGCAACCTGGAATACTATGGCAAAGGCAGCCCAGGAATTGGCTCAGAGACTGTATTCCAGTGTCTCCCACTGAGGCAGAGAGCGTGTTCAGTGTATCTTGGGCAAACTCCCTCTTTATATCAAAACTCCCTTTTTATATCCTACAACCGGTTCTCCTGAACCTTCCTCCTCCTTCCAGCAAACCATCCACATGTACCACCCTCAGCCCTGCCCCAAAGTTATTCTTCCTCTCACTCTCTCCTCTTTACTCAAAACTCTTTTTCCTTCAGGACTGTGATAGTCAATTTGGGCTAGGAAAAAGGTATAGTCGGTTTTCTCATCATTCAACTGAGAGGATGAATGAAAAGCTCCTAACTGTGCTAGATACTACAAGAAATCTGGACAAGGTTACCTCTAAAATCCTAGGATTCCACAGAAATTCATAGCCAAGTGTGAACCCAGGATATATTTTCATGCTGGCAGAACAGTTTTTCTAACCACCTCCACCCTCACTCAACTAATCTCTAGTTGATAAACTATGTGATATTTACAGATACCAGGGGAAACTGGATCACCCCCAGCCCACACACAAAAAACAGAATAGTATAAGCTCCTCACTACTCCACTTGTGAAGGGTGGCTAGCCCCCGTCCTGCACACAAATATGACTAACGAATTGAAATTAAGATTACCTCCTGTTAAGGATATTTATGGACAGTCCCAGGAAACAATGTCATCTTAGAGGGACCCTTTGATCAGAAGCTCTGACCTCAGGTTATCAGAGGCATGACGGGCTTTTAGAATAGACTCTAAGAACAGCCTGGGCACCCCAGGTTTCTGCAAACATCTGCTGCATTCACACTAGGGTGACCTGACCTGAAGATGGCACTTGCCATTAAGGCAAGTTTGGAATTTGATGGTTGGTTTGTCAAGCGGAAGACCATCCATAGGACTGATGGCTCCATAAGAGCCCAGTAATGGAATTATGTGCCTAGGATACACAGCTGGCAATTATACTCTCTGTGGATCACTTCAGGCAGCAATAAAGATAAAGTGCTTTATAATGGATTCATTCATTTCAATACAGTCCGTAGTAATGTTAGAAAGTGGTTCATATCAAGAAAAGATGAAACTGCATTTGAAAAGGAGAAATGTGTTTTCTTAAAGGAATTATTTTGGAGAACCAAATGAATGTGCATGAGATACTTCATTAAATCATGTCAGTTTGGCAGGTGATCCTAATGTGCTCCTGGCAAGAGTGGGAATTGAAGCAATTCAAACCGTGGAAACAAATGAGTTACAGGTGTGCCTTGTTTTGTTTTTGGTCTCATTTGGGTTATTATAGGCTACATCAAATATGTTTCAAAAAGTTTGCAGTAGATTATCCCAATAAACAGATTTGGACTTTCTAGAAATCATCAGTTATTTATTTGATGGACAGCTTAAAGGACAAAATGTGGTTCCTAGGTTGTCCTCTCAGAGACTCAGCAGCTTCTAGGTACATCCCCCTATTCAAAGCTGTCTTCCTCTCCTCTCTCCCAGGGAACAGTTAAGTCACACAGGGAGAAAATGGACTCCTAAAGTAAGGGGGTGTGGGGACAGAGCCCCAGAAAGCAGTTTCCAGGCTCTCGGCCTTACATAGAAAGGTGCTAGCTCAGGTAGTAAATGGCCATCAACTGTAATTGGATGGCCATCAGCTGTGGCTAGTTGGCCTCAGCTGTAACCAGTGAGCCATTGGCCACTAATATAACTGCTGTGGCTACGCTAGCAGAAATGGGGGCTAGCAAGAAGATGGTGGCTGAGCCTGCAAGCGGAGGAGTGAGGGTTGCCGACAGTGTGGATCCAGCCTCCAGTGAGAGTATAGTGGTATGACTCCCCTACTTATGGCTCTGTGGGTGTTCCTTTTTGGCCTAGCCATATCCTGCGTTCTTAGGTGGGGAGCGGACAGGAGGTCCCGCCGGACGCCCCGCACGACAGGGGGACAACACTGAGACAACCACCAAGAGCAGGGGCTATCCTAGAGGAGGAGGCTGCTATGATGGTTAGAAAGAGGGCCCACCTATGAAAGTAGTTTCAGCCTCGCCTTGAAATCCTGCCAATCACCACTGAAGTGTTGTCTCTTCCAGGATGATCCATGTTTAAAGTTAGCTCATCATCTTGTTTCCTCTCTCCCCACATTAGGTCCTTTTGGAACTTTCTTGTTTCATTCATTTAATTAACATATATTCATTGAGAACCTACTATGTGCAAGGCTCTGTATTGGGTGCTGAGTTAACAATAAGACAGTCTCTGTTCATATACCCTTACATGCTAGTAAGAAAAAAAGAAAGAAAAGAACCAAACAAATGACTCTACATGATATTCTGTCAGTTGAGGAAACATGCTAGGAAGAAAAATCAAGTAGGTTAAGGGGAAAGAGAGGGATGGAGTAGTCAAAGGAAGGCCATGCTGATGAGGGCACATTTTAACAACCTTTACAGCTTAAACTCTCCATCTCTATGCACCGGCAAGAATTTGGGGGGGGGGGGCGAGCAGTATTTTCATATTTAGTGTATTGACTGAAAGCCCCAATGTTTACAAAGGTAACATAAACAAGTGGAGAGGGACAGATAGGGACTGAAAGTGAAGAAACAAGCCAGGTAGGTATCTGGGGGTAGAATGTTCAGGAGGAACTGGCGAGCAGCAAGGTCCTGAGGTGGGATTATGCTTGCCTTATTCCAGGAACAGCAAGGAGACCTGTGTGACTGGAGAACAGTGAGCACGGTGGGTGTGGGGCAGGGTATGTCTCAGCTCTTATTCCCTTTCTGGTTGCAAATTGCAGCTAAACAACAGCTGTCTCTTACTCCTCCCACCCTTTCCTGGATCCAGCTATATTTGGTTATCTTTTCTAAAGGATGATTCTCTAAAACTGCCCTCCCTGCTTCTCCCTCCTCTCTTACCTGAATTTGGCCTCCACTCACTTTATGCCCAAATTACTCAGGAGCCTCCTGTCCTGCAGAGTGTCAGGCAGGGTCTCTGGTCCCACTCCCCACATAAGAACGCAGGACATGGTGAAGCCAAAAAGGACCACCCACGGAGCCATAGGTAGGGGAGTCATACCACTATAGTCTCACTGGCGGCATCCTCCTTTCTGCAATCCACTCTTGCAGGCTCAGCCACCATCCTCTTGCTAGCCCCCATTTGCTGCTAGCGTAGCCACAGCAGTTATATTAGTGGCCAATGGCTCACTGGTTACAGCTGACGGCCAACTAGCCACAGCTGATGGCCATCCAATCACAGTTGATGGCCATGTACTACCTGAGCCGCACCTGTCCACATGAGGCCAAGAGCCTGGAAACTGCTCTCCTGGCTCTGTCCCCACACCCGCTAACTGGCCTTTGAGCCTCTTGCCATTTCTATCACTCTAATCGTTTTACTCTAAGCTTCTAGATTAAGCTTCCTAGAGCATTGCTTTCGTCATCTTTTGCTCCCTTGCAGATAAATGCCTTGACATTATCTGTAAGATAAAACAGAAGCTCCTTACCCTGCGTCTCCTCCACCCCTGCCTCCATCTGGCCTAAACTCTATCGCTCTATTACTCTGCTCCCACCTTCTCAACCCCAGTGACCTGCACCCATCAGCCATACTCTGTCCTCACTCTCAACCCTAAAGCCCAGATCAGGACGCGCTTCAGCCTGCTCTGAGTGGCGCAGCCCAAACCCGGCTGCCTCCTCTTTGAACAGCTGGTGCACGAGTCATGTATATCCCCAGCCCATTGGCGCTTACTATGCAGCAGTGTGGAAGGTCCATTGTTCTTTCTTTAGTCCTAGCTCACCAGTTAGACTAAATTCATCGAGCGTAGGAACTATGTCTTCTCCATCAGTGCATCATCTGAGTGCCATATATGTACAAACCAGAATTCATACAGTATGTGAACAATAAATATTAATAAAGAACGATTTCAGGTTTGTCAGGCATTGAATTGGGTAAGAAAATGAAGTCAAATGATCATATTCTATCTATGAAGTCCTCCTTCATCTGCAGGCAAAAGGGCCTTCAGTCAGTGCAAGGTCATCTTCCTCTTAATAGGAGGATGGGAAGCTCAGCAGCGTGGTCACAAACATCTTATTTGTTCACCCCCTATATTCAGTAACTAGCATTCTAAGTAATCAGATAGCTCACATATTTATGGTAAGCACTGAGTGTATATAATTACAGACTGTCTAGGGAAGTACTATCAATGTGGTAGAACCAAAGGTGAGACCTGTGCACACCTACCTCTGGGCCTCTAATCGCTCATGTTAACACATGTGAGGAGCCTTATAAAAGTGATAACGTTTCTCACATCCTCAATACCAATGTCAGAAGCTGAGCAGCAGCAATATTGTACCCACACAGAAAGCTGACATGGGTGCCAAGAAAAACACAGGCAAGGTGTAGAAAGCCTGCATTGTTATGGGAAGAATGTAAAATCTCATTCTTCAGTAGAAAGGTTCCCAACAAGCAGCTCCAGTACAAAATCTTCACCTCTGGGTGCCTGATGGCCTCGTGTAGAGTCGCCTAGTAGAACTGAACTATCTGGACAGTGGTTTATGTGCATTCTTAAAAGTTAGCACCTGCCAGCTTCTTTGAATTCCCATCTTTCAAAATAATAATAATAAAATTAAAAATAAGAAATGCAGGAATTCTGTATTCAATTTCTATTTCACCTGGTTTCAGTAGGAGAGAGCACTTGAAGGGACATGGGGGTGAGGTTGGGTACAAACCAACTTCTAGCTAACTCTGCTGCCTAACTTTCCACCTACCTTTATCCCTGGAGACCAGGTTGCCCTGGTGACACTGTTCATGTGAAGGCTCAGAGCAAGCCTTGCTCATGTGAACAGTAGGCAAAGGCCTTATTTGACAAGATATGCAGAAGCCCTAATATGCTGAAACCCGAAATTCCATTATTATTGTATAATTATAATCTGTACAGCTTCCTTCCTTTTCTGTGAACCTGCAGAATTTTGAGGAAAGATAATACTTTAAGCTGTCATCTACGCCATAGGTTGAAATTCCAATGTCTACAGGGCCAGGCGAAGCTGGGAGGTGACTGAAGCAAACAGCTCCGCTCAGCCAGCAGGATGGAGTCACGCAGCGTGGGTAGCCCTGTGCTGCCAGACTTCTGACTTTTCAAGAGAAGCCAGAAATCCCAATTTTTATGTGAAATCTCCCGTGTTTAGTGTTGGCAACTCCCTGTAATTTGTTAATAATTGTTAAGACCTGAAGCTGAAGCTGAATAATACTGAATGTCAACTTGATGTGGAGTATAGCATAGGGAATAGAGTCAAAGAAATTGTAAGCTATGTACGATGTCAGAGGGGTAGTAGATTGGGCGAGGAGGGTTATCACTTTGTGAGGGGTGTAAATGTCTAACTAGTACATTGTTTTGTACACCTGAAACTAATAAAAAAAATAAAAAATTAAATCAAAATTTTAAAAAGGTCCAATCAGAAACTATGAAGAAATAAAAAAAATTATAATAATTGTTCAGACCAGAGCAAACCCACTCGCAGGCCCACACTGAAACATGTTAACAAGCTTGTCTCATTGCAGTGCATGAGAGAAGTGGGGAAGCCAGCACCCACCTGGTGACAGAGGCAGGTGAGGGGTGGGGGCCAGCTTCAGGGAGAAGCCCAAGGTCCACAGTGAGTTGAGCAGCTTTGCCTGATGGGCTCTGCATCGTCTGGCTTGGGCACTAACCTGCAGAAAAGAGTGGACCACCCAAGGAGCCTCCAGAAGGGCCTGTGAGCCGCAGCTTAGGCCATATCCACCCACCTACCTCTACTCTGCCCTCCAATTGGGCTGCATTCTGATGTCCCGGGGCACATTTTAAAATATATGAAATATAAATTACGACTATACTGGTATAAAGACAAATATGATCCAGGCTAGATTATATTCACATATTTCTCCTGATTTTAAAAGAAATGAAAACGTTTTCTTGGGCCCCTAAAAGAATTATAGGCCTTAGGCCCTGGTGTACTGTGCCGAAAATATAACATCAGCCCTGCCTCCCGCTCAGCAGTACTTAGCTTAAACCCTGGGGGAGAACTCTTGGTTACTGGCTACTGTCATGCGTCATGGAAATATGGCAAATCAGAAGACATGTTGGGAGGTAGTTATGTAATTGTGGACATAAGCACGGGCCTTAAAAACAGCCTGCAGAGGTTCAAATCCCAGCTCTGCTATTTACAATTTAAGTGACGTTAGGTAAGTCATTTATCTTCTCTATGGCTTGACCTCCTCATCCATGAAACAGGAGTAATAACAGTACCTACCTGAGGACTACTGTAAGGATTCAATGAGTTAATAGACGTAAAAAGCTTAGAAAAGTGACTGCAAAAGTAAGAAATAAATGTTAGCTATTACCATCACTTTGTTCTATTGTGTCCCCACAACTGACTGGCTTTATGGTTCTAGATATTGGTAAAATTACTGAGTTAATGCATGTGAAAACTCTTTTTTCTTCTGATGAGAAATATTTCTTAATTAAATTTATTGGGGGTGACAATGGTTAGTAAAATTACATAGGTTTCAAGTGTCATTTCTACAAATATATATATTGTCTATATATCACATTGTGCGATATATATAATACATCATCTATAAGTCCCATTGTGTGTTCACCACCCAGGGTCAGCTCTCCTATCACCATATATTTGACCCCTTTTAGCCTCTTCTACCACTCCCTCTCCTCCCTTACCCTTGGCTAATTTTTAATTGTATCTTATGTTCCTTTTATCAGCTGATTGCTCCCATTTGTCTATGAAGACTGGAGCTTAGAAACTTGGATTGTGTTATATATTCTAAAGAGATAGGATCTTTCAGTAAATATGCCTTGCATTCATCAAGTGTCTGGCAGCTTTCAGAGCACTCGAACATTATAAAATGATATAACATACTTGCAGAACAGCTAACAACAGGAGAGAATTTTAGAAAACTTCGTAACGCTGGGAGGACCCAGAGTATCAACCTTTCCTCTTGTACTTGGACAATTGTCGACAGTAATTTCTGTTGCGATCCTCAGAATGGCAGAGTGAGAAAAAGTCTCTCAGGTAACCAATCCATCCCTCCTTTGCCAAGGACCCCGAGGCTGAGAGAATTCAGTAGTTTCCTCAAGGTCACACTGGTCAGTCTCATGCTCTTTTTACGTCTCCCAGGGCCACCTGTCATCATTTTGCCTATGTTGTTTTTTCTCAATTTTTTTGGACGAGTCTATATCTCTAATGTTAGAATTGTTGCCGCCAAAGACAGTTACAGACCGTTGTGCAGATTTTAAATTTCTTTTGGTGAAAAAAAGAAAATAGTCGGTGCTCAAAAAAACGTGTTGAATGAATGAGTGAAAGTTCTTTTAGCTTTCGTTTCATACCATCTTGTGATCTCATTGTTGAAATTCTCACCATTCTATAAAGTAGAAGGAGGATGAAGCCCCTCATGTGTTACCGCGTTCTCAGCCTACGTATAGTCCATATGCTTCATCGCTACCTGTGGTTCACGTGTTGTGAACACAAAAAGTGTTTCTATTTCCAAATGTTGGAAGATTATATTAAAATGAGGACTGCTTGATTTCAAAAGAGCTGACAAAGATGTATCCAAAGCCATGTGATCTGGTGATTCCTGAAGACAAAAATGAGGATTGTTACATGGAATTGTGGGCTAAGCTATGCCTGCAGTCCTTGCTCTCTCTGCATAATGTACTTTTAAGTGTTCAAGACTGCCAAAAATTATATATATGTATATATCGTAATATTGTAATCTAATCTGGAGGAAATGGCACAACTTTAAGTCTCTACCATCAGCCAAGAAAAAATGCATTTTTTTAAATCCATCTTTACTATAGCATAATAGTCCTCTTTCCATGAAAAAGCAATCAGCAAACATCCCCTGCACAATACTTTAAAATCAATAATTCCTCCCAATGGCACCGTTAGCTTATTTTATAGTAAAGGTGCTAAAGAAGGTTGGAGGCATACGATGGAATTGTATGTAACACAAGTTCTAGTCTGTTGGTGAGTCCAGTACGCTGTGCTGTGCTCCTACTCTTCAGAGTCCGAATCTTTCTTTGGGCCAAAATAAACCAATTGGTTGCATCTAAAAATAGCTGCTTTGTTAAAAATCAGAGTCATTTATAGACAAAATGGTTATTTCCTTATAGCAAGAGAACAAAACCCGTTCCTAACCTATGCTCACATATGATGTTCAGCGCTGTGGGCCTCAAAGCAATTCCTGAACATAAGCCAAGTCAGCATTAAGTGCTGAAAACAGGCGGCTACATTGGCTCTTTTTAACTGGACTGTTAGATCCATTATCATTTAATGAAACAATTTCAACTTTAGCCACAAAACACTCATAATGCTTTTCCATCAACTCCTTAAAGGCAAAACACCATAAATTTAAAAGAAAAATAACTATGAAGCTTCCCTAAGTGTAGATGATTTTCACAGGACAGGTTAAGTCTTGAATTGCTGTTTCAATGCAGTCCACATTTTTACTACCAAGATAAACCCAAACTGGCAATTACCCTTTGCTAACCCTACCAAACAATCTCAGCATGAAAACACTGGCATTTTTCTTACTATAGTGTAATGTATATAAAATTAACTAACAAATTATACAGTCTTAGTAATCCATTTCAAAATTGTGCTCTGAAACTTTATCATTAAAAATATCATGTTAAGAGAATAACTTGCCAGATGGGAGGGGGTGGGCGATTGGGAGGGGTTAAGTACAAATTGGTAGTTGCAAATCATGGGGATGTAAAGCACAGCACAGGGAATATAGTGAGTAATGTTGTAATAACTATATATATATATATATATATATATATATATATATATATATATATATGGTGTCAGGTGGGTGCAAGATTTATCAGGGGGATCATTTCATAAATTATATAAATGTCTAACCACAATGCTGTATACCTGAAATTAATATAATATTGAATGTCAACTGCAATTGAAAAATAAAAAAAAATTTAAAGAATTTTTAAATCATGTTAATTATTTTTTCTTTACAGCAGTCTCACAATAAAATTATATTCACTTTGGCTTGAATGATTAAGATCTAGAAACTAAAGTCCTTTACAGAGATCCAACTGACACGTTGACACAAAGAGATATGTATGAAACACAAAAAAATCAAATTGTTCATTCAGTTGTATTTTATTCTCTGTTACCTTCACCACATACATACACTAGTTTAAACTTATGTTTGTACCAAAACTTAAGCCTGAATCTTTTTATAAGGATATTTTTCCCAGGGTCTATTTTGAAAATTCTAAGGTAAAGAGAATCGAAATTGACTCCCGTATTAGGATTTAAAAAATAAATTAATTAACATTTTTATTCATTTTTCTTAGTGTGATGCTAATATCTGGACAATTCTATTTATTTAACAATTCTATACCCATTCCTCCCAAATTTGATCCCTTGAAAACAGCTCTCCCTCAATAATTTCTTTTTCTGAAAGCTACAAACATCCATGACTTATAGTCATGTTTTTAATAAACTTATTTAATAATCTACTGATTAAAAAATAAGTCATATTTTTTTTTAAATCTGTCTTGAAAGATCTAATATAGCAGCTTCAGGGATTTGAATACCTTTTAGAAGCCCGAACATCTAAAGAGTTAGTGGGACTTAGGCAGTTGAGGCCCTGAACACTTGACGTGGCAGTTGTAGAAGTTGTAAATGTACCACAGTAGGACGCAGCTTTCCATAGGCTTCAAAGCAAACAGTAGTTAATTATCTAGCTTTCAGGAGCAGCGTGGACTTACCATGACAGCTGTACGTGAGGATACATGGGCATCTCCACAACTGAACATCAGCTTGTGGCATTGGTTAGCTTGGATCTCATGGAAGAAATGCTTAAGGTCTCAGCTTGGTTCAATCCAAATTAGTCGAAGATTTTCCCAGATGGTTTCTTGGCACAAGCTTATTTCTTACCCCAGAGCCTGTGCTTCGCATTACCTCAGAGCTGCAGTCGACACGCTGTTGGTATATGCTCAAAGCTCCATTTTTAATGCTACGTGTAAGATATATTCATTTGAACTGTCTCTTCCCCATCATTATTGTGAATTCAACCTGGAGATCTTATAACTTTGGTCAGAAAAAAATGCTGTTTTGTTTTAATTCTCTCTCTCTCTCTCTCTCTCTCTCTCTCTCTCTCTCTCTCTCTGTCTTTCTCTCTCTTTCTCTGTCTCTCCCCACTTCGCCCCTCCAACCCATCCCTCTCAGTTTTTAACCGACAGAGAAGATTATTGACTGTTTCCGCCTGGTGCCTATTGAGTGAGGTGTCTTGGAGTGTTCTCCATGGCTGGCCAAATAGAGTGGGTCCCACAATTATTTGACTTGCACGAATCCTGGCAGCGCTGGCTTGTCTACAGTTTCCCAGAGCATCAGCTTCTATCTATAACCTCATCAGGTTCCAGATTATCCACAAAGAATGCTGAGAGTAACCGAGTTTATTCTTGGCCTCCCCTTGCAGCGCCCCCCAATTGGGGGTTGTCATCACAATTGTGCTCTTTGAGTCATCTGGAACCATTTTTAGATCCAGAACTCATCCTCTTGAACAATGTCAAGTAGGCCCTGAAGGCAAGGGATGTTCCCTCAAGGAAAGAAGACAAAAAGAAAGTAAAGAAGATATTCCTTTGACTATACCCAGGATTTGAAAGGGAAAAAAGTAAGAGACAGAGTTATAGGGATCAGAAAGCTACTTAGGAAAGAACTGAGAGAAAGAAAACTTTTCAGAAAAAGAAAACTGAAGTACCAAACTCTTTGATAAGACCTAAAGTATAACTTCGTCCCTATTTAAAAATGTCTGCCGTTAAGTACTCTGTTAGTGAGGTCTCGCTCTTAAACTTGAAAAGTAAAAATAGCACTTGAACAAAAATCCACAGCAGTTGCTGACCTCTCATTAGCATTCACTTCAATCAGCCCCATACTGTTTCTTGACATGTCCAAAGTCCCGAATGAGGCCTTCCTGATTTTGAGCAATTGGTAACTATGCGCAGTATATGCAGAATCATTTTCTGGGAACTCCAAAAATCTAGGACTCTTCTTGTCCCTCCACCCCCAGGAAATAGACATCAAATGCTTTCATCTTTTTAGTGTGCAAAATGTTTTTAAGCTGCCTGTAAAACGTGTGATGTGAGTGATTTGACAAAAATATTACAAAAATTTATTAATTATCTTTAAATATGGTTCTTTGCAGTTTTCAGTTCATCTTATATTAAGTACTGAACAGAAACTGGCTTTGTTTCTTGCAGCCAAATTACACAAGAGGCATAAATCTTTAATGTTCTTGATTTCTTTTCTTCTAGAAAAGGTCTGAATAGCATGCTGGATACATTCCAAAGATGCCAGGCTGTTGGCCAAAATACTCAAAGGTGATAGGAAACAGCTGCTTCCTTATTCCTAGGGAAAAGGAAGCAAAGGTACAGGTCACTGGACACTTGACAAATGTGTGATTGCCAAGCGTTCAGGCTCTGTCTCCAAAAGAGATGCTGAGTGGACCATGTTAAACCAAGCTGCTTTATGTGGAGAGTGCATAGTTAACCAGACCTAGGTTTTCTAGTCTAAATAAGGCAATGTTTAATCAATGAGTCATACAAGCTGAGAATGGAAATGTATTCTAAAAATTACAAGGTGCAAAGATCTGATCCAAGAATACCTGTTATAATACTCCTATCAAGTGAGCATATAGTTGAATATCTCTGGGGCAGAGAATCCACTGTGTTAAAGCAGTCTACACACACACACACACACACACACATACACACAGCTGTAATTCATATCAGCCAATAGTCCAATAGAAAAATTAGCAAAGGATGTGGAAATAAAAAGAAATATGATTCTTAGATATAAAGAGAGAGATAACATACTCAACCTCACTCATAGTAAGAGAAATGCAAATTAAAACTTAACTAAGATACAACTTTTAAATATCTCATATATTACTGGTGTGAGTATAAGTTGGTACAATCCCTACAGAGGGCAATTTAGTAATCAAAGCAACACATATATGCATAAGCTTTTACTCACTATTTCAACTTTTGGGAATTTTCACGCATGCAAAATGATTGCTATATATGGTTAGTCACTGAAGCATTAATTTTGCTAAGAAAAGATGTAAAAATAACCTAAATACCCACCATCAGAGATCAGGTTAAATAAACTGTAGTATATCCATGCAATGGAGTACTATGCAGCTATAAGTTATAATAATAATAATTAATAATAATAATAATAATAATAATAATAATAATGTTCTTATGTCCATAAGAGAAAGTTCTCTATACTAAGGAAAAAAGCAACATACCCTCAGCAAACCAGGAACTTTCTCAACTTGACAATGAACAACTACAAAACAATCTACACCTAACATCATACTTAATGGTGAGAAACCTGAAATTTTGCCACTAAGATCAGGAACAAGAGAAGGATGTCCCCTCTTACAACTATTTTACATCATACTAGAAGTCCTCACTAATGCAATAAGATAATAAAAGGAAATGAGAGGTATACAGATTGGGAAGGAAGAAATAAAACTGTCTTTGTTTGCAGATGACATGATTGTCCATATAGAAAATCCTGAAAAATAACCAAAAATAATTCCAGAACTAATAAGCAATTATAAGGTTTCAGGATACAAGGTTAATTATACACAAGTTGGTTATTTTCCTGTATATCATCAATGAACAAGTAGAATTTGAAATTAAAAATACATTGCTATTTACATTAGCACCCCCCAAAACAAAATATGTACAAGGTCTAAATGAGGAAAACTACAAACGTCTGATGAAAGATATCAAAGAATAAATAGACAGTCCACGTTCATGACTATATGGAAGACTCACTATGGTCAAGATGTCAGGTCTTCCCAACATTATCTATGAATTCAACACAATCCCGATCAAAATCCCAGTAACCTGTTTTGAGAAAATTGGCAAACTGGGTATAAAGTTTAGACGGAAGGCAAATGATCTAGATAGCAAACTCAGTATGAACAAAGCCGGAGGACTGACACTACCTGACTTCAACACTTACTATAAAGCTGCAATAATCAAAACGGTATGGTACTGGCAAAAGAATAGAGCATAGATCAATGGAACAGAGAGTTCAGAAATAGACACACATAAAGATAGTCCATTTATCTTTAACAAAGGGGCAAAGGCACGGCAATGTCTAAAAAGAGTCTTTTCAACAAGTAGTGTTGAAACAACTGGACATCCATATGCAAAAAAAAAAATGATGGTCGATACAGACCTGATACCTCTTATAAACATTAACTCAAAATGAATCACGGACCTAAATGTAAAACATAAAACTATAAAACTCCTCAAATATCTTTGAGGAGAAAGATATTTGGATGAAAGATATTAGGAGAAAATCAGGATGACCTTGGGTTTGGCAATGACTTTTTCAATAAAACACCGCAGGCACAATCCATGAAAGAAAGAATTGATAGGCTGGAATTCATTAAAATTAAACATTTCTGCTCTGTGAAAGACACTGTCAAGAGAATGAAAAGGTAAGCCACAGACTGGGAGAAACTACTTGCAAAAGACATATCTGACAGAGCACTGTTATCCAAAGTATACAAACTCTTGAAGCTAAGCAGTAAGAAAATAAACAGCCCAATTAATAAATGGGCCAAAGACCTTAACAGACACCTCACCAAAGAAGATATACAGATGCTACGTTAGCATAAGAAACTATGTTCCACATCATGCCATCCGGGAAAGGTGAATTGGAACATGACATACCACTACACACCTGTTAGAATGGCCAATACCCAGAACACTCACAACACCAGATGCTGGTGAGGATGTGGAGCAACAAGAACTCTGGTCCATTCCCGGTGAGAATGCAAAATGGTACCTACACTATGGAAGACAAGCTAGCCACTTCTTACAAAACTAAACATACTCTTCCATATGATCCAGCAAATGTTCTCCTCGGTATATTCCATGGAAAACTTGAGGATGTCTGCCCAAAAACCTGCACATGGATGTTTATAACAGCTTTATTCATAATTGCCAAACTTGGAAGCAAACAAGATGCCTTTCAGTAGGTGATGGATAAATAATCTGTGGTCCATCCAGACAATGGGATACTATTTAATGCTTAAAAGAAACGAGCGACTGAGCCATGAGAAGACATAAAGGGCCCTTAAATGCATATTACTAAGCAAAAGAAGCCAATCTGAAAAGGCTACATACTATATGATTCCAACTATATTACATTCTGGAAAAGGCAAAGCTATGGAGGCAATAAAAAGGTTAGTGGTTGCCTGGGTTATGAGGGGTTGTGAGGGGAGGTATAAACAGGCAGAGCACAGAGAATTTTTAGGGCAGTGAAACTGCTCTGTATGATACATAATGATAGATACACATCATACAATTGTCCAAAACCACAGAATATACAACACCAAGAGTGAACCCTCTGGTAAACTATGGACTTGGGCTGACAATGCTGTGTAGCTGTGGGTTCACTGAATGTAATAAATGCACCACTGTGGTGGGGAATGTTGACAGTGGGAAGGTTGTGTGTGGCGGGGAAGGGAACAGAGGGTATATGGGAACTCTGTACTTTCTGTTCAATTTTTCTGTGAACCTAAAACTGCTCTAAACAATAAGGCAAAGTACCACATAACAAGACGAATAGGATGTTCCATTTATATAAAATGCAGGGAGGGATTACATATATATTCATTTTTATTATAAAAATGAAGGGAGGGATTACACATATATTCATTTTTCTTATATATGCACAAAATGGTTACCTGTGGATAGTAGGACAGGGATTGGAGAAAGATTTTTCATCATAGACTTTTTTATATTTATTGTTGAACCATTAAAAAATTACCTATTCAAAAATTAAGTAAAATAATTAAAAATACATGAAAAATAAATAGTTTATTCTATCCCTTTCTTAAAGTTAGTTTTTTAAAAAACCCACTTCAACATTGAAATACTACCCCAAATAGTTAACTCTTGTCACATATGTCTTAACTGAGACAATCACACAATGGTGTATTTATTCTAACCCTGAAAGTTTGGACCCAATTTTCAATCTTCTTGAAACCAATAAAAGTATAAAGGAAGTGCTGGCCAGGTCTCAGGCAGTTGGAGCTCCATGCTCCTAACTCCGAAGGCTGCCAGTTCAATTCCCACATGGGCCAGTGGGCTCTCAACCACAAGGTTGCCAGTTCAACTCCTCGAGTCCCCCAAGGGATGGTGAGCTTCGCCCCCTGCAACTGAGATTGAACAGGGCACCTTGAGCTGAGCTGCCACTGAGGGGGGATGGCTCAGTTGGTTGGAGCGCGGGCTCTCAACCACAAGCTTGCCTGTTGGACTCCCACAAGGGATGGTGGGCTGTGCCCCCTGCAACTAGCAACGGCAACTGGACCTGGAGCTGAGCTGCGCCCTCCACAACTAAGATTGAAAGGACAACAACTTGACTTGGAAAAAGTCCTGGAAGTATATACAGTTCCCCAATAAAAGTCCTGTTCCCCTCCCCCCCAAAAAAAGTATAAAGGAAATCTTATAAAACCTCCAAAAGAGAAAAATCAAATCTTAAAAGAATGTGGATTCCTGTATTAACCTCTGCCTTCCTTTTTTTTTCCTTATTTAATCTTTACCTTAAACATCAGCCATCAGTCTTGATTATTTATCTGCCATTTAAGGCTTTAACCACTAAACATCCAATCCAGAAGATTCTGCAGGCAGGGAACATATGGTGCTGTCTGAGTCATGGGCATGTCTGAAATACCCAGCTGTCCTCACCAGCTGAGCATATTCCCTGGAAACTGCTAGCTGCAGGGCTTCTGGCCCTTTCAAGCATTTTTCGCCTGACCTCAAAAAGCATCCAAACACCTTTTCTAGACAAATGCGATTTCTTTCAGAACCAATTTATCCAGGAGTTCTGTTGAACAAATTGACTGAAGGTTTATCTTTGATAAAGGCCTTTCTTCTGCTTGTGCTTGGGGAGTTTAGTATCTTTCTTACAGACATCCCCCAGATGAGTTTCACATTACCGTGTTTCCCTGAAAATAAGACCGTGTTTCCCTGAAAATAGTCGGACCATCAGCTCTAATGGAGCAAAAATTAATATAATCCCGGTCTTATTTTACTATAATGTAAGACCGTATCTATAATAATATAATATAATAATATATGATATGATATGATATGATATGATATGATATGATATGATATGATATAATATAATATAATATAATATAATATAATATAATATAATATAATATAATATAATATAATATAATATAATATAATATAATATTGGGTCATATTAATTTTTGCTCCAAAAGATGCATTACAGCTGATTGTCCGGTTAGGTCTTCTTTTCGGGGAAACACTTTCTGGATGAATTCGATTCTAGCCTAACACACCAGAATTGTAAATGAATATCATCACTTCAGGGCAGGTGGCTGGGCAGCTCCCCCTCATCTCCCTTGGGGAGAACTCACTTGTCTCCAGAAAGGGCTGCCCTCAGCTGACACCAACAAAACTTGCCAAAGAGTTCACATGCTGATTTTTTGAAAGGTCCAACGGGTTAGATACTATCCCCCTCCTAAGCTTTTGGCCAGGCCAGAAGCTGGGTACACCCTAACCCTAATGATGTACCATGACCAAACTGTTGGCTGCAGCAACTGATTTGGCAACACGACAGTGCAGTATCAAATTGTGTAGTATCAATAGCGATAGCTTTCAGCTCTGCGGTATTCAAGGAAGATCCTGGGCTAAAAGAGGGGTTTTCCTGATGCAAAATGGCAGAGAAAAATCGACAGGTCAAAGTCAGTCTATGCTGCATGGAGTCAGTCTACCCACTAGCCCTAAAATTACTGATTACAAAGCTATATCCAGAATATAGATATTAACAGACTGGAATTCCTAAATATTTGCCAATGAAAGTTAAAATAGTGCACACTTTATTAAAAATTGTAACCTTTTTAAACGCAAATAAAAAATGATCTCAATCATCTAACAGAACAAAACCTGAAATATTTTGGGAACCAAATACTTATCTGGTCATCAAAAGCAAATTCCAAAATAATTAACTTCAAGTTCATTAGAAGGAAAAGTGAAAGTGACCAAAAACATATATTTAAGAGCCATGTTATGAGAAACAGAAGAAATGAAATATTTTAAAGCTCAAGGGCCATATTGATCTGTATGGAATGATAAAAAGTCATTTGTTCTCACCTTACTTTAAAAAAATACTTAAAACAGATATGTGGAAAAAAACTTAAATATCCCTTAAAAAGTTTAAGTTCCAGGACTAAGTAAATTTCTACCTCGATATAAACACCTCTCCAATTTACAAATGAGCACAACAGCACTAGGTACCCCTGATTCCAAGAATTACATGCTACAATAATCACTGTGTACAAAATAGTGATGCCTCAATCAATGCATCTTCTGAAAAGCTGTTGCTTTATTGAGAAGTTTGTTTTCAAGAATTTTCGGTAATCATTTTGAGTAACACTCTATATACTCACATATGACAAAAATACTTCTGGACACAGAATCTATTTACTGGCTCATAAGAGGTATATTCACACATTGAAGGTAAACAGTTTCGTAACCTCTCAGTTTCATCATTTTTTTGTGTACAAAATGGAGCTAATAATAGCTCCTGCACAGGATTCTTGGAAAGATTAAATGAAATCATATATATATATATAGTACTTATTCTTTACTGTGCGTAATACTAATGTGCTGTTAAAATAAGTGTCTCTTCAACCAGAACTTGTTTTCCTCTCTAATTGTAGGTGAAACATTCTGTCCCCGGTAAAAGGAATTTCAGACAGGTGGGGTATTTCAGGAGTTTAGGATATTTCAAGACATCATTCAGCCTTTGTTCAGATGACCTCTCCCTGGACCCAGGAGTCAGTGGTAAGACCTATTCTCAGAGCTGCCTGGGAATTACTAGGACTGAAGTGACACATGTGCTTTGACACCAGCTTTTCCAGGACCTTGGAGCTTTCTTTGCTCTTTTTCACTCCTAACCTCACTCCTCAGCCCACCCAAGGCTGTCTCTGAGGCTCCTTGTAAAACGTATCTATCTTCTACTTTCTGCCCCCTTTCCTATGCTTAGAAATCCTTCTTCAAAAATCCAATGCCTCATTCATTCCTCCATTTCCTCTCTATCAACAGGAGAAGCAGTTGGTGGAAGCTTATTGGCACACTGACTGCCTATACTGGCAATGAATATATCTCTGAGATCCTAAAGTCTGAGGAATCCTGTTTCCACCCAAACTACGGCGAGGCAGCACACTTTAAGAAGACCCAGACACACCACTTTCTAGTACAAAGACCTTGAACAGTTTTCTAACTTCTCTAAGGGGACAATAATTCCATGTGAACTGAAGAAAGTCATTTCCACCTGGTAGAAAAGAAAAAAAAAACATATTTTTGGTTCCAAACATTGTGCTCAATAGACATCCCTCACGCTCACCCTCCCTTTGGAAGTTCAAGGCTGGGACTGAACTCAGAGGGGGACGAGGGGCTATTCAGTGACGTGAAGAGGGCTCAGGATTGGGTGGAGGTATCTGCTACAGCCTTTAGGTTTTTTAAAGTTGTAAATTGAATGCTTTTTGAAAAAAGAATAATAATATTGTTATTAGAGTTCCAATGGCCTTGTGAAAATACCATGGATCCAATTGCTTTCCCTGAGAGTCTGTTTTCAGGATCAAATGAGATAATCCACAGAAGAGTACTTTCTATGATATACAGAGGGTGCCAAAAAAAAAGTATACACATTTTAAGACAGGAAAACACTGTATTAAAATTATAATACTCAATAAATACCAATAACAAAAGATGAATACAAGTCACATTTGACTTCTGCAATTACAAGAGGTGCTCAAAGTGTTTACCATCAGCATCTAGATACTTCTGATTATGGCGAACTACTAAGTAATACATAGATAACATTTCTTAAATGTGTATACTTTTTTTTGGTACCCCTGCTATGTTGTGACCTTGAGGTCTGGTGACAATGATGTTTTTGCTCCATGTTTTCTGCTCTTCATGCAAAACCCCTGCAATCAATAGATCGCTGATACTCTGGATTGTAATGAACCTTGGAGTCGTCTTTTCTAATCCTTCTCGGAAGAGGCCCTGACAGTACATGTGCTAGACACAAGTAGAAGCAGATGGCACTGGCATGCTAAAGGAAAGTAATTCTGCAGTAATACACGTGGGGACTTATGTCCCCTTCTTTCTCAATGTACTATAAGCAGGCATCAGATCACCTTAGGCCATAATTAATTTTATATAAAAACAATAACTTCTATTCTTAATGATCTCATCCAAATTAGTCAATGAACTGGAAAAGTTAACTGCCATTCTTATAAAGTTAAATATACCATGCTATACCACCCAGCAATCCCACTCCTACTACTCAAATATTCATGGTAGCTTTATTCATAAAACTCAAAAGTGGAAGCAACCGAAATGTCCATCTGGTGAATATATAAATACACTGTGGTGGTATACACATGCAAAAAAATTCTACTCAGCAATACAAAGGAATGAACCATTGATACGCTCGACAACGTGAATAAATCTCAAAAGTATTATGCTAAGTGAAAGAAGCCAGACTGAATAGACTACATATTGTCTGAACGCATTTATGTAAAATTCTAGAAAAGGCAAATCTATATGGACCAAAATCAGAGCTGTATTTGTCAACAACCAGGGTAGGGGGATGGGAATGGCCACAAAGGCATAAGAGAAAACTTTCTGGGAGATTGTGCTGATGGTAACATGACTGCATATATTTGTCAAAACTCATTGTACACTTTTAAAAAGTGAATTATATTGTATATAAGTTATGTCACAATAAAGCTAACTTTAAAGAAAAGGTAACTGCCAAAGAGATTCTCTTAATTTTAGTCTTATAACTAACTAATTTAAATTATTTAACTCACAAACAAATATGGAAATTAAAGTTTGAAAGGTGAAATATATTTGAAATGTTCAGAGTTAGAGATTCTGGACAATTGTATCCTTCCTTTTTATCCACAATCATGTTGTTATTATGCCACTGGTAGAATAAATAATAAAAGTAAGATTGAAAGATCAAGCAATTACTTTGTCTTTTAAGATTTTAAACTAATTACAAAAGGTTATTCCCATGTCCAGATCAGTAACACCGATTCTCTAATTTATAGAATCTTCATTTTACTGACAAATCACTACAAAAACCTCCAGAGTCACCCTATTAAGCTGAAATTTTATCTTCCATGTTCTATTCCCACAAGAAATCTCTTCTCATTTAATTATTTACTAATTAATCCCACATTCCTTCCCTACTTCCAAAGCATCTCAAGCAACTTCATAGACAAGTCAGGCAAGAGTAATAATGGGGGAAAAAGTTAACGCACAAGTAAATGCAGAATGGAGAGCCTAAATAACAACTAGAAGTAGCTGCAAATTTTGCCCTAGGCTTCTAAGTGGCCTCTAAAATGGGGAAGTTCTGATACAAGACTCAAAATGTCTATAAAACAAAGAAAAGATTATATATTAAAAAGAAGCAACCTTTCTGATACCAAGGCCAATATGAAAAATTTCCCATGGATCCTCCAAAAGAGGAAATTGTAAATTGTGTGACATAGCAAATATCTTCCACAGCACCTAGGAAAAGCCACAGTGAGTTTTCTGTGGCAACCTTAAAGCCACAGACAAAGCCAAGACCATAATGCCAATCTAAAGAGGGGAACGTGGTAGCCGGGGAGAGTTACTTTTCTCTATACACATGTCCTTTTGCAGATTTTAATTAGTGCACCAGCTACACACATTACCTAACAGTGGTTAATGTACAAACTGGGGAGGCAGGCTACCTGGTTCGATTCCCAGTTCCCAAATTACTAGCTGTATAATGTTGGGTAAGCTCCGTGCCTCAACTCTAAACTGGGGATTAGAGATTATCTACCTCATGAGATTATTGTCGAGGCTCAGTGTTTTCATATATATAAAAGCTCAGCATCAGGTAAGTGTTAGCCATTACTAAAGACAGTGCCAAAATGCAGTTTTGAAAAGGTTGCCCTGTGATGGGGCAAAACAATGATGCTCCACATATAAAGCTCGACGATAATCAGATCTTACTCAAGAACGTAAGTTCAGAGTATCTAGGGGACATGAAAGTCAGCTGCTATGCCCATGATGTCGATGCAGCTAACAGACCTAATTTATTCGAATTTTATGTGCTATAAAAGGCAATGTACTACTAAGCATCATTGAAAGAAATTAAAGGTATAAGTAAGATATATGAAAACATATCCCATGTTCGTGGATCAGAAATCTTAAAGTTGTTAAGTTGTCCATACTCTCCAAATTGATCTACAAATTCAGTGAACTCCCTACCAAAATCCTAGCTTCTTCTACTACAGAAATTAATAAACTGAAATTCATATGGAAATTCAAGGAACCCAGAATAGCCAAAATAATCTTGAAAAAAGAACAAAAATGAGGGACTCACACTTTGCAATTCCAAACTTAACTACAAAGTTGCAGATATCAAGATAGTGTTGAACTAGAATTAGGATAGACATGTATATCAATGGAGTAGAATTGAGTCCAGAAATCGAATTGTCACATTTATAGTCAATTAATTTTCAACAAAGGTGCCAAGACAATCCAATGGGCAAATAATAGTATTTTCAACAAATGGTGCTGGGACAACTCAATATTCACATACAAAAGAAGGAAGCTGGAGCTCTACTGCACACCATACACAAAAATCAATTCAAAATGGATTATAGACCTAAATTTAACAGCTAAAACTATAAAACTCTTAAGAGAAACATAAGGATAAATCTTTAAGACCTTTGGTTAGGCAATGGGTCCTTAGATATGACACCAAAAGCACAAGCAACAAAAGAAAATTAGTAAATTGGACCATGTAGAAATTTAAAACTTTTGTGTTGAAACACACACACACACACACACACACACACACACACACACACACACACGAAAGTGAAAAGTCAACCCAAAGAATGAGAGGATATATTTGCAAATCTCATATACATGTATTTCATATATATCTGATAAAGGACCTATATCCAGAATATATAAAGAGCTCTTAAAAAACAATAATAAAAAACCAATCCAATTTTTAAAAAATAGGTAAAAGGTTTAAATAGCCGTTTCTCCAAAGAGGATATTCAAATGGCCAATAAGCTCATGAAAGGATGCGCAACCTCACTAGTCATTAGGGAAATGCAAATCAAAATGACAATAAGAGAGCATTGCAAGCACATTACTATGGCTACATTAAAAAAACAGTAACAAGTATTGGCTAAACAGTGAAGAAACTGGAAACTTCATACTAGTGGGAATACAAAATGAGGGAGACCCTTTGGAAAACAGTCTGACAGTCCTTGAAACTCTAAACATAGAGTAACATGATGATTAGCAATTCCATTCTTGGTTTATATCAGGAGGAAGAAAAAATATATCATCTCTGCTAAAATTTAGACACAAATGTTCAGTGCACCATTATCCATAACAACTAAAAAGTGGAAACTATACAAATGTCCATTAATATGTTTACCCATGAACTGGATAACCAAAATGTGGTATATTCATATACTGTAATGAAATATTATTTGGCAATAAAAAAAGAATGAAATGCTGATACATGCCACAACATGAAAAAGCCATGAAAACATTAAACTAAGTGAAAGAAGCCAGTCACAAAAGACCACAAATAGGCAAATTCCTATAGATAAATCTATAGAGATGGAAAGTAGATTAGAAGTTACTTAAGGCCTGAGGGTGAGAAGGAGAGAATGAGGAGTGACTGCTAATGGCTTTCGGTTTCTTTTTCAGTGATAAAAATGTTCTATAGTTAGATTGTGGCAATATTTGCCCAACTCTGTGAACATACTAAAAACCATTTAATTGTATACTTTAAGTGGATGAATTTTATGGTATGTAAATTATATCTCAATAGATATTTTTTTTAAGACAATGTAACTAGTCACCAGGCCCCTGCAATTTGTGAAGTTTGGGATTCCAGCTCTTGACTGAAGAATGAGCTGCTTTAGGCCTCCAAGAATAATATCTCTTGAAACTAAGCTTTTGATTAGAACTGGACATGGTTGTGATCACTGGCAACAATTCCAGGTACAGATTTTGTGTGCTATCAATTAAGAGCAAAATTTTAAGCAGTTAACTATTGAGCTCCTGTGTCCGGCCAGATATGGTATATCTATTTCATGGACTGTTCGTGGGAACTGTTTTTGTCTTAGGTCAGCAGGTTGCCCTCTACTCTGGAATGTATTTCCAGGTCAGTTGCTCCCACCATCAATTAGTGTGTGTGCTCGAGGGAATAAAAATTGATTTCAGCATTATCTAAAACAAAACATAATTAGGAAGGTATCAAAAAAACATAATTAAGAAGATATAATTTGGTATCCTGCCAAAAAATTACATAATGCATTCCAAAGCCAATAAAAAATAAATGTTGGACCAACCATCCTGAACATACACATTTAGCACAGGTTTAAGTGGTTAATAGTTATATGTACCCAAGTAGAGTACAGCTTTTCTTTTTTAACGCAAATGTTTTCTTTTAGGATTCAGAAATTTCGATAGTTCAAACTTCACGGGGGGAAAAAATTGAACAAATCAAAGTCTCAAACATTTGTCTCACTACAACATGTATGTCTATCCACTACCTCCAAAGCCGTAGCATCCAGAATACTCCAACACCTTGCTATTCGAGGTTGGTCCACAGTGTGGGCATCACCTGAGAGACCCACCCCAAACTATTGAGTCAGAATCCACATTTAACGAGATCCCCAGGCAATCTGGGTGCACACTAAAGTTTCACAACTTGCAACCAACTGAAGCTCAGGATACAGCAGCCTCAGGAAAACCGGGCAGTGGGTCACCATTGCTAATGTTGATTACGACCACATGTAAGAGTAGCAACCTCAAAATGTTCCTATTTGATTCAAAGTGGTAAAAGCTATAACCTTTCTGTTTCTGTAAATATGCATGAAACATGGGAAAGAAGGCTGTGTTGACCGCTTTTACTTAAACACCCTGTGGGTGGAAAAGAGAGAACCTTGTTCCTAAGGGAAGCTTCCCTACGGCTCTGTTTGTCCCCAGCTCTTGCTCCCCCAGCTCTTGCTCCTCGCTTTGTCCTATTAGGCTCCAACACCACACCCTGCGGAAGCCCAGCCTACACACTTGGGTTTCAAGCAGCAGGTGGTTACGGGTCACTGATGGCTGCAGGGTTCCTGGGTGAAAGATGGACACCTTCCTCTTTCTGGTCCACCTTTCTCTATGGAAAGGAGCAATTCAGACCTGGAAGCACCACCCTGTTTTCCCTCTCCCCAGGAAGGTACAATTCAAGTATAGCCTTTATATTCCTTAAAGAGCTCCAACTCTTCTAAGCCTTCAAGGTTTTAATAAGTGGAAACCCATGCACTGCCCCTTTGCCCTCACGTTTCCACTTCCTGCAGAGGAAGTTTATCATGCCAAGTAAGCAGGAGTTCTTCCCAAATGTATCAGTGGTCTCCACGCCATGGTAGGGTTGGGGGAAAGGGGAAAGATTCAAGTGAGTCTCCCAGAGGGTGATATTTAAAATGTTGATTCTTGACTTCTACTCTGAAAATTCTGATTCAGGAGGTCTGAGCTTAGCACCAAAATTTGCCTTTTAGCAAGTGCCCCAGATGATTCTGATGTAAGAGGTCCAGGCGTACACCTGAGGAAAAGCGATGTAATTCGTTTGAGATTACCAATACCACCTTTACAATAAATGACATATTCTTACCATCCATTTCATTTTTTTAAACTGATTTTGTCAATTTCCTGTTTGGCTTTCATTCAGCAGTTACTGAACAACTACTGTTGGTAGAGAATTATAGTACCTGCTGCTTTCCTGGTGTTTGGGCTGGGTAAAAGGGAAGGAAGAGGAGAAGGGTGTGATCACATTAGACAGCTATTTCTCAACTTCCTAGAACAATGGCAGATTCACTCTTTCATGATTTGTGAAACAGATTATCCTAAACTAGTCCATTACCCAACCAGTTACCACAATTTACTAACCACTTCAGTGTACCCGTCTATCTGAAATGTCAGGGCCTTGCGGGTGGGAGGGTCAGTTCTGTAAACCCAACTGCAACGGTTCTAATTCGTACGGTGAGAGGACCCTGGGCAAGTAATTTAACTTTTCCGTGCCTCAGTCTCCATAGCTGTAAAAAAAGGACTTCATGGAGTTTGTATCAGGATTAAATGAAACTTAAATATCTAAGGGACGCAGAGGGCACCGAGAATCTAAGTAATATACTGAAAATTCGTTCTGTTTTTCTGTCAAAGCCACAAAACCAATGTGAGACCACTAAGAAATGCTTTCCTAGGCTGATTCGGAATTCTAGGTGAAAAAGAGTGTAATTCAAGTTTATGTTTAATTCAAGCAGTTCAGATGAATCATTGTAAGTACAGTGATCTGGGTTTTGGGTTCGTTTTTTAAGTGCCCCGAACCCTTGGTTTCCTTGGGAGTTTGTTCCCACGGAGGCTGCCGTCTGCCCGGAGTCCCCACGCAAATCCCCGGCTGGGGAGGCGCGCGGACCCCGGCAGGCGCCCCACCCGCCTCGCCCCGCGGGGCCGGGGGCGGGGGCCCGAGCGCAGCCCGCGAGGCGGCGGCGCGGAGGGGGAGCCGGGCTCCGGGGTGTCGCGGCCGCCGCCCCGCGGGCCCGAGTGGGGAGGCGGCGGCCGAGCGCCCGGAGCGTGCGTGGCCACGTGACGGCCGCTATAAGAGCGCCCCGGACGGCCGCTCGGCTCCCGCGCGCGCCTCCTCCCGCCACCAGCTGCGGCGCGGCGGCCGCGGGCCCGGAGCACCATGGCAGGTACGCGCCCGCCCCCGCCCCGCGCCCCCGCCCCGCGCCGCCCCGCTCCCCGGCGCCGGGCACTCCCCGCAGGACGCGGCCGCCGCAAAGTTGCGGGCCGGCTCGGCGGGCGTGGCGCCTCCCGCGTGAGCGGCTGCCCGCGCCGGGGCGCCCTGGAGGCCGGGACGCAGCCGTGGGCGCCGCCAGGCGGAGCCCGGGCCTCCGCCGAAGCCCCGTCCCCGCTTCCGTCTCCTTGCCCTTCCTCTGCTCTCCCGGGGAAGGGCGGACCGGCGGGCGGCGGGCGGCGCGGGGCCGAGTGGGGGCGGGGGCCGCCGCGCGGGCGCAGGTTCCGAGGCGGGGGCTCCGGGCGCCGCCCCCGCGCCCCGCGGGCAGGGCCCTTTGGAGGGGCGGCCGCGAAGCAGGGACCCTGGCGGCCCCGGCCCGGCTCCTCGGCCGCCAGCCCGGGCGCCGGCTGTCACGCCGAGCCTATTTTTAGGCCGAGTGGCCGGGTTTCGGGAAGCGCGAGCCGGCGAGCGCCTCCCGGGAGCGGGCCCCGCGCGGTGGGAGGGCGCCGGCCACTTGTTGCGAGGTGTCCGGGCCGCGAGGCGAACCGGCCCCGGGACCCGAGTGTCTGGGGTCCCGCGTTGCTGACAGTGATGCAGGGTTACTACAGCGAACGCGCTGCAAAAGGCGTGCAGACCCGCCCCGTCGCTGGGAAGGGGGAACCCCTACCCAACCTGGCTGTCTGTAGTGTCTGCTGGGCCTGGCGTCCTAGCCCGGCTTCTAAACATTTGTCACCTATTTCATCTTGGAAGTCATCAATGGGGTTGCTTCCTGAAATCCTTGTGTCACAAGGATTACCTTATTCAACTTTCCTTTCTGATCCCGGGAATCTTTACAGTGTTTGAGCTAAAACATCATTCATTGTGCCCCAGATTAAGTACCCTTGGGGCGGACTGACTGACACGTTGCCATGGAATGATGGGTTGAACGAACAAGTACAGAGGTTGATGGGCATGGCAAGTGACAGGTGTCACTGTTCTGAGCTTTCCTAGAGTGTGACTGGCTGGGAAGCTGGTGTTCCCCCAGGGGTGGGCAACCCCCGTCTTGCCACAGCGTAATAGTGGGCCTGCCCTGGAAGAGAGGACTCTCTTCTTCTGCCCTGGAAGAGAGTCCCGTGCTGTGTGTAAAGATGGTCCTCAGGTCACGCTGGGGATGTGCTGGCCCACGTGACAACCAGGATTTCTTCTCCCTTCTCAGCGGAATTGCCACTGCCTCTGCCCTCCACGTTGGAAAATGGGCAAAGGGAGAATGAAGACACCTAAGACCAAAGAGAGTGACTTGGTGACAAAATGTCCCAACTCCCTGCTTGGGCAACAGTGCCCCCAAGTGACCCCTGCCACAGCTTGATCCTAAGTGTCCTGTACATTTGGATGTCCCCCAACTTACTCATGTTAAAATCCCCTCAAAGACGAAGTGTGCCCCAGAATCATCCAGGGAAGGATTGGAGAAATCCTAGAGGCTGGCCTCGTGGTTGTCCAGTAGGAAGAATGACCCTTGTGCTTGCCTTTGGTCCCAGCAATTAAGTGGTTACTGGAGAGAGAGGTGGGGGAGGGAGGAGAATATAGGTTGGGGGAACCCAGGGTGCAGGGAAAGGGTATTGCTTGCTTCTCCAAGGGCAAGGAGGCAGGTTTGTTAGACCTGGTGAGGTGGTCCCTAAATCTATTTAACAGCAATTGGCCACTATTTAGATAAAAGCATTAGGAGAGAAGGCCTCTCTCAGGATATGATATTTGAGCAGAGACTCAAAGTGACTCTAGAGGGGTGGAGGAGTGGCCTTTGCTCCAGGTTGAGGAAACAGTATCAAAAGCCCAAGGCTTGACAGAAATTAAGCACCAGAATGAAGAATATGGCCTCTGCTTTCAGATGCTCTCCATTGGGGTCGTGGGGTTGTTCGCTGGATTTGTGCCTGGCTGAAAACATTCCCTGTGGTACCTTGTAGGAGAAATAGAAGTTGTACTTCTTGATCTCTTCATTACCACCTGTTAATTGCCCGAGGTTCACCCTCTGGGTTTTAAGCTAGTCTGAAAATTTAGTTTGTCTGGACTCTTAAATTAGGGTGGGTTGATAGAGGAGCTGATTTTTGCCAAATTACTGGGGATCCTGGGATAGCTTTTTCTAGGTAGGACATTGTAATGAGCTTTTTCTTTCTTTGTATTAAGATCAGGCTTTTGTGACACTGACCACAAACGATGCCTACGCCAAAGGAGCCCTGGTCCTGGGCTCGTCTCTGAAACAGCACAGGACCGCCAGGAGGCTGGTGGTGCTCACCACCCCGCAGGTGTCAGACTCCATGAGGTGAGGACCCTGTTGCTGTCTGGGGGGGTACTCTGACGTCCCTCTCCCGTTGCTGGCATCAGTGGGCAGTGAGGCCATACCCCTTCCAGCGTTTGAGCACCAGGTGGAGAAAGATGAGAGTTGCTGAGTGAAGGATTCCTGGGTCTGAAACCTCTTCCTACGGAGCTTTTGGAAGATACTCCAGCCAAGCTCCCTTCTGTGAGGTGGTGTTCTGGCCCATGCTCTTCCTGATTCTCACGAGGAGTAGAAGGACTCTCCCTTAAGCATATCCTTTCAGGGTGGCCAGAGTGAGGGATTCAGTCCAGGCATTACCTTTATGTGGTCACACTTCACATGTATTCCTTTCCCAAAAAGCAGCAGGGGCAATTTTGTTTCCTGTTTCAAACCAGGGAAACTGTTTCAAATCAGGTGACTTTGAAAGAAAGTAGCAGTTTTCCCCACTGCCAGTGGCCATTTGTAACCTAAAGATTTTTATTTACACTTTCATAAATTAGTATATTTGCCAAAGGACTTTCTGAACTTGGGTTGTGCTGTGAGAGCACCCTGAGGAGCACAGGCTGCTTGTTGACTGAGTTAATTCACGTTGATTCGTTGGAATTAAATTTTGCAGTGTCTGACTGAACTACCTAGTTCCTAATACTAACTTTAAACATATCCGGGCACACTAACAGCTCTGTATTGTGTTTATTTTTGCGTTCTCCTGTCCCTCTTAGAAATTGAAAACACCTTTTTTTGTGTAACTTTTTTCAAAATATGTACACACATTCCAAGGACCTCTGAAAAGGAGGAGATAAATATACAGGCACACTAACAACCTTGTTCCTAAAGGGAAATTTAGGAAAATGCCAAAAAGACTGTCTCCTCCTGTGTATGTCCTGATTTGTAGTCTGTTTAGGGAGGGTGTGTGTAAGAAGACAGATGCAGTCTTAGATTCCCCTCCGCCCCCACCTCTTTACTGTGGCAAATGGTGCTGCTGACCATTTCTTTTTAAAAAGATCGAGTTTACTGTGCGAACTGGAACGTAGGTGTGTACAGCTCTAGAGACAAATAATACGATTCCAGTTTTGTTGTGCACGTGTGATATTGCAAACTTCCAGTGATGATGACCTATCTATCGTGTCTTCACTTATGCTGAGTTTAGTGTGTTACCTAAATACCCCCCCCACCCACCTCAATATTGTTTTCTAAAATAAATCTTTAGTTTACTTTGGGCATGGAGAAGTGTTGTACCTCACAAACCAAAGAGAGTCTCTTTATGCTGGGTTGCTAAATATGTAATAAATGCTGACTATGTTCTATTCTAAAACATGACAACTGAGTAACTGGGTCCTTTAACTTCCTTTGAGACACACAGGCAGTTCTCGGTGAACTGCTTTGGCAAATGATTCGTGAGAGGCTTCACTGTAGACATTATGTGCACTTGGCATCATTTGTAAAAATATGTGGTAGTCAGCTTCTAATGAGCCATCATTGTTAAACACGTAGACTGTTGCAAAGGTGTACGCTTACACAATGTGAGGCACATTTTTACAGGCTACTTCCACAAGTGATACAATAAAAAAAAAAAAAGAAAACTTCTTTTGTAATAATGTTTTAAGGCAAGCATTTCAGCCTCACTGTAGACGGTTCTTATTATTTTAGTGAAGTTAACCGAACAAGCAAATGAACATATTTTGTCCTGACGCAAATTAGGGCATATTTAAGAGATTGTACTATCCCAAAGTAACCAGTTGTTCTAGTAGTGGATGGATAGGCCAATAGGAATGCAGTCTTGCATTAGATGTCACTTGTTCTGAACAGATGCTAAGTGCTGTTTTTTGGATTTGATTTTGACAGAAAAGTTTTAGAGAATGTCTTTGATGAAGTCATCATGGTAGACGTCTTGGACAGTGGCGATTCTGCTCATCTGACCTTAATGAAGAGGCCTGAGTTGGGTGTCACCTTAACTAAACTCCACTGCTGGTCCCTTACACAGTTTTCAAAGTGTGTGTTCATGGATGCAGATACTCTGGTGAGTGTGGCTTTGGTGGCTCGAAAGATGTGTATGGTAACTGTTAGGCATCTGAGGAACACTGTCAGGATATGATAGTAAAGTTCAGGTACAACCACTGCCATTAAAAATGTCAGGTGATGAAGGAGACAAGCCTCCTTCCAGCTGTCATGTGAATAGTTAAGACCAGCAACAGATTGCCTCTTTGGTGTTGGATAACTTCGGGAGAACGTAAGAAAGGTGTGCTGCAGAGAACGTTTCTGTAATGCTTTCGCTCTCCCCTCTTTGAATCAGGTCCTAGCAAATATTGATGACCTTTTTGAGAGAGAAGAATTGTCGGCGGCACCAGACCCAGGGTGGCCTGACTGCTTCAATTCTGGAGTCTTCGTTTATCAACCTTCAGTTGAAACATACAATCAGCTGTTGCACGTTGCTTCCGAGGAAGGTAGTTTCGATGGTATGTATCTGTTATCATTATACCCGATAAGCTGTTAGTAACTTCTGGGGGCTACTCTTCTTAGAGATATAGTTGCTGTGGTTCCTGGTGTCTGGAAGACAGCATTACATGAAATGCAAGAAGCAATTTTAAGTTGTGCATTTTTGGAAATACTATTGTATGGTTGTGTGTGCACATGCGTCCTTTTTCTATAGGTGTGTAATATTACCCGAAATTAGGGCAGACAGTTTTACAGGGGTGTCCTTCTTTAATTGGCTCTCCTATGTCTAAATTAGAGTATGATAAGTGAACCACAATTATTCAAGAACTCAAAAGACTACTAGACAAATCAAAAACTTTTGAACAACAATCTTTAAATCGGAGTAAAGTTATGTGCAAGAGCTAACAGGAGAATCAAGTGTTGTCTCCATGGAAATTGAAGGAATAAGCCTAATAATTATGCTCTATTGTCTCTTGGGAGACATTAAAAAAGAAGATGGAAAGTTTCTGTGAATGATCTTTGTCTCCATGTTCTCATTCTCTGTAAGGCTGTGCATCAGCTAGAGTTGGTTGTCTGCAAGGACAAAGAGTAGACCATTGGCAAGGTCAGCATCCCTTCTCCATAATGTGTGAGTGTATCTGTAGCTATATGTAAATATAGAAAGGTGCTGGCGACTTGTGCTTGAGGGCCTCACATCCTTTGGAGAATTTTGGTCACATGAATTAATAGGTACGCTTCTATTTCAGGCCAGTCTCTGAAATAAAAAATAATAAGTCTTTTTTTTAAAAAAAAACAACAAAACCATACACAACAAGACAAAAATAGTTAATATGCAAAAGCAGGTCTTTTTAAAAATTAATGTTGATGGATGTTTTAAATAGAGGAAAGACCCAGTGTGTCTAGGAAGGAGGACGTGCTCCAAAAAGAAGCCCTCTCAGCAGTGACTCACTGTCAGATACTCAGCATTGTGGCAAAAGCCCAGGCCAGGGGCGTGGGGCTGGCCCAGAGCCCTGAGCTCTGCATCACCCTTAGTACCAGGGGCCTTTTTCCACCCCTTTCCCTCTCCAAGAGCAGACCTGAGATTTGTAGTGAGTTCATCTTTCAAAACTAGCAGAAACAGCCTTCCTCAATTGACTTAAGGTCAATCATGGGTACAGATACAAGGATTCATTTCTATTAACTAGTTAAAATTCAAAAATCAAAACCTCAGATTAAAACTTTTTAAATTAAAAGCTTAAAAGTTTACCTGAAGTAAGAGATTGGAAGTTGAAACAATTTAAATTATCCATAACACTGAAATTGGGTTTTTGCAGTGGTTGTTTACAGAGATTCAATTCTTTTTAGTCACATGAGGATTTGGGGTGTACAGCTATTTGAAATGTCCTTGAAAAGACTAAGGCAGCTTAAGTCTCAATCTTGTTCCACTATTTGGCTAGTTTATGTTCTATGCCCTGGGGTGATTTGGCTCCGTCTGGAGACATTTGTGGTTGTTAGAACGGAATGGGGAGGGCGCTGCTGACGTCTGGTGAGTAGAGACTTGGGATTCTACTGCAAGTCCTCCAGTGAGCAGGACAACCCCGCAACAAAGAGTTATCCGGCCCCAAATGTCAGCAATGCTGAGGCGGAGAAACTCTGCTCTCTGCCAGGACATTACATGCTCTAACACAGTGAGCAGGGATGTCTGAGCCATAATAAATGGCTGCATCTGACAAGAAGTGCAGTCTTGTTTTAAACAATCTTAAGTACGAAATAGTATGCTGAGTGTTCATTGTGGTCTAGTACAAATGTTACTTCTTCACTTTACGGGCTTATATTTTAGCTCCCACTATTTTCCTTTCATATAAGGAATGAAAGCTGTATTAGTATTTGAGTTAAAACATGTATTGCTTGTTTCCACTGCTTATACGAAAAGTTACCTTTGCATAAGCAGAAGATAAGAGTATTTTTTAGCAGAAGTCCAGTTTGTCTTCACCTTCCTGTCAGAGTCAAATTTGAAGGAACTAGTGTAATCCTGCTAGAAATTCCGTGTAAAGTTTCAATTCCAGTGAATGAATCACATTCTAAAGTAAATCCAGTGGCCTGAAATCCACATGATTGTGATATTGGTAAGATAATCCAATTTCTAATCAACAAGAGTATTAGATTTTGTCGCTGAGAGATAAGAGTTTGGATACCTAACAGTAGTGTGCCGTGGTTACAGTTTTAGAATCTAAAACTAATTAATTAGCTGTAGACACCAACCTGGATCGTCCCCCTTGTTCTACAATCAAGCGGCACTAGAGGAGTCCATAAATCTGTTGTTAAGAAGCAAGGATGTGTGAAAAGTGCTCAACTAGAAAGCACTTTCTGCTTTTTCAGCCAGAATCTGAAACCCCTGAGATTTTCTTTGTGCCTGCTAGCACGTCATCATTCAACAGCAGGGTTTCCAGGAGCTGGCCTTCTGTATGGTACTCTGCTTACTATTAGGTTGGTGCAAAAATAATTGCGGTGCTTGCAATATTTTTAACCTTTTAAACCCCAGTTGCTTTTGCATCAACCTAATAGCTCTTTGGTGGTGAAAGGTGGAATTTTCTCTGTTAATAGCAACGCTTAATTGACCAAGTTGAAAATTTAACTGTGTAGATGGGAACTTCTACTTACTCTCAATATGTCATTTATATTCAGCAGAAGAATAAAATAGGAGCTCTTAAATGAAAAATTGTTTTCATATGATGTGTGGCTGAGCTTTACTCATGGGAGAACGCTCCCTCCCTCCCACGGAAGCCCGCTCTTCTCTGGAAGGGTTTACAGTAGTCCCCCTTTACCCACGGTTTTGCTTCTGCAGCCTGTTACCTGTGGTCAACCATGGTCTGAAAATATTAAACATGGAAGAATTCCAGAAGCAATTCGTAAGTTTTAAATCACATGCCATTCTGAAAAGCGTGGTGAAATCTCCTGCTGTCCCTCTCCGTCCTGCCCAGGATGTGAATCATCCCTTTGCCCAGCGTATCCATGGTCACGCTGAGTATACCACCCACCTGTTAGTTACTTATAGACATCTTGGTTATCAGATCACCTCTCCCAGTGCCACTGGGCTTGTGTTCAGGTCACCCTTATTTTATTTAATGGTGGCTCCAAAGCACAAGGGTAGTGATGCTGGTAATCTGGATGTGCCAACGAGAAGCATAAAATGTGTGCATGTATCCTCATGTATGTGTAGGAAAAAAGCATAGTATATACAGAGTTCAGTGCTGTTTGCAGTTCCAGGCATCCTTTGGGGAGCTCGGAGCATATCCCCAGAGGATAAGGGGGTTACTGTACATCCTATTGAATCCATACCTGTGTGACATAGAGACTTATAGGATTATGCTTAACATTAACAAATATTTCTTTGTGAGCTACATCCTTTTCTAATGGCAGTAACCTTGCTTTGCCTCAGGGTTTCCGTACAGTGTCCAATTTTGTTTAGTTGTTATGCCATAGGCACTGAGATGAATGTTTTCAGACGTTTCCTTTCGCTGTATCGAACATTTTGTAAAACCCACAGGTATCTGCTCCTCCACCCCTCATTTTTAATGAACAGGTTGCTTAAGTCGCAGCATTTTTAAACTGGTATTCAAGAAAACTGGTTTGCAGATGACTGTATCTCAGTCTGAATATCTTGCAAGTTCTGCTTAATCTCTTGCATACATTCAACAAAAACTGATGGGGCCTGGTGTCCCCTGACAAAGCACACAGAATGCTGATGGTTGAGCATTTGCTCCTGCTTTCACAACTCTTCTCATGGGAAAGAATGTGGCTGTCATGCTTCTAATCACTAGTCCTCAATCACACCCTCCCTGCCCCGGCTCCCACCGCCTCTGGCCAAGAATAAAATCCTAATATGGCAAATCGTGCTGTGTACCTGGACTTCTTCTTCTTCTTCTTTTTTTTTTTTTTACCAGATAGCTAGAGTATTAGAATGGAGAGCTAGTAACTACATACCTGGGTTGTGGCTGGCGTCTCATTTCCCCTCGTGAAGTGTCTGAGTTCCTGTACTGTTTGTATTTGCAAGCTATCTTGGCACTTACTGCATAACTGAAGTTACATGTTTCCTGAAAGTTGAACAATAGCTGTTGCGAAATAGATGTAAGCTAACATGTTATAGACTGTGACAAGGCTAACTTCAGGACTTCTTAGCAGTGAGAGGCAAAGAGAGAGGTCGTGACACTAATCAGCAGTTTTGTCTGCACACTCATGTGCAGTGAGGCTGGTGCACTTGCCACTTAATTTGAAAAAAGTCAATCTGAATGCAAGTTGAGATTTGTTTTCTTTTCCCTTGTGACTCTAAAGTATCTAAATTAAGGGTGCTCATACAGTTGGAAACAGGAGTTTAGTGTTTGATCATTGCCATCTATTAAATTTCATTTGTATGTGTTAGTTTCAAAAACTTAACGTTAAAAAGAGGAATTCATATTTTCCAATTTGGAGTGTTCTTCTTTTAGAAAAAAAAATTGTTGGGATTCATTTTCATTACTGTAACTTAAATACCCTGAACTTTTTATTGGAGTAATGAAATTTTGGTCTGTGGTTGAGTTTTCAAAAAGTATGGGAGAGAATAAATTGGTGATAGAATATCACGTATGGTTTTAATTTAAGCAGAACCCAAGCTCTGCTGTGAGGTCATTATACCTGTGTGTTCCACATTCTACTTCTAAGCAGTCACTGAGACTTAAACTGTAAGATCTGTTTTCTGGGCTTGGAGCTGTAGTAAAGCAGGAGAGTACAATAAGTTTTTAAAAATATTTTTAACAGAAAAGATCTGGCACTAAGTTCTATTAAAGTACAAAATGGACCCCAGTGCCATTTTCCCTGATCTTTGTAGTCAGGCTTCAAGCTGGACCTGTCCAAAAAAGGAATGAAGGGAAGAGGTATTTCCAGATAGTACTTGTCCAAACCAAGTGTGCTAAGAATTTCAGGTCTGCCTCACTTGGTTTCCTGACTTGATAGGCCCTACGTGACAGTTAGCTGCCTGTGGTATGCTTGTCCTCGCTGCCCAAACACGAAGCTGCCTGTGGCCCGTAGGGTATTTTATCAATTGCTTTGAAAATTACTCTGTTCTCTCGCATTTACGTCATGTTGATTGAGAGTTTGGCTGATAAGTATCTTGGATAAGTAAAGATGCAAAGCAAATTCGTAACATGTAATAGCAAAATGTATGAGCACACAAGGTTTTTCTGAAGAGCTATTTTTATCTCATTGTACCCATGAGTTTCCTTTCCTTTCCCCTCCCCTCCCCTCCCTTCCCCTCCCCTCCCCTCCTCTCCCCTCCCCTCCTCTCCCCTCCCCTCCCCTCCTCTCCCCTCTCTCTTTTTTAGTCATCTGTTTGTCTCTGGTCTTGTAACCAGCAGAGATCATGAACCTTACGAGAAATAGAGGAGGGACTAAAAGTGTTACATGTGTACAGGCTCTTAGGCTCATCATTTCACTTACTTTTTAACTTATTTTTCAACAGTTCTGTGAAGCAGTCATTCATTCACTCACTCATTAATGGATTAATTCAACAGGTATGTATTGAGGGCCTGCTGTATAACCAGCCCTGGGAACCTGCCATTCTCAGAGCACAGGGCAGCAGCTGGCCCAGGGTCCCTGAGCTGGTAGCAGAGCCAGGCCTGCACCAGAAACTTTCTCAGCTCTGTGGCTGGGTTGTATGTGTAGGTTTTTTGTTGTTCTCTCCCAATTATCCCATACTGCAATGTTCACAAAAATGTATCCCGTGAACGACACAGAGAAAAATCTCTATTACACCAGCCTTTTTACAGATTAATTACTGAAAACTCATTTCTCTGAGAGCGCAGCTGATGTAGTCTTCATTTTACAGATGAAGAACCAGAGGCTTAAATCTTCTATGTCTACAGCCTCTCTTCTCCCTGAGCCACAATATCGTTTGAATCAGCAGCACAGTAGTCAGGCATTGTTTTATGGGTCTGGAAGTGTTCTTGGAAATATTACCCTCGCCCTCATTTCTGTAGTCCATTTATTCAGTATTTCAAAAATTATTTTAGCTTCTCATCTGGGCAAGATGCTAAATTTAAGGGCTAGGAATAGACTGGTGAATAATAATACAGACTTTATCTCTGCCTCTCTAAAACTCATAGTCTGTGAGACCTTCCAGACACTTAACGACTAATCACACAATTAATTACGTAATTATGATTCTGATAAGTTTGGAGGACTAAGGGAATCTAGACCAGGAGGATCTGCCTGAGGCTGAGAAAGTGAAATTTAAGCCAAGAATAAATGTTCCCTTGTAATGAATATAATTAATTAATAGCTGGATTATTAAGAATCTTTTCTTAAGATGAAAAATAAAAGCTAGGACATAAAACTGTAAAAATAACTCCCTTGTTCTGGCATAAATGGGTCAAAGCCTGTAAGATGCCGTGATGCTGAGATCTGAGCTCCAAGCGCCTGCATGGCCGTGAGCTGCTGGGATTAATCAGTGATCCTTACAAACCTCACAGAAACATCCCCAAGAGCGGGCCATTCATCAACTGTAATTTGTAATCCTTGGCGTGCTCGCTATAGGCAGGGATGATGATTCCTGCCAAGTATGTTGTGGGAAGTCAGTGTTGAGGAGTGAGTCACATTTTCATCTCAGCACTTGTCTCTGTCACTACTATAGCATGAAGTGTATTTTCTGGGTATCTGCCGCTCCGCACCCTGATTAGATTGAGAAGCCCTCGAAACCTTCCTATCATACTCATCATCTTACCTATATAATGTTTATACCTAATTTATATAACTTTAGACATTTCCTGTAGAAATCACATTTCTAAGAGTTACATTCTCTGATATAATAAAATCAAAAAGGAGTCATTCTCTAAAAGATTCTAGACCAGTGCTTCCCACATGTTAATATGCAAACAGATTACCCGGGGATTACTACATGGATTCTGATTCTGTAAATCTGGAGGTGGGACCGAATATTCTGCATTTCTCATGAGCTCTCAGGTGCTGCCGGTGCTGCCAAGCCCTGGGCCACGCTTGGAGCAGCACGATTCTAGGGAGAACATTGCTGTGGCTGCGATCCTAGGGTTCCTGTTTAAACCAGAACGGCCCACCCACCTTGCTGTCCACGGTCGGCAAGCCAGCTGCCAGCCACGTGTGGCAGATCGTACAGACTGCATAAGCACAGGACAAGGGCGTGGATTTAAAACATAGCGCTCCACTTCGTTTCTGGCTCATAAAACAACAGGCCTGGTTTCTGATAAATGCTGTCATGTGTCCATGGTTACAGGTTCACGACCCTTGTCAGTACCAAGTGGTTGTCAGGTTGTTACAAGCACAGAGGCAGCCTGGAGAAAGGATGATGCAGCAGCTGATATTTGCTTTTGTTCATAAAACTGGTGCCAATGGTCGCCTCTTCCATGTCCTTTCTGTCTATCTCTCACCTGTGTTGTCGTCACACCCTGGCCTGCTGGAGCACAGCTGCCAACACACCCTATAATCATGTTGGTTCTGAGGTGATTGAGATTAAAAATGTCTTAACCTGTCAGAATAAATAAAATTGCCCCTGGAAGTTTGACTGGAATGTACTGGACAAAAGTCCTGGGGATTTTTGTGAAAATTCAGTGGTCTTCATGGTATCCTTGAGGGTTTTATAGCACAGACATCCTTAGCTTTGCTCTCTCCTTTGAACGGGGCTCTAATTTGGGACTTCCAAGGAGAAGGTATCGATAATACCGCACGTAGGTTTTTGTGATGAAGCTCAACCATCTGCCTCACGTGGAGACGTGGATCATGCCTTTGGAAAACAGGTGGTTACAATGCTGAATTTAAAATTACTTAAGAAGCCACAGACTTCTAGGTGGTATTTAATTCTATTTTTAATTCACAATTTTTGGCTAAAAGGTGACCCTTTGTGGTCACATAATGAGGTCAGTGACCACGGAAGGTTCATGGTCTGTAGTGTCCCCTCTGGAGGCAAGTTTGAGGGAGTGTTTCAGGATTTGCGTGTTGAATGGGCACTGTTGATTCACAATTCTCCTGCCCTCTCTCCCATTTCTTGCCTGTATCCTATTCCAGTGCTTCTCAGCCCCACTGAGGCTCACAGCCCAGGGACTGACACTGTTTGTAGGGTACCTGAGGGGACCTGGAAATGGCCAGAGGCAGCCAGCCAGGGTTCTAAGGGATCAGCGCTCTGTGTCTCGTTTCCCAGGCTCACCCCATGGGATTGCGGAGTTCTGTTTTACAGCTGCTGTTCTGACCTTCATGGAATTAGATTTCTTCACTGCATTCCATGTGGAAAATAGTCACCTTAAGTGGTATTGCTTAATTTGAAAAAAACGTCTTATAATGTGGCATAAAACAAAACAACTAGAAAAAATATATAATGTGATACCCAGTTTTACAAAGTTCGAAACCAGCAAAACTGCACATATTGTCTGAGGATTCCTACATATGGTAAAATAAATGAAATCAAGACAATTACAAACAAAATTCGTGATTAGTGGTTCCTTCTGGGGGAGGGGATAGTGTGGTCGGACTGGGGAGCCCACAGAGAACTGAGCAATATTGGTAACGTGCGCATTCTTACACTGGATGTGGGGTGACTAGAGTTTTATAAATGCTTGATAACCTACACATATGTATATTTTTGGTAGTGTACTTCATAACAAAAATAAATTAAGAAGTAAAGAATATTTAGAAAGATCTTCTCATTCCACTAATTGTATTAACCAATTTTAAAATTACAAAAATAATACAACAATTTTAAAGAAAAGTCAGGGAGAAGGAGCCTCTGTCATACCAATCCTCCTAACACAATCACTGTTGTTTTATTCATTTTCTTCCATTATGAGTGGTTCTGTCCTTCCTTATAATCACAAGTCCTTATATTTATACATGGTGGAAGATGGTCTTCAGAACCATTAGTTTTAATGGCTGAATAATATTGTCATGAATGGTTCATAGCACAGTGTACTGATCATTCCTCTCTGGTGGAATATTTAAGTTGTTTCAACGTTTCTGCTGATACAGAACATCTTCAAGGTTCTTATATTCATTCCACAAATCATTCACTTATATGTAAGGCATTCTGCTACATGCTATAATTATAGTGGTAAACAAAAAGAGCCATAATCTCTGATCTTGTGCAATTTTGAATCTAATGACTAACAATTCTTGACTGTATTGTGTGTGCATTTTAATCACAATAATCCTTATACTTAAAAACAACAAAAATCTTTTTATTTTGAGAGAACTGTAGGCTCACCTGCAGTTGTAAGAAACACTATAGAGAAATCCCGCATACGCTTCCCCCAATGGTGACATCTTGAGTGACTGATTCCACAACCAGGAGATTGACGTTGATACAACCCACCAACCTTACTCAGACTTCACCAGTTTCACTCATATTCCTTGTTGTGTTTCTGTGCGGTTTTATCGCACGTGTAGTTTGATGTGACCGTCACCACAGTCAAGGTACAGAAGAGTTGCCTCACAAGGATCCCTCAGGCTCCCCTTGCGTAGCCACGGCCACCTCTTCCCGTCCCCCGCCCGTATCTTTGGCAACTCTGTATCTATTCCCTGTCTCTGTAATTTTTTTCATGTGAAAGAACCTGTATAAATGAAGTCATTCAGTATGTACCCTTCTGGGCTTGGAGCTTTGCAGCCAGCATGATTCCTTTGAGATCCATCTAAGTTGCTGTGGGTATCAATAGTTTATTTCTTTTTATTGCTGAATAATATTCCACTGTGTGGCAGTATCACATTCCTACACCCATTGAAGGTGTAGGACATTGAAGGACATTTGGGCTGTTTCCAGTTTTGCACTATTATGAATACAGCCACTATGAACATTTCCTCAGCCGTTATTGTGATGATTACGTGTAAAAGGAAATTAGTGAGACTTTAGGCCTCTGTACCTCCACCGCCAGTGTCTATGCCCACATTTGCGGTTTCTCTGTAGAATCCAGCGTGAGCCTCTAATGAATAATATGGCATTTTCGCTTTAATATTTTGTGTCTCAAAAATATGTTAATTTGTCTATATAGCTAAAATCTTCTTCATGTAACAAGTGAAGCATATCCTGACGCCATCTTTATTGTCCTTTAGAACTTACAAGGTGAAACTCTAATTTTCTTCCTTTTTTTTTTTCAATTAAAGTTTATTGGGGTGACAATGGTTAGTAAAGCTACATAGATTTTATGTGTACAATTCCGTAATATGTCATCTATATACCGTGTTTTCCCAAAAATAAGACCTAGCCAGACCATTAGCTCTAATGCGTCTTTTGAAGCAAAAATTAACATAAGACCCTGCCTTATTTTAATATAAGGCCGGGTCTTATATAATGTTATATAATATATATTATATATAATATTATATAAGACTTGGTCTTATATTAATTTTTGCTTCAAAAGACGCATTAGAGCTGATGGTCCAGCGAGGTCTTATTTTGGGGGAAACACGGCATCACGTTGTGTGTTCACCATCCAGAGTCACTTCTCTTTCCATAATCATCGTATTTGATCCTGCTTACCCTCATCTGAAACTCCAATTTTCTGTTGAGCTGTTTGTCCCTTGAAGAGTGGGTACCTGTCAGAGCCCCCCTTGTACAGAAAGGTTGCTCCTAGACTTTTGCTCAACTGATGCCTTTGATCCACAGAGTAGATTGAGGGTGTTTGGGAAGGATGGGATACAATGGATGGGTAAGATGCAGCTGGACTGTAAACCTAATGCCCTGATCTTACGGCTTAGCTCCAAATATTAAATAAATCTCTGAATTTTTTAATTCTCTTTTAAACCCAAGAAAAACCAATTAATAATGACAGCCAGTTAGACGTGCTGCATGTGTAGAAAGGAAATGATCTTAGGGCACAGCAGATGGAGGAGGGGAGTAACTGTTCCCTGCCCGCCATCCCCCCTCTCCACACACACACAGGTATGCATACCCATGTGTCCACACTTGAGCTGTTCTGCTGCCGAGGGGAGATTCTGGTTCTATGAGGGTTTTCTGACATCTCTTGAGCCTAAGACAGGCTGCACGTGGGCTACATGGTGGAGTATGTTTGGAGGTGGAGTAGTGGCCTGTTTGGTGACTTGTGATTTGTGTGTTTGTGATTTAGGTGCTTAGATTTGTATAGGTCTTATTTCTTTTGAATGAATGGCATGGTCCTCACTTTCCAAGGACGGCACGAGGTCCAGGAAGCCCCCGGGGCTGAACAATCCTGTGCTGTGGCTGTTCCGTGGTTGTGGCGGACCCGGCCCCAGTGATGACTGAGCTGGCCCTGCCTGGACGGTTGGTCAGCGGTAGGAGAGCATGCCGGGGAGGTGTGGTCTGCTGGGCCTTCTGTTGATGAGCCAGCACTGGGGGGCTCGGGAAAACAATTCCATTGTCCCAATAGCTCTCTTGCTTTTTACTTCTTCCTTTTTTTCCCTCCCTCTGCTCTTAACAGAAAGTCTAAATCTTTAACTGGGCGTAAAATCTCAACTCCAGGCCTGGTGTCGCCTAGTCCATACTTACCTCTGAGACTCCCCTGGGGCCCTCCCCACTCTACAGTCCGCTCGCACGGGCTACCGCTCAGGTCTTGGTGTGCGCCTTCGTTCTGCCTGGAACACCATTTTCCCTTCTTCTCTCCCCCTGCATTTGTCGGGTCCTCCTCAGACCTGGCTGAAATGCAGCTTCTGCATACAAGCGTTCCCATACCCGTCAGACAAGGTCTCAGGCCACTTCCACGGGCATCTCAGGGTACCCTGTATTTTCCTCCACTGCCCTCTTCCCCACTTGTGATGAAAACCTCATCACAAGTGATGATTCTCGGTTTGTGGGTATCAGTACCCCTGACCCTGCCCTGCCCGGCCCCCGTGAAGGGGATGAGCACGTCTCTGTTAACCATGGACTCTCCATGCCTGGTGCGGGGTCTGGCACACAGCACCTGCTCCGTCCGTATTGGTTGAAGTAGTGAATTGACTCAGGACAATGGCCACTTCCTAACATGTCCTTTGTAGGTGTAACATGGAATTTATTTTAAAAATGGAATCAGTACCTGTTTGTAAAAGTCTAGGTCTATATTCCTGTAAAATGATTGCACTGTCCTTGAAGTCTGTGACTATAATTTTTCTTTCTTTCTTTCAGGTGGGGACCAGGGTTTACTGAACACGTTTTTTAGCAGCTGGGCAACAACAGATATCAGAAAACACCTGCCTTTCATTTATAACCTAAGCAGCATTTCTGTGTACTCCTACCTCCCAGCATTTAAAGCGTAAGTGCACAGGGTTTGACTGTTGTTGGGGTGGTGAGGGCAGGAAGTGGGCTTAAGATTTTGGGGTGCATTGTCAGCCTGACGGTAATAACAGGTGGGAACTTGCAGGGAAGTCTTTGTCATGTAAGAACCATAGCTGCGATGGGAGAGGCCTTGGTGTCACTGAGCACTTTGTGCTTGGAGTGACTCTGAGGGCATTTAGCTGCCTTATGGGAAAGGTTCCCATCGTCCCTAGGGCGCCGGCCCTCCAGTAAGTCATCTGCTCATCATGCTCAGGAACACAGATGGGTGCAGACCCACCTCTGCCCTCTGCTGCCTGCAGAGTCTCAGTTTCCTCTCTGGTGAAATGAAGGTGTTCCCAGTTCCCTCCACGTGGCTGCGGGGATTGAGCAGTTGCTGGCACCAGTGTGGTGTGTGGTTTCGGGAGCAGGGGCTGTACAGCTGGGCCACCCTGTTCACGTCCTGGAGAAGCCGCTTCCTGGGTGGTTACTGGTTACCAAGCGTCTAGTTCAGTGGAAGCTAGGTTAGTCCCTGGACTTCTCTCTGCCTCAGTGTCCCTCAGAGGTTATGGTGAGCATTAAGGAAGGTAGTCATGTGAACTGGTTGGAACGGGCCCGGCCTACCCTAAGCACTCAATCAACATTAGGTTATTTGCCCTTTTCGCTTGAGAGATGGCACAACATGAGGGTAACCCCCGAAGCCAGAAAGGCAGGGCCTCATGCTGCCATTTCCTTGCTGTATGGCTTAGGCTCTGTGCCTCAGCTCCCCATCTGCAGAACGAGGAGGAAAATAAGGCCGACCCCCGAGGGTTGTCAGAAGGACGAAGTGAGCTCACACACGTAAAATGCAGTGCTCAGTGAACGGCTGTTGTTTTGGGCGGTGTGCTTGTTTGGCACTGTCCCTGGTGCTGTTCTAATTCAGCAGCTGATGCAGCCTCCTAGCACTTGTCTCACCGAGGGCCTGGGCCCTGCTCTTTAGCCTCTGACTCATTTGTGCTGCAGCAAGAAGATGATTCAGGTTTCCCGAATGCAGGCCAAGCTGTCAGGTTAATCCTGAGACAGCTGTGAGCAGCGAAGCTCTTCATTGAGCTGGGCTTGGAGCTCCGTCTCCATCTCACGTGGGCATTCCTGAGTGAGCAGAAAACAAACGGCCATTCACTCTTCACCTTTCACTATCCCGAGTCCTCTCTATAAGTCTCGCACCACAGTAATGAGCATGTCGGGCTTTCGGTGGCAGACATGTTTCCTTTTCTGTTCTTTTCCGGGCAGACCCTGTCACATCCCCCAGACAAGGATGATAAGTATCTCGTGTTCTTTCCTCCCTAACTGTTCCCTCGGCACATGTCTCCAACATATTACAGTCTCTTGATTCTCCTCCCTTTCGAGCACAAAACAGGCAAACTCGCCAACTTACCAACTGTGGTTCAAGTAAAGCGCACAAGACAGGACAGGACTCGCTAGCAAGGCATGGGGTAGGGGAAGGATTCTTTTTGCCTCTCAGTCCTCGGCCTTATAAAGTACGAACCTGTCTTGCTTGAAAATGTGAGTCTGATTGTTTTTCATCTTTATTGCCTTGTAACTAACCCTGCCAGTTTGAACAGTGTTCCTGCAAACCTCATAGCTGACCCCCTAGAACTGAATTTGTCTGTAATAGGGAACTTGCTTAATGTAATTGACTAGATTCGGCTGAGCAAGCAAAATGATGAGCGCGTGCATACGAGAAACAGTCATTGCTGTGAGCGGCTCTGCTGCCCTTGTACTCATTTCTGCATCTTGAGCATGTGCTCTTGGGTGAAGATGTTGGGGAGGCATGAATCTGATGTCCTCCCAGTTGGTCTCAGTTCCCACACAGGGGCATCCTAGCTTTTAAAGATTCGTGTTTTTCCTGTAACGTGGCCCCCAGTGCCTAGCAACGATTTCCCCTATGGTTCATTTGGAGTTCATCTGATTTTCACGTTACCACCAAAACTGAACACACTGTACCTTTCAATGAGAGCCTGGTTTGCACAGACACTGCTTGCATTTATTTTATTCTGACAAAGGAAAACAAGAAGCCGGTGAAGCAGTTTTTAGGCAGGAGATAGACTCATTTGCCCCCTCTCTCAGGATCTCAGGAACCCAGTGGTTTTTATATCCTCTAAATGAATTTCCCAGGGGGGGATAAATACAAAACAACTTTTGAGATCTAAATTGCCAGAATGGTTAAGATGGTTCCTTCTTCTTGGCTCAACAAATGAGTGCTAATTTTGGAAATCTCCTTGGTTTATTGCCATAATCATAAAGTATATGACGCACTGGGGAAGTTGGGAGCAACTCCATCCATGAGCTGGACGTCATCTGGCCTGTGGCCTGACAGGAGCTAATGCTGCATCTGTGCAGCTCACCCTTGGAGACGTCAGCTCTGCATTTCTGCGATAAGACTGCTCAGACCAGTGCCTTGTCTCACCCCACTGCTCTCTACTTAGTAATGTCGGAACCAGGTCGGAGAACGCCTTTTCCCTTCCCTCTCTCAGAAAGTGCTTTTGGGTTTTTCTTGCAGGAGATCCATCTCCCGAGACATTTTTCCTTACATTTTTCTTTCAATTTGGAAGGGCTGAAAAGACAGATATTTACATTTACTTGTTTGTTTGTTTGTTTGTTTCAAGTTAGTATAAAATTGTGGTCCAAATCTCTAAGCTGAAGTGGACTATTCTGAACGTTTGGGCCACCACAGCTACTCCACAAGGAGCCCAGTGGACCTCTGGGAGCTCCACATGAATTTGAAAACCACTGTTGAGCTCAGAATACCCTTGGTGGCCTCCAGGATGGAGTGGCTCTGTGATTTCTGGCCTTCCCTAGGACAGCATGGGTGGTGGCACGTAAAATGAGAAACCATGGAGTGGCTTAGAGCAACTTGGGCTACATAAAAGGAGTAGAGAATTTGTCTTACCAGCTCCAAGCAGTCGCCATGAGGTCGCAAGGCAGTGCTCGCCGTGTTTCGATGCCCCAGCCTCTTAGAGCTTTGCATATCTTAGAATGGTGCAGCCTTGCTAGTACACGAAGTGTCTGCTGAGGGACAGCCTCAGATCCTCTTTAACACAGCACAATTTGAGAACTAAAATGCTTGGTTTTGTCATTTTTAAGTTAATTTGTAATGTATGCATTGAGAAACAAGTTCATAATGCATTTCTCAGTGAAATAATATTTCTGAAAGTGCCTAGCATAATGTTTAGGAGATAGTAAGATTTTAGTCAATATTAATTTCATTTTTAAGTTTTCTCCATGTGGAGGGCCTGTTTTATCTGTGTAGCATAGAATTTGGCTTATGCATAGCACTAGGCAAAATCTCATTAGTCTTTTGTTGTTGTGGTTGTTTAAAGATTTCATTGGTGGATATTGGGGAACAGTGTGTTTCTCCAGGGCCCATCAGCTCTAAGTCAAGTTGTTGTCCCTCAATCTAGCCATGGAGGGCGCAGCTCAGCTCCGAGTCCAGTCGCCATTTTCAATCTTTAGTTGCAGGGGGCGCAGCCCACCATCCTATGCGGGAATTGAACCGGCAACCTTGTTGTTAAGAGCTCGCACTCTAAACAACTGAGCCATCCTACCGCCTTTTAAAAATTAGTCATTTATTTCCATTTTAGTGTTCTATTATATCCACCGACAAAAAGCTATGTATGTCATATCGTGCTGTGTAAAATGGGCCTAAAGCAGAGATGAAGAAATCTCTGGTACTGCTTCAAACTGTCATATAAACTAATTGGTCAAATTAATTCACTATGAAGCTTGATTTACCAAATACTTTTCAGCTAAACATTTTCACTTACCATTTTACTTGAGTTTAGATGTGATCTGAGACCCAGCCACACCTAGTCTCAGAAACTAGGTCGAGAATCCTAAAAGATTTCTTTCCATTTGTTCACTGCTTTAACCTTTCTGAAGATAATTCATATCCATTATTTCTTTTTCAGGAATGTGGCTTATTCACTACAACCTTATCAAACCTCTTTAAAAATCAGTATCTTCCAAAAATGAAATTGAACCTTCAGTGTTCCAAATTCTGTCATTCTTATGTGTTTCTGATTTGGTTGGGGTTTTGGATGCCCTGAGATACCCTTGGCTCCAGCTGTCCTGTGACTACTGTCATTGGAACCAGAGCCTTCCTGTGTTCATTTTTCACACTCTGACCTCTTCCCCTAAAACCCTAAGGCTCTGTAGTTCGGATCACCCTTATTTCTTGAGCCATGTGTTGGGCCTCACCTGTGCATTCAGTCGGCCGGCCTGGAGCCTGGGGAGGTGCCATGCGTTCTGCTCAGTGGGGACCCCAAAGATAAATGCGGGAGCTGTAGTCTGATCAACCTAGCAACGGCTCAGCGTGCCATTTCCTCCGTGGCACGTGGTACAGTCCATCATGGTTTGAGCGTTGAAGAAGAATCAAGGGATGGTTGCATACATGTCTTGTTCCTCCTTTCTGAGCACTAGTGATGCCTGTGGGGCCTCAGATGTCCCATTCCTCAGCGTGGCCATCTGGTCGTCCGACTTCATCGCTAAGTGTTTATCAGACGATCTGCCGGTTCTGCTCTCCTACTTGGTCCTTCTCACCAAGGGAAAAGCTGCCACCTCAGACCCTCAGACCTCAGAGCCCGGCCTTTGGGGCCTGCTCTGACAGTAGGCAAAATGAGCCCAAGGAGTGATACTCAGGGGCAGAAGCCTCGTGGAGAAATGCCCTCTCAGTAGGAGAGGAAGCTCGTGGGATCAAGTGGAAGATGTCCCCTCCTCAGAGGTCTCTAACTGCTGGGTTGCAGACTGGATTTGTGCCCCAGGCGTGTTTTGTCTCTCTTCCATAGTTAATGTCTTGAGTTGTCAGTGCCAACAAATTAGGGAATTTCACATGAAACTCAGATTTCCAACTTCTGGGGAAAAAAATCGGATTTTCTGTGGGATGTGGGCGAAAGATGTCAAAGATGACTTTTACAGGTCTGGGGCCTTCACAGTTAGAATAAGGGAGATGCCGTTTCCTGAGATGGGAAAGACGGTGCGTGAAGCCGGTTTGTGGGGTGAGGATTGACCAGAGATGTATTGAATTATTAAGTTTGGGATGCATTAAGTGCGAGGTGCATATTAAACACCCCAGTGGAAACATGGAATAGTTAAGTAGATAGAAGAGTTGGGAATTGAGGGTGACACATAACTATGGGAGTTGTCCGCATATAAGCAATATTTATAGCCATGTGACACGGTGCTGTAACCAAGTATATGATTATGATTGAAAAGAGTCCTGAAGACTGAGCCCTGAGGCAGGAAAATGAGGAGGACCGGGGACGAGAGTCTGAGAACAGCGCGGCAGGAGGCCCAGCCAAGCAACGAGCATTTCCCAGAGGAGGGGACTGTGGCAGATGCTGTGATAGGTCCGACTGAGCACAACTCGAACTAGCAGTGGCCTGGAATGTGGTGGCCACTGGTGAGCTTGGCCAGAGCACATCTGGTGGAAGAGAAAGCCTGAGTGAGCGGGTCCGAGAGAATGGAGATGGCAGACCTTGAATGTAGGCAACTCTCCTGAAACCTTTCCTTTAAAAGGGAGCAGAGAAAGGGTTGGGGGCTGCATGGGGATGTGGGATCAAGAGAGGGTGGTGGTGATCATCCTGTCAAGATGGGAAGTTACAGCATGTTTGTGTACTGATGGGATGACTCAGGAGGGAGGGAAAGAGAACCCTAATAATGCGGAAGGGCGACTTGTGTGACGCCCTCAGTAGGTGAGAGGGGGTGTGTCCTAGCGCACAGGTGGAGAGGTCGGCTTCAGGGAAGAGCCTGCGGTAACATGAAGGGAGGTAGAGGGTGTGTGTACAGATGCAGGTGGGCGGCTGTAGTTTTTGTTTGAATGAATGAGTGAATGAATGAATGAATGAATGGGCAAGCAGTCAGCCCGGAGAGACTAAGAATGACATATACCCCCCAGGAAAGTCCCCTCGGTGGCCTGGCTCAGTGGGGCTTTCCCTGGCCTGCTTGGTGAAGGTCCTAGGAGTCCTCACTCCTAGTCTGGTTCTTGAAGTCTGGGTTGTGGTGCTGACGTCCTGATTCCCGGAGCGTGACTGGGAGGGTCTTTGCGCTGGAAAGGTAAGGAAACACTGGGTGAGTCCTGGTGGCCACAGCTGTTTGCTCATGGTGGGACACGCACTCACTCTTGCTCCGTACTCCCAGGTCCACCCTTGGGCACTTGGGTTTATGACAATGCAGACTGTGAATGGGTGAGGGGAGGAATTTTTTGACGAGAAAGGAGAGGTGTCTGTTGGCTGTGGGAGAAGAGTGATTGTGTGAGAGTGGGTCTGAGAAGGTACGAGACTGAGTGGCCACATAGCAGAGCAAACAAGTGACAGAAGAGGGCAGAGGATGGCCAGCACTGCCACCGCCTTTCCCAGAGCAGGGTTGCGCGAGCAGTGCTGTTTCTCTTTCTTGGTACCTAAATGAACTTTGCACAGAAGAAGTTTCACGTAAAATTGTTCCTGTGTGCAGCCAAGGATTCCTTTTCCGTTCTAAACAGTTCCGTTGTCTCATCCACATGTTACCGGCTACATTTCTCAACTGCTAAACTAGTCATGAAAATTCTATCTGATCGTTTGGTAACATCAGGTCACAGGGATTATTTTAACGGCTAACATAAGCAGTATTATTGCTGGCTCAGGTTCAAACTATGTCTTGTGATCTGGACGTCTCTTTGGAGATTCTATCTGGTTAAAATTAGAACACTTATTTTAAGAGGTATGTGCAAGCTGAGACAAATACCCATTACTGGGTCAGAATGAATGGCTGTCAGTAATTTAGAGACAATTGTGGTATGTACCCAACTTTTTTTTTTATTATTGTTCCTGGCTGGGAATTTGGTGGATAAATCAGGCAGTGAATCAGTAAATCTTCCAGTTATCCTGGGTCGAGGTCAGTTGACTTTTATCTTTTGACATCAACATTTCCCACTTGTTATTCATCAACTATTTTTCTCTTAGCCAGGCGACATACATTCTGACTGGTACCTGTTTGTTGCCTTTAGTGAGGCAGAGCTAAACCAGCAAAATATCCTGCGTTACCCATGTTTAAAGAACACTCCCAAATTCCCACTTAGGCTAATATGTTCTTTCAAGCAAGAAGTAATTTCTTCTTGTACTTATTACCTGTCCTCTTACTTATTATATTTTGATAATGGTTATTTTGGATTTTCATAAATGACAGAAGACTAAATTAATTGGTTAAAATAATTTAAAAAACGATTTTTAAAAACATTCCTCAGGCAATATGATTGAGACAAAAAAATAATTACATGAAATTTATATCTAACTTAATTGAAACTCTAGATACAAAAACAGTGTGTGAAACCTTTTGCTCATCTTTTATGTGAACAAAGTGTTTTACTATGAAAGCTAATAGAGCAAACCGTTCAGGCTACTTTGCTGTGTAAATAGTGTTCTGTTTGTACAGTTAGTACACAATTATATAGTATTTTTATTTTGTTCACATTTATTTTACAACATAAAAAATTACATTTTCACAAACTTTTGTACTTAAAGTTCACATATATATTGTAAAGACAATTTATCTCAGCCAAAACTCAGTTAATAGGATGCAGTATATTATATGTGTTTGCTGATGTCTTTTTTTTATTACAGTTGACATTCAGTATTATTTTATATTAATTTGAGGTGTACAGCATAGTGGTTAGACATTTATGTGATTTACAAAGTGACCCCCCTGACTAGTCCAGTACCCACCTGGTACTATGCATAGTTATTACAATGTTATTGACTATATTCCCTATGCTATTTTACATCCTTGTAACTATTTTGTGACTACTAATTTATACTTCTTAATCCCTTCAACCTCTTCACCCAACCTCCCAATTCCCCTCCCTGCCAATCTGCCAACCATCAGCTGTTCTCTGTATCTATGAGTCTGATTTTGTTTGTTCACTTATTTTGTTTTTCAGATTACACACGTAAGTAAAATCATATGTTATTTGTCTTTATCTGACTGACTTATTTCATTTAGCATAATATCCTCCAGGTCCATCCATGTTGTCACAAATTGTAAGATTTCATTTTTTATGGCTGAGTAGTATTCCATTGTATAAATGTACCACATTTTCTTTATCCATTCGTCTATCGATGGGCACTTGGGTTGCTTTCATATCTTGGCTACTATAAATAATGCTGAACTGAACATAGGGGTGCATATATCTTTTCAAATTAGTGTTTTGGATTTCTTTGGATAAATACCCAGAAGTGGAATTGCTGGGTCATAAGGTAGTTCTATTTTTAATTTTTTGAGGAACCTCCAAACTGTTTTCCATAGTGGCTGCACCAATCTGCAATCCTACCGACAGTGCACAAGGGTTCCTTTTTCTACACATCCGTGCCAGCCCTTGTTGTTTGTTGATTTATTGATGGTAGCCATTCTGACAGGTGTGAGGTGGTGTCTCAATGTGGTTTTAATTTGCATTTATCTGATGATTAGTGACGTTGAGCATCTTTTCATATGTCTATTGGCCATCTGGATCTCCTCTTTGGAGAAATGTCTATTCAGGTCCTCTGCCCATTTTTTAATTGGATTGTTTGGAGATTTTTGGTGTTGAGTTCTATCAGTTCCTTATAAATTTTGGATATTAACTCCTTATTGGATATATCCTTGGAAAATATCTCCTCCCATTCAGTAGATTGTCTTTGGTTTTGTTGATAGTTTCCTGTGCTGTGTAAGAACTTTTTAGTTTGATGTAGTCCCATTTATTTTTTTTGCCCTTGCCCAAAGAGATATAGCAGGAAAACTATTACTAAAAGCAATGTCAGAGAATTTACTGCATGTGTTTTCTTCTAGGAGTTTTATGGTTTTGAGTCTTACACTTAAAAGTCTTTAATCCATTTTCAGTTTATTCTTGTATGTGGAGTAAGAAGGTGATCCAGTTTTATTTCTATTGTGTGTATTTGTCCAGTTTCTCCAACAACATTTGTCGAAGATACTGTCTTTACCCCACTTATATTCTTCCATTGTCATAGGTTAGTTGACCACATGGATTTATTTCTGAACTCTCTATTCTCTTCCATTGATCTATGTGTCTGTTTTTATGCCAATACCATGCTGTTTTGATTACTATGGCCTTGTAGTACTGTTTCATATCAGGTAGCATGGTACCTCTAGCTTTGTTCTTCTTTCTCAAGATTGCCATGGTTATTTCGGGTCTTTTGTGGTTTCATGTAAATTTTAGAGTTATTTATTATAGTTCTGTGAAAAATGCCTTTGGCATTTTGATAGGGACTGCATTGAATCTGTAAATTGCTTTGGGTAGTGTGGGCATTTTAACGTTGTTAAAGTACAGGTGTTACCTCCTTGGTAAAATTTATTCCTAGTTTATTGGTTTTTTGTTTTTGTTTTTTGATGCAATTGTAAATGGGATCGTTTTCTTATTTCTCTTTCTGATAGTTTGTTAGTGGTGTATAAAAATACAGCCAACTTCTGAATATTAATTTTGTATCCTGCTACATTACTGAATTCATATATCAGTTCTAATAGTTTCTTGGTGGAATCTTTAGGGTTTTCTATATATAGTGTCATGTCTTCCGCAAATAATGACAGTTTTACTTCTCCCTTTGTAATTTGGATGCCTTTAATTTCTTTTTCTGTCTGATTGCTGTGGCTAGGACTTCCAATACTGTGTTGAATAATGCTGGTGAAAGTGGACATTGTTGTCTTGTTTCTGATCTTAAGGAAATAGCCTTTAGCTTTTCCCCTGTGGGTTTTTCATATATAGCCTTTCTTTATGTTGAAGCCTGTCCCCTCTATTCCCACTTTAGTGGATTTTGTCAAATGCTTTCTCTGTATCTGTTGATATAATCATGGGATTTTTTATCTTTCATTTTGTTTATGTGGTGTAGCATGTTAATTGATTTGCAGATATTGAATCAAAACCAGATAAAGACACTACAAAAAAAGAGAGAGTTATAGGCTCATATACCAGATGAACATAGATGCAAAAATCCTCAACAAAATATTAGCAAACCAAATTCAACAATACATTAAAAAGATCATACACCACGATCAGGTGGGATTTATTCCCAGGATGCAGGCTTGGGGGACTTCCCTCCTCTTGAATTTTTTGGAATAGTTTCAGAAGGATGGGAGTTAATTTTTCTTTCAATGTTTGCTAAAATTCACCTGTGAAGCCATTGGTCCAGGACTTTTGTTTGTTGGGAGTTTTTTGATTACTGATTCGATTTTGTTTGTAATGATTGGTGTGTGCAGATTTTCTGTTTATTCTTGATTCAGTCTCAGAAGACTTCGGTTCAGCTAGACTTTAAATGGTTCTCCAGGTTGATTGTTCTATAATTTAGCTGTTTTTTAATGTGTTCATGGGTGAGCACAACATATATCTACTCTGCCGTCTTGCCCCAGACTTTCTATGGTTGTACAGTTTCTATGGTTGTACAGTTTCTATGGTTGTACAGTTTCTATGTTTGTACAGTTTCTATGGTTGTACTGTATGATGCACAAACCTGCATATAAGGCAGCCAGTGTGAGGCCTAACAGTCCACCTTATATCAAGCCCAGGGCCGCCCTAGATGATTTCCAGGAACGTCCTGTGGATGAGGACCTTATGCCAAACTTCAAAGTCCATCTTCGCTTCCCTCCCCTCTTCCCGGGCCCCGTGTTTACCAGTGAGCAGCTACCTTACTTCCCCCCCTCAAAAGGCCCCTGGCGGGGTTGGCCCAAACCTTCCATGTGCAGTGACTCCCCCAGGCCTGCTCTTCTCATGGAGACCTTGCTCTAAAACTTGTTTTCCTCCTGCCCCTCATCGCTTCCATCAGTCCATGAGGTGTGTGGCAGTTAGGTACCATACCTACAAAAGGAGTTCCTGCCCCTTACTCTACAGAAACAGGGCTGATCCCAGCCTGACCCCATAACATCCGAAGCCTGCACTTGATTTCTGTGTGTCCCAGCGTCTTTCTTACTTCCTCTCTTACGCGTCTCTGCCATCACACTCCTGAATCCACATGAGCTGTCTCTGGTCTGCCCATCAATACCCTGGCGCCAGTCAGTTTGTGCAGGAAACCTACTCACAGCATGCACTTTGGGACTCATTTTGTTGCTGAAGTTTGGGAAGCTGTTAGGAGGGTACATCACAGGGTACATCCTGCACACTCCGGCTCACCTGTGCCCCTCTCACCCTCACCCAACTTACCAGCACCAAGGAATTCCTCGCCTTTGGGCAGAAAGGGCAGTTCCACCCAGATTTAGGACGCTTATGATCTTGATTTCTACCTCAAGCAGGCGTATCGAGAACTTTCCTAAAACCTAGACTGCGCTGCCTGTGAAAGTACCAGCCAGTAGATACAATTTTTCACTCTGTGAGGGTAGAATAGGTGAAGAAGCTAATTTTAAGGAAGAAGGATCCTTCCCCAGCCACTGTGGGTAACAATAACCTAGCATTAAAGAGACACTCGAAGACCACGGATTCCTGAAGGTGGAGGCCAGGCCTGAGCCACAGTGAAATGCAGGGTGTGGAAGGTGTCCCCAAATGGAGTTCCTGTTGACATGCAGGGGCCTCATGGGGCGGCATCTAACCAGCATGAAGCCGGCATCCGGGGACGTTGCAGAAGTCCCGCAGCCACCATGGAATACAGACAGAGCCCCGGGCTGAGAGAGAACCGGGGCAGCCTCCCTGTGCAGACACTTGTGGCACTGCAGTGGCATTCCGTGGGGGTCCTGTGCCTGAGCTCAGAAGGCCCAGCTCACAGGCTGAGGTGTGGAGAGGAGCTGGAGGCCATAGACACTGGCCAGCTCAGTCCACGGAAGGGCCACTGGCTATCTGGCCCTAAGAAGCACCATTCATTTCTTGTTCTCTCCTCTTTTCGCTAAACTTGATACAATCTGCAGCTTTCTGAGAACAGTCTTCCTTCAGACACTGCTAAGTGGCTTGCTTTGTAGCTTTCTTTCCTATTGCTTACTTCCTGTTGCTGTGTTCTTGACTATGTTTGGGGTATTTCCAGGGCTTATTAGGCACACTTTTCCACCTTTCAGATTGATCATCTATAGGCAGGGAGTTAATCCATGGAGTAAGAAGTGTCACTCTTGGATGACATCCTTAAAATTCTGGGAGTATCTCATAAAAACAGCCTAGCTGTGGTTAAGAGCCTTGGCGTTGGCGCCAGACTGCTGGGTGGAATCCCAGCCCTGTCATTCACCAGCCATACGATCCTACACAAGGTAGTTACCCTTTTCAAACGTTGCTTTCCTCACATAGGAGGTTAACTGACATAAATAACGCACATGTTCTCCTGGCACGAGTGAGTACACAAGAGAGCAGGTTAGAAAGGAATAGAGTTTTTCTATATTCATGTTTTAATTTGCTTTAATTAGTGCTTGTACCTCTCATGTCATGAGTGTGTATGACGTTTATATCAGGTCTAAGCAAATCATGGCCAAGGCTTAGGGGTCAGCTAATACAGGAGGAGCAGACAAATGCTGTCAGTGCAGGCGGGGAAGCTGGGTCAGGAGGAGTGAGTGTCTGAGAAGCTTTCACCGCTCTCTATTCTGGTGTTGGGCTTCAGTGTTTACATTGCTGGGATGAGGCGGTACGGGCCCTCCCCGCCTCGGCACACAAGGGTCGGAGCTCTGGTTTGGGCCCCATCATCATTAGAACATTTGCTGAAGGCAGATGTCTTAGTGCTGCACGGCTTTCCCAGGCCTTGTCGGGCCCACTCCCGGCACAAAGCGTGTCCTGAGGGTGCCCACCTGCCCTAAACTGCTATGGAATTTCCATGGCCCGCAATGTGGGTATTGCCCTGGTAGCCCCGAGCTGTTGCCTTGCTTGTGCTATTGTTTATTACCTCAATGTTGGTGACTCATCTCGCTGTTTGGAGAAAAGGCTCTTGGGACCACACGCTGAGCATCATGCCACATGTAACAGGTGCTTATTTCATGAAAGCCATACTGTGCACAGATTTGAGCATTGATTTCTATCCTTTTAAGGATAAAGTGGAGGGTTTGTGTGTGTGTGTGTGTGTGTGTGTGAATACACTGTATGTATAAAATAAAGAGTAAGCTTGGGAGTATCAGGTATCTGCATCTTTCTCAGAAGAAATGCACTCTGGGATGGTCACCCTTAGGAGGAAATTTACAATAGGCTCTACTTGGATAGTTTGGGAATGGTGGCATGGCAGGATGGGAAGAACTCAGGCTTTAAGAGAGGCAGACGGGTGCCAGATCCCATCTCTGCCACTTCATCGCCTCCTCCTAGGAGCCTCCATTCCCCATCAGGGAGACCTGCCTTGCAGGACTGTCATTCCCAGTCGTGTCCAGTGATAGCTGTGTAAAAGGTCTCTGACATTAAAAAAGTAATCATACATTTTAGGAGCTGGGAAAGGTTACGTGACTAGAGTTTGCATTGTATTGATCTGTATATCGTGATCAGAGCCTTTGTTTGCCTCTGTGATAAATCCACTAAAATCTGACACGTGAGCCTCACACACAAGGATCTGTCCCATTTCCCCTTTCCCTAGCAAAGCTTCCTCCTGGGCTCCAGCTGAAGGAGCCTTGGTCCAGCACACGTATGCTCGCCTGAGAGCTGCCACCCCCTGCCTGAAATTCCCCGTGTCAGCACCCGCTCCCCAGCTCCTCTGTCGTACACACTGAAGTCCCATGCGCCGGCTCAGCACCTCCTGCCGCAGTGATCCTAATTGGCTTCCACCACCTCCTGCCTCCGAATCCTGGAGCAGCCACTGTCCCCATCCTCCTTTTGGCACTTGCATTCATCTGTGTTCTTACTTGGTTTTCTATGCATACATTTCCTCCATCCCAGAACAGCACCACTCTTAACTCTTATTCTTTTTAAGATATTATTGTGAAATACAGTGTATCTACAAAAGAGAATATACAAAAAAATGTGCGATTTTAAAAAAATGTCCACCACCCAAGTTAAGAAATGGAACACAACCAGTACCTTAGAAGCTCTTTTGTCCCTTGCCCATCACAGCGTCCCCTCTCCACCGGATAACCAATACCATGACATTTATATTGATTACTATTTTCTAGTCTTTTAGTAGTACTTTTTTGGTTTTGTTTTAAATGGATTCATGTTTTTCTATTTGAATTTGTATGTATTTCTTTTTTCTGGCATATTTTTAAAAGTTCATTGACTACATATGTGTAGCTATAGTTCATTCATTTTCACTACTGTATTGTGTTCCATGATACAGATATACCAGAAATTGTCCTTTTAAAAAAGAAAAGAATGTTAAGGACCAGGTCACATAATTTAGTTTTTATTACATGGGACAGGCACAGAGAGCCATGTAAAGTTTGAAATTGCATGAGAGAAAATATCTTGGCTCAATTTTCTGCTAGAAGTAGGAAGGGAAACACAGACGTGTGAGCCTCCCCCCGCTCAGTCCTCTGCTTTTAACCAACCTAGGATGTGGGTGTGTTTCTAGGGGGACATAATGGTGAAATTTAAAAAGTACAAAGAGCAGCTATAAAGTGGGAATAATACTTAATGAGTGATTAGCATAGAGCTGATAGTAAATATTTTTTGAATGAAAAAAATGGACTGGATCAGTAACCATAAAATCTGAGTAACGTTCAACAATAAGCATGTGGGTCTTGCTCATATGTTTGTGCAGAGGCTGGGACAGCTCCGATAATCTCAGCTGGGTTTGGAGCCAGGCCACAGGCTTGATCCCTGTTTGCTCCATGGGTCTCATTCATGTGGAACCGCAGGCGACCCTGGGCACATTCTCAGAGAGGGTGAACAAAACAAACAATGCTTTTGAAAGGCACAGTCTCTTCTGCCCACATTCAGTTGGCCAAAGCAGGTCAAATGAGCACACCCAGCATCAGTGAGGCAGGAAGATGTACTCCCTCGGGGAGATGGATAGGAGAAGTGAATACTTGCTGAACAATAAGCTCACCTCACATGTGGTCATCTGGGTGGTTTCGAGTTCGTACCTATTTCAGACAGTGCTGGGGCTCAGAGCATTTTGGTTATGGCCCCTGTTGCATGTGTGTAAGAGTTTCGTTGGGGTACATGCCTGTGACCCCAGTCTATGGGTTGTAGAACACGAACATTTTCAACTTGACTAGGTAATAATAGCAAGTGGTTTTCCAAGTGCTCAGACCTTCCCTATCCACTAGGAATCGGTGTTTTGGTTGTTGCACTAATCCTGATACTTTTGGATTTTTGTGTATATTTAACATACAATTGAATAACCTAAAAAGCACATCAAAAAATTTTTCAGTGAACTCAGTTTCCTTTCCAACCACTGCTGCAGGATGGGAGGTGCACTGCTAAGGCTCCAGAACGAAATGCTGCCTATTTTGTTAGCACTCCGCATCCACTAACCAGTTCAACTTGTGTTCAATCGGCAGGTTTGGCTCAAATGCCAAAGTTGTGCATTTCCTGGGACACATCAAACCGTGGAATTATACTTATGATCCCAAAACAAAGACTGTCAGAAGTGAGTCCCCTGATCCCACCACGATTCACCCCCAGTTTCTCGACCTGTGGTGGGACATCTTCACCAGCAGTGTTTTCCCGCTGCTCCAGCAGTTCGGCCTTGTCCAGGACACCTGCTCGTACCAAAATGTGGTAGGTTCTGTGTTAAACTAACTTTCAGGTAATTTGATGCTATATTTTGAAAAACTTGGTATACTGGCAGAAATGGATTATTTGGTGGCATTTTAAACAAAGAGATAAACAAATTTTGTGTTTAAAAAACAAAATAAAAACAATGCCCATCTCAGAGGGGAGAGATGTTACCAGCAAAGGCTAAAGCAGTAGATTTTGTGGCAGATTTCATTAGCTCTGAGAGCCTAATAAAGGGTTTTAGAGGTTTTCCTATGTATCCATACATTATAACTATAAAATTCTTAGCCCATTGTCCTAAGATTGTGAGATGTTCCGAAAGCAGTGGTTTATAAGAATAAAGGCTGTCCCATTTCATGTTTTAGAAGCTGCAAACATTTAAATACACCTGTTTTATTTTTGCCATTGCTCAAAAGAATGAGTTTTCAGTGAAAATTACAATAACATGAACATACAAATACTTTTCTAGGATTATTTTGATTTGCTGCTCGGACTCCTCTATGGTATCTTTAAAAAAGAAACAATGTAAGACGAAGATGCCATATTAACATTTACAATAACAAACTGCTTATCATCTTTTCTGATTTTAAAGGTCTTCCTCTGAGGTTTATTCTTTTTTAAGAATTGGAAAAGAAATTAAACTTTTATGCTACATATTAAGATATAAAGAATAGAATTGAATGGGTGAATTATAATCAAGTCTAACTGATCAGTTAATTACCTTGCTATAATTGTAAGAGACTAAGGTTATAAGAGATCCGTCTCTTTGCTATGGTATAAATTTTAGCCATTTCATTTATTAGCACTTTTAACAAAATATAAAACGGAGAAAGGGAAGGATAACTCACTTACATTCTTACTCTAATTGTTTTATGTGGATCATGAAATAACACTTGTACTTGGAACATTGCCTGGCACATAATAAGAGCTTAAGAAAAGTTAGCTATTTTTTATTTAACCTTACAACTATTTTATCGAGGAAATATTGATAGTCCTTTTTTATATGTGAGAATGAATTAACTGAGGCTTAAGGATGGTACGCAATTTAGTCTAGTCAGTAGCAGAACTGGGATTCCAATCCAGGTCTGAGAGACTGTTAGGAAACACATGAAGAGCCTCCTGTATCTTTCCTGCTACAAGTGGAAGGCGGAGGCAGGCCTAACCCAAGGGAAGGACTTCCGCTGCCTCAGCTGTAATACAGTCCCATGGAACCTCCCGCCCCCAAGTACCTGAAGTTCCAGTTTATGTAAATGCAGATGTATACACCGACATTACATCCATGTAGTAACAAAATCAGGTAATCGAAAATTCGGTCCTCCCATTTTCTCTGTCAAAAGCAACACCTATACGTATTCATTCACCTTCCTTTTTCTCCGCTAAGATTTCCAGTACTCTCTCCCTTCAGAGTTTTTTGAAAGATAGTGTTGATGTTCCTTGATGGTCCAATTGAAGTTAATTGCGTATCTATAAGTAATGAGAATCAAATTTAATGTAGAGTAGGTTTGCTCCATTTCCTGCACATTTATTTTGTTCCTTCTGCAACCCAGGGACTGAGAATTATGAACCAAGAAAGGTGAAGATGGGAATTGAGACAGTTGTTCCAAACTAAGCTAATTAAGTTAACAGAAGCTACAAGAATAGATGCTACTTGGTAATGAGCTTGACCAGGCAGATGAGTTTGGTGCATGGTCTCACCGCCTTAGCTCTCACTTTTACAATGTGACAGCTCGTGTACAAGGTGCGGCTCTCTGGGTAGAGTCCTTCTGAAGCTTAGCTCAGAGGTATCATTTTGTTTAAGTTCTCAACCTTTCTGAGCCGACACAGATCAAGAATTTATCGTGAGACTTGTGTTCCCGTGTCCATCCATCTTACACTTTCTACTGAACTGTTTGCAGCTTTCAGACTTGGTCTATACACTGGCTTTCTCTTGTGGCTTCTGTAGAAAGGTATGCAGAACTTAAACATTAACCCTAATTACTTTGTTCTCCCAATGTTTTCACTGAGTCAAGAAGTCTTCATTTCGTTAGGAAAAAATCATATGACCCTTGTATTTCTGTGTCTTTTTTGTTTGTTTCATGTGATACTTTTCAGTTTTTGCTACGTTGCATGATAATTCACCCTGGCTTTTCTCACCTTCTTCAATTTATTGCATTCCTTAAAGCATTCTGATTTTCAGCTCTCAAGGAGTCTCTGCTTCTGCTCTCCTTTCTAGGAAGACATCTCAGGAGCCACATCACAGCTGTCCCTTGGGGAGGGCTCAGCTCCAGCACAGCCCTTTGTGTCCTCAGAAGAACGGAAGGAGCGGTGGGAACAGGGCCAGGCTGACTACATGGGAGCAGATTCCTTTGACAACATCAAGAGGAAACTTGACACTTACCTCCAATAGAAACGCTGCCATTTTCCCGTGGACGCATCACTTCGCAGGCACTTACTTCTTATACTTAGTTTTTAGAGCTGGGTTAAGGAAGGTCTGTTACAGTTGCTAGTGGCTTGCACTGAAATTCATCAGATGTGGGGCTTTTGTAGGGCAGAAGCTGTGAAATAACAATTCTGTTACATAGACTGTTGTTTTTAACCCTAGGCCTATTTCACTGATGTTTCAGATGTTTGTCAGTTATGCCCATTGCCGAGTTATGTGGTAAAGGAGACTCAACCTTAAACTAATAAGATGGCTATGTCAGCTCTTAAAATGTGCTCAGCCGGATGCCGAATCAGGCTCCCTTCGGAATGGGACATGGTGTCGGTCTCTTGCTTGCTTGTTGTGCCTTTACAAGTCCTGCATTTCAGGGTTCCCTGGGGCTGCCAGAGTGACTGTAATCCTGCTTTCAGGTAAAGACAGCCCACAGTAACACTGCTGAGTGACTCGTAAGCATCCCGACAGGTGACTTCAGCCCATTTTTGTTCCTGGTTTTAGTGTCTGGCAATGCTCACCGGCTTTCTGTGTACAGAGGGGCAATGTGTGCAGTGCTGTATATCTGAAAACAGCAGTGTGTTCTCTGGTTACCTGCAATAGCACCTTGAATGACAAATAAACACTTACTGCCACAGCTTCGTTGTCTAATTAAATTAAGGATTCCCACTCCCCTTGAAAAAACGTCATAGGGAATTTTTCATAATTTGTAGAATTTGTGGTTTTAAAACCAGTATAAAACTTGACAGTGGAATGTATGCTTTAAAAATTGGTTTCCAGGTGGCTAATGATAATTCAATCTAGTGTTCGCCAGTGATGGTGATGGATCTAATAGATGAAAGTGACATCATTTATCTACTCTGTCACCCATGTCGCATCTCCATGTTAAGGGAGTATTTCAGATTTTAGAATATTGTAACCTTAAAACCCTCACAGGTCCATTGTCAGTCTCTGAACGTACTCAATCTATCAGGACTGTTAGAAACAATATGGGATCCAATGTCTTCTAGTGTTTTATTCATGACTGAAAATGGTAGAAATCTAAAGCATATTTATTAGTGTACGTACAGATGATTATAGGTTGCAAGGATGGCAAGCTAGAGAAAGGCAGGATCCAAAATGACCTTTTAAAGGTACAGTCAGGAATGAGAAGTCATTCTATTGAAGAAAACAGGAGAGAAGACCCACACGGGAAGAAACTTGAGAGGTTTAATTGGGCAGAAGCTGCAATGGCTTTTATGACCTAAACTTCAAGGTCACCTTCTTTTCTTCCCACAATATCCTGTTGGTTACATAGGTCGGCCCTATTCAGTGTGGGCATGCATGAGTACGCGGGGCTGTGCAATCCTGCCCCCGGCCCCCAGAGGCTGGCTAACACAAGAGCTCAAGAAGAATCTGAAGATTACCTAAAACTGTAAACTATTAAATGATAAGTGATTTCTGAAGATAAAATGAGCTACAGTAATTTGGACTAGTGGAGAATGAATTGCTGTGATCTTCAAGCACATGCAGCGCTTCCACACAGAAGCTTCGGTGCTTCCGTGTGTCAGGTGCTGTGGTCCAAAGACCTCGTCAGAGAGACCCTCCTCGTCCAGGGATTGCAGTACTGGGTCTGAGCTAAACTCTTCCAGGGAGAATTCAGTGCATACAGACACATGGCTAAACAGAAGTTAATGGCATTAGTGAAATATACAGGTCACACAAGTGGACAATCTATGTATAATTTCAGAGTTCATTTCAGCCCTATGTTGCTTTCACAGTCCCAGTGGTCATAAAGATATATATCTGGTTTAAGGAACTACTTGAGCTTATTCCAGAAATAATGTCTACCCAAGTATTCAGTCAACTCAGTTTCACATCAAACAGTTTGAACTGACAATCACCTTTAAGACAGACAACACAATTCATTCAACAAGCACTTATTAAGTACCTACTATATCACACATGGACCAGGCATTAGAAATATAGGACTATACAAGACAGACGTAGCACCTTATATTCTAGTGGGAAACACAGATCAAAAAAAAGAAACTAACAGATATAATTACAACTTATGCGAAAGTACACTGACAACATTGACAGGCAAGAGCTAAGTCCAGGGTGGTCAGGAAAGACGTCCTACAAGACGCTGGTTACGCCAGAAAGAGAGGCTCCACGGCAGCCAGAGGGGAAGGAAGAACTTCCCTTCAAAGGGAACTGTGTGCACAGAGGCCTGGGGCAGCAAGAACTTGGTGGAAGTAAAGGACCCCCAGACAGAACGGAGAGGCAGGCAGTGGCTTCACAGGCCCAGGTACGGGCTTCGGATTCTAAATCAGTAGCAGCTGAGTCATGGCATTCATGTCATTCATGTCTAACTTCATTAATGAGAATGGACAGATGCCACAAAAGCAGGCTTCAACAATTGTTTCTCATCTATGGCCCCACCAACTCTTCCCCCAGTAGACTATTTGGAAGCAAATCCCATATAAAACATTTCATGTGAAATATCTCCATATATATCTTTAAAACATAAGGACTTCAGAAAATTATCACACTAAAAATATATTAATTTCAAATGTCCTCCATTATTTTGTGTTTTATTCCCATTTTGTTCTTATCAGGATCCACGTAAGGTCTGTAAGTGCAATTTGATACATCTCTGGTAGAATCTTCTGTTTCCTACCCTCCCTTTTTGTTCGTTGTTGTTTCCTTGCAATTCATGTATTGAAGAAACCAGATTATTTGTCCTATAGTCTCCCACATTCTGCATTTTGCTGATTGCAATTTGACATGTTTTACTGTATTCTACTGAGGCAGATTTTGGGGGCAATACTTGATAGTGGTGTTAGCTACTTCCAAATCTGTGGTTACCTTCTTATATTAACTGCTACTGATAATCATTACCTACATGAGATCATTACCTCATTAGGGATTTCAAAATGGTGATACATTCATTAGCTGTACTATTTCTATATACTTCCATTCATCAATAATTTGGTAATCCCGAGGTTACATTTCTATAAAAAAAAAAGGATAACAAAGAATTGATTTCCTAGCATCCTCCAAAGATGGCCAAGGGGGTTTTAAGGGGCTTTTGTTATAGTCTCATTGTGTATTAATACATTTTACTATACCGTGTTTCTCTGAAAATAAGACCTAGCCAGACAACCAGCTCTAATGCATCTTTTGGAGCAAAAATTAAGACTTTTATTTTACTATAAAATTTACTTATTAAGTAAAATACTTATTAAGTAAAAATTTTACTTATATTAATTTTTGCTCCAAAGGATGCATTAGAGTTGATTGTCAGGCTAGGTCTTATTTTCGGGGAAACATGGTAGTTTTTGTTTCAGCCCATTGCAGTTATTCTTAAAGGTGGTCTAATTGTCTTACATTTTAAGAACACTACTTTGCCACTGGTGGAAAATAGCTTGAAGACAAGAGCTGATGGAAGGGCCAGTGTATTGTAGTGGCCCTGGGAAGGGACGACGGTAACGCAGCATACCTTTCACCGGAAGACAGTGAAGTGGCTGATGAATTGGATGTGAAGAGTGAGGAAAAAGGAGAAATTGAAGATTAGGGGCTTGAACAACTGAGTCTCCACCTGGCAGCTCCTGAAAATACCAGACTTGATTATAAGTAGTTTCTTGGGCCTCACCACTACACATTCTGATTCTATATGTCTTTGCTGAGGCCACAGTATCTCCACTCCAAGTAAGTATCCACACTCCAAGGGACTCTGACCCAAGTGACAGTGAGAACATGCGATACATTAAGGAAAAATTTATACTAAATACAACAGGGAGTCAGGTTTTAGCAAAAGATGTATAGAAGAGCCAAGGTGGTCATTACATAGCAGGGGACCCAACCTCTAATTAGTGAAGGGTTTACCAGTCTCAGCTCCTTGAGTGACATAGCAAACATTACTACAAATAACATCTGTAAATACAATTGTGTAGTGCTTACTTTTTTAATATAACTGAGACTTGGGGCATTAAGCTAAGTAAGACCTGCCTGGTCCTTACATAGTCTGCCATAGTTTGCTTTTTTTCTCTGCTTATCATTACAAATACAAAAATGGGTTACAATTTACTTTTACCCTTGGGTACGTTATCTGATAACTGATTTCTCTGAGTTTCAGATGCAAAAATTCAGTCTCCTTTAAGTAAAACCAATCTGTAAAAAAGCAAAAAAAGGAAAGCATAGGGTGCCAAAAAAATGTATACACGCTTTAAGGAAAGCTGTATTAAAATTGTAATACTCAATATACACCAATAACAAAAGATGAATACAAGTCACATTTGACTTCTGCGATTACAAGAGGTGCTCAAGCGGTTACCATCAGCGTCCAGACACTTCTGATTATGGCAAACTACTGCTTGGGCAACATTGACCCGTGTCCACTTGTTTACATATTTTTGTCCCCCTCCCCGGTATTTATTAGGTATTTACATCTCAGTTCTATGAATCCTATGATGTGCATATAGTATGCTCACTTTGTAGATAACGAGAGAATAAGGTAAAAAATTTGCAAAGACTGATTCAATTTTTGTATTCTCTAATTCCAAAGAGATTAAAGCTCTGCGTTAAAAAAAAATGTATGGTCAAAAGAGACAATAACATCAGAGAAACCTTTGTATATAACCAGAAATACAAATGCCAGAAACCTGGGGAGTAACATGGTAACGGAAAGGCTTTCATGCTCCTTGCCATGTAGGGAAGGACAGTGGCCTTGAAATAGGACTAGGGAAGCACCTCTTACTAAGTCTTTTACAAGCTTTCCTAAATAGGCTGCCTGAAATCGTAGCATGAAAACAAATGGATAAGAAAATCCATGGGTAGAAATTAAGTTGTGAGTTTTGGCTTGGATGAGATTCAGCTTCACAACACACAGCAGGTAGTTTCAGTATCATGTTGATGAGAAGCCGTAGGAACCTAACTTGTTTCTGTCAGCCTGTGGTAAAATTGGTTTCGTTATACATTTGTTTAAACCGCAAAACCTATCAACGTCAAGTGAGGACTTAGGGTATAGACTTTGTATCTTACAAGCCTATGTAGAATTACCCTGTTTTCAGTCGTGTTATTGTCCCAGAAGAGGCAAAACTTACATGACCATACTGTGATACTGTGATGTGCTCAGGTCAACATATCCCTAGGGGTGAGGACCGCTCACACCTATACTAAGCCCAGCTCTTCTGTTGTATTTAGTCTATGCTCACGTTTAAGTTGTAGAGGTTTCTTTCCTGATGTCTAGTCTATCAGTTACCATTTCTCACCACTATTTGCCTAGAAAAAAATAGGAAAAAAGTCAAATGTTCAATAATAGGGCCTTCGGATGCAAGTCCTTTTCCACTGAGTCAAGTATATACCGGGAGTGCCAAAAAATATATACACAACTTGTGTTCGTTTGTTACCAGTATATATTACTGCAATTTTAATAAGTTTTTTTCCTTTCTTAAAATGTATATACATTTTTTTGGCACCCTCTGTAGATTTACTGAAGGTTATTGTTTTAGCTGGTCAGAACCCTTTTTGACTTCTGGTTGAGATGAACAGAAACCTAGTTTTCAGATAACTAATACTGCCTTGTTACGGTCGTGCAATATACAATTCAAATAAGTGTATTTTGAAACTCTCCACCTGTATCAGAAGGGATCACAAGATTCAAAGTCTGTTTTTTTAATGATCGAGAAAAGATATCAAAGCATCAAACTGGGGGGAGGAATCAAAGATCACTCGATACTAATGTTTTGTTTTACTACCTTTTGTTCCTTATTTTTTACAAGGCATAAGAGAGAAGACTCTAAAGTGGAAAAGCTGACATAATTTCTTATTTTAAATAGTGAAAGCTATTAACTTAGAATCTGAAAGAGTGACAGGTTCACCATAGAAAATAGCGTAATGTGCATGAAAGTGTCGGGTTATGAGGCTGGAAAGTCACTGAACTAGGCTAACATTTCTTTTCCTTCCTCATCTAAGGATACGCTTTAATTAAGGGGAAGTATTAACTTTTCCATGAGGAGCTATACAATTACACTGCAAAATTTTTACCAAGGGTTACCTAGTAAGATGTATGAAAGGGCAACAGTAATTCAGATGACAAGAACATGCATCTATGGAGGTGATCAGTATATCATTTTTTATCCCCTGTGAACAGTGCACCACTGTCCTTTTGCTACACGACAAATTTGCCTACACAGAGGTCACATCCATGCTTTTGGAGATAAGCTCTTTGCTGGATCAGGACCCATGATTCATACATAAGGTGAATGTTTATCCTAATTCTTCTTACTTACACCTGTATTTGCCAGAAGCATGTTACGTCTCCTTCATTAAGACCATTTCTTAATGAACTATTTATCTTCTCTTTATCAACACATTGATACCAGTGCAAATTTTTTAAAAAACATACATGTACTATTAGGGAATAGCCCTCCCTTCCCCTAACAAAGAGAGAAAATTAGTTAAAGCATTCAGGAAGCTGTATCCTGATTAATTTTATCTGCCTTTATTTTTAATAAACCAGAATGTTGGAGACAACACACTTAATGAAAACCTTCCTAAAACATTAGTCCATATCTCTGCTTTATTAAATAGAACACATTTAACAATATATATACTGTGTTTGATGACTCTTAGTATCACTTCTGATCACATACCCTGTTGGAATAGTCTAGTCTATTCCAATATGCAGACATATCCTAGAATTTGTTTTATCCACCAGTCTAAAAAATCATTTTGACATCTGCCCTCCTTCTAAATGTAGAGTCCCAATGTAGCCTAGTTATTACATAAACTTTTGAATACTTGGTTCAGATTAATGGAGGTGCCACATACATTAAATTACATGTTATTAAAATTGTACTGTCACGTAGAAATCAATTTACATATTTAAAAGTAGAAATGAGTTTTGTCAGAACAATTTCTTAAAGGAATATTGGGCAGCGAGCTGGAACAGGGAGAAAAAGACACCCCATTTTAACCATCAAAAGATCTGATTGGGAATAAGAAATCATTTACCCTTTAAAACGAGTAACGAGTAACGTGTCATGGGGTTTGTGTAGAAGACTGCTCACAGTAACACATGTAACACAGTAACACATGAACCTGAAAGAAAACATTGTATCTGCTTACAGTGGGTTTCTAATCGAGTTTACCCTTTGAAGAAGACTTCACTGCAGGGAAGCATCCTACTCATTACTCACAGCTACTAGTATTGTGGCTCTTTTTACTCAGAAGTACCACACAAATGAGATCCCACATTCCAGAATGCACAACTTGTAAGGACGGTTATTATATACTTGCTGATGAATTAAATGAGGGAAAGCTGTCCATTATATATTTTTCACATATTTTAAAGTTAATATACTTAAGTATTTAAGTTCTTGTTAATAAGCGGAACATAAAAATTGTCATCATGCTTTTAATGAATCTTCCAAATTCTTATGAATGAAACTTTGGCAAGTACTATAAATAAAGTTAAGAAAAAATACACCAGTGCCTTTGACAAAATAAAAAAACACTGTCTAAGGATAATTTCATTGGTACTCACTGATAATAAACAGAAGGTTATTTTCTTGATTAACTATTTCCAATCCTAGAGCTGTAAATAGAGCAAAATCTACAGCGCAGAGTGTGTGTTATCTAGTAATACCACTACACATAGGTATTATCACAACTTTTTTTCAGGCAGATGAGAAATAAAATAATTGGAACCAATGTTTTAAAAGATCAAGACATTTAACATGAAATTTAAAACTACATACACTCTAATTTTTAAAGAAGAAATTCAACCAGTTAAATTGAGCAAAATAAAAAAGTTGGTAGGAATATGAGTAAATTATTGTTACTCATAGTAGTTTTTCTGTACTGTCAGTAAAAATCAAGTAATTATATAATGCAGACATGAAATATACACATGTAATATAGATACCTTCATAGAAGTGTGACATGAAAGATTAGATTTTCTTTAAAGAAAAAGTAGTCATTAAAATTATGGCATTGAGGAAGCTACTACATTTTTGAAACCTTTATTGATTTTAAATTTAAAACAAAATCCAATTTGAACCACAAAATTCAGTTTGAACAACAAGTGGGAATACAATGTCTTCAAGATATTTCTAATGCTATTATTCTACATAATAATGAAACAGAATTAACAGCATAGCATAATGTGAACTTTTCATTCTAGTGGTTTATACATTTTCTTAGAATGAATTAAATTTGTTTTTTATTTAATGCCACTTAATACAACTGTACAAAAACAAAGGATTTTTTAAATTTACTTGCCGAATTTATCATTATAAATGTGTTTAAAAACACAAGTCTGTAAATGTTTCGGTAAAGAAGCAAGCAAAGTCTTCACCTTTCCAGGGAGTTTGCAAAGCTTTACCTTTGTAAGCAAGAAGAGTAGGGGTTGCGTTGTTTTTTTGCTGAAAACTTTATACTCAATCTCTCTGGAGTACTAGTATACAGAGAACCTTCATACTGTATTTCATGAGACTCTGATCAATCTGGTTTTTCGCATAACGCTAGTCCTACAAGGTAAAGAACTTCCCCGTTGCTCCTAATGCTAGTGGACCGACCCCACGTTATTATTCCACACTCATCCCTGCAGAAAGCTCTGCTGGTCCTTTTCATCAGCCCTCTCTGCCTCACCTGCTGCTGAAGAGATTCTTGCTATCTAACCCAGTTTCCTTGGAGCAAGAGACAGGGCACAGGGAGCGGAGGGTTTAGCTGTTGACAGACTTAGCCCATACTTTATAGACGTGTGCCCGAGCACACAACATTCCTTCCAATCTCTCAGCTTTCAGTCAAGTCATTTCTAACACTTGTAAGTAAAATATAAGATGCTCTTAAGTCTGTATCATCAAACATAAAGCTTCTCCTGTTACAGTAACTAATCTCTTCTTAAAAAAAATTCCCTTAAGGAAAAAACACCATTGACTACCTAACCTGATTGCTAAATTACAGCTTATTTGTTTTAAATGTGACTGAAAGAATCATCTAGAATTCTGTGGCAACTACTGCTTGATTATTAAAAAAGTAACAAAAAGATGATTAATTCTATAGACAGATGTAAGGACGAATTACTGAAGGTCCAAAATCGAATTCTGATTCTAAACATAATAACAAAGAAATGTTTCCACTCAGGATTAACATGTCTTTGAGAGTTAAAATGATTTTGGAGATTATCCAGTCAAACTTCCATCCAGATATCATACCTCTCACATATAGTAGTCTTCTGAATTATAAAAATTTATAAAGTTATTTAAAAAAAACCCTACATAAATAAAAATTATCTCTATATAGAAATATCTATTCAGCAATTCCATAATTTAAACATTCAAATCAAATTGCGTAGAATTGGTTCTCTCTCAGCCCCACAGACTGTATTTACACACTAACACATTGAGTGACATTTAAAAATGAATAATAGTACCACCAGACTAACATGGAGAAAACAGTGCTCTAACATAGTCCCTCATTTTTTTCATGAACATAAAACTGCAAATCACTTATGTAAATTGTATCTCAATGAAACTGGGGGAAAAAACACAACTTACTAACCTGGACTTTAGTCTTTCGTGTTAAGGTTTGGTTCTGGAATGCAAATATGGTTTTGGAAGTCCAATAAAATCAATCTCTTGTATAGTCTGTGTATATAGTAATCATTTATAAGGACTATTAAATCCACTGCATCACAAATGGGAGGCTTTGGTGAAAAACCAAAAGTGTCCAACGTAGAAAACAACTCTTTACTTGGTCAAAAGTATAAAAGGTTTGACCATATTTGAAATATGAAAAAGCTGAGTACTTGTAAGATATATGAAAATACTCAGCAGAGATACTATGAAAAGTTGAATAACAAAGTAACTTTTTTTCTCAAAAAATTATTTTAGGCCACAGTATAAACAGAACTTATTGCTATTTGAAGTATCATTAAAAATAGGTTCATATATAGAAGAGATTATGTGTCAGTAATACGTCTTCACTGATATAAAATAATATGCCCTATTTAGAAGACATACTCACTAGATCTCATTTCTAAAACTGAACTTTTCTCATTTCCAAGACTATCTGATATATCTGATCAAACTAACCTTACCAAAATCCCACAAATTATAAATCAATTAAAGTTTTGATTTCATTAATTTTAGCTTGTTTCATTTCGTTAGCATTTGTTTTTTTTGTTCCAAAGGCTCCAGCTGCAAGTTCTCTCTTTGTGTTTTGTATTTTCAGCATATTTTCTTCAACAGAGTCCTTCACAATAAACTTTAAAAAGAAAAAAAAAATTGGTTAAGTACTTTTTAGGTCATAATCTTTAAAAATCTTTACTATAAATAAATGAAAATTTGAGACAATGAAAATGTTGATCTACTATAAAGGAATCTGCTTTCTATTATAGTTTTATGTAGCTTTCAAAAATGGTCCATAATTTGCTAGAAACCGTTTAGCTCCCCTTCCTTCCTGAACATAGAGTGAGAATATTTAGAACTTGATATAATAACTAGAGATGAACAGTGACTTCCCTCATCAATGTTTTTCTTCTATAAAAAATATAGCCATAAGGACGTAAGTTACATCTCTAAAACTCCATTATCAGGTAAGAACAACACACAAAAAAGCAAACTTTATAGGCAACTCTGCAATTGGAATACAAGCAAAATAAATTTATCATTATATTTAAAAAGCAAAATGAGATTTTCCCAGAAATGTAAGAATGAGCCTTTATCTGGTATTATTCATAACATTAAAAAACTAAAGAGAAGAAAAGTGATCATCTCAACAGATGCTTAAGAAGCATTTGATAAAATTGAACATTTATTCCTGATAAAAGAAAATCGTCATTAACCAAAAAATGTATGTCCTCAACCTTATAAAGGCATCTACTAGAAACTTTCAAGAACATACTTAATGTAAAACAAAGCATTCCCAACAAAAATAGTAACAAGTCAAGAATGATTACCACCACAGTGCTATTCAACACTGTATAAGAGGCTCCAGTTACTGTAAAATCGAAAGTTGTTTTATAAAACGTTACTGAAATACATAAAAGACCTAAATAAATGGAGAGAGAGACTAAGTTCCTATGTAGAAACACTACTTATTTATAAAGACGACCGTTCTCAATTATAAATTCAATAAATACCGAATAAGATTTCTTAAATAAAGTTTGGTAACCTAAATCCAAAGTTCAATTCAAGAGTAAATAATAATAATGAGACCAATACAATTTTCAAAAATAAGGGAAATGAGAGCATTTTGCTCTACTAGATTATCAAAGCATACTTTATAAAACCATAGTAATTACAACAGTAATCCTCTCCTGGGAATAGGAAAAGAGGTCCCATATAATGGTTTATGATAAAAGTGACATTTTAAAGAAGAAAAAAAGGATGGACTTTTCAAAAAACATGGTGAGGAAACAAATGGTTCCTCATTTGAAAAAAGAAAATTAGAACCATATCATGAATCATAAAAGACAAAATATTTCAAAAGAATCAGAAATAAATACAGGCTATTTGTTTTTAAAACATGAAGATAAAGCTTTCTGTTCTAAGTAAGACCTTAAAATCCAGATGATATAAAGAAAAAGGCTGACACGTTTCAAATCATAAAAATTTTAAAACCTCACAACAAAAAGTACATCAAGTTCAAAGATAATCAAGAGCCTGGGATAAACCATATCCAATATACATAATAAAACATTTAACCATTTAAAGTCAAGAAAAGGAGTACTTTTCGAAACTCTACTTTTTGAAAAGTAGGCAAAAGATATAAATAAACAATTCACAGACAACAGATATGTGAAATATGCTCACGGTCTTAGGTAAATGCCAGTTATTATAGGGGGCACTTTTCTGACCATCACATAAGCATAAAGTTAGATCCTTCTCATACATCATTAAGCCTATTTCGAAAACTTGGCAGTTATCTAACAACAATTCTAAATTCAGAATTCTAGTTTTCGTAAGCTACCCTGAAGAAATACTTGTGTATAAAAACAAAGATGCATGCAATATAATGCTCATTTGGCACTGTTTTTATTAGCAAATAAATTGGTCATGTTAAATAAATTATGATGTATCTACGTGCAGGTGTTAAAAAGAATGGGCTTGCAGAGTAGTCAAATTCACAGAGACAGGAAGTAGAAGAAGGGTGGTTGCCGGGACTAGGGCAAGGCAGGAATGGTGAGTTATTGTTCAATGGGCACAGAGTTTCAGTGTGAGATGAAAAAGTTCTGGAGCTGGATGGGGGTCGTGACTACACAACTGTGAATGGACTTACTACCACTGCACTGTACACTTAAAAATACTTTTTAAACATTTTAATTATTATGGTATGTCCATTTTACCATAATAGGGAAAAAAGTTTGATCTAAATATATTTATATGGTAGAGTCCAATATATACTGTTAAGGGGGAAACAACATGTTGCAGAATAATAAAGTATGATCCCATTTACCTTAAATGAAATTTTTAAAAAGAGATGTACACATAGTATGAATGTATGTAAACATAGAGGGACTCTGAATATCGTATGTTAAACTATTGATGGTCTCTGAAAATGAGAATAAAGGTGATCATATTTTGCTCTGCATAATTTTATTTCAGTCTTTTACAATAATATATTCATGCATTATTTGTATAACTTAAAAACCTTTACCAACTTAATTTTAAACGAGACGGCTTAAAAAACTCACTTTTGTGATGATAACCTCTTGCTTCTGGCCAAGTCTATGGCATCTGTCAAAGCACTGATCTTCAGCAGCTGGATTCCAGGCCTAACAAAACAAAGAAACAAAAACTCATAGACACAGACAATAGTATAGTGTTTACCAGACGGTGGGGCGGGGAGAGTAGTAGATGAGGGTAAAAGGGAGCAAACATGCGTTGATGGAAGGAGAACTGACTCTGGGTGGTGAAGACATAATGTGATATATAGATGATGTATTACAGAATTGTACACTTGAAACCTATGTAACTTTACTAACCATTGTCACCCCAATAAAGTTTAATAAAAAAAAAAGTAACATTAGCTAACTAGGCATTAATCACAGGAACAGTCTTTAAAGTAAAGAATAAAACAATGAAGCAATGAAAAGGGAAGAATAAGCAAAAAGATACAGAGTTCTTCACTCTAGAAAGAAAAGTCAAGTGATTTTGAAATAATACGAACTGTCAGGGTAGGATTGTTAAATTTTAAATTTAAACTATGGGATGTTTCTTGAAGCTGAAAACGGTGTTTTGTAGACAAGGAACATTCATACAGCAAAGTACCACCTGGAAATAGAAACAAAATTATAAACCCATATGTAGGTAAGTGTATAGTATAATTTATATTTAGGCTGTTATTTTCTTCTTTCTTTTTCAAGTCCCCTTGAGACCAAGGGAAAAACAGATTTTACTATTAACATTAACTTGCTATAATTTGAGTTTGGGATTATTTTTGATATATAAATTAGATTTAAAGACATACTCAGCTTATAATTTTCTAATACTGACAGATAATCATTATTTTGTGACTATTTTGTATTTCACAATTGGACACATTTTGAAACCATTACACCAAGAATCCAGGTAAAATGTTCCTTTCTGTTGTCTGTATTTTTCTAGGAACCTTATGGTGGGCTGGCAATAATACATCTAGCATGATGACAGGAGTCAAATCTATCTCATGACAGTATGAAACTGATAGCTCCCATTCTCACATGAGTGATGAAAGAAGCAAAACTCATAATGGAACATCAAAATAAATCTTAACTCTTATACAACATGGTAAAAGATTTTCAAGAGCAAATTTTTCTTATTCAATCTTATTATTCTGGGACCTGGCTTTTGTTTTAAAGTTAGAAACAATATGTGAAAGCTCGAAATATTCAACCAACTTACTACAAAATTGCTAAAACATTCTATATGTTTTTTAAAACTATGCTAAAGAGTTTTAGTCTCTGGTCAACTTTATAATACTAACTAAATTACTTTATTTGGTATTAACATACTCTTATCAAGTACTAAGATTATAACCAAAGAAGACAATCATTTGGGAATCTGTTCCAAAAATCAGCTTCTAGGATTTTCATCAGGTTAGTGAGTATGTAACTATCTGTAGTGACAATGAATATTTTTAATAATAACCATAAAATACTAAAACTCCAGCAAAGATTTAAAACTATTACATCCACAGAACCAAGCAAGGCAAGAAAACACAACAGCCCATGGCCATCCATGACATTAATGTGAAACCCCTGAATACTGACACATGGCTCTGGTTGTAATCTTACTCGGAAAGTTACCCTCAGGGGAGGGAAAAAGCCACGAAACAGGTACTTGCATCAAGGATAGCCTAACCAGAATGACTCAAATTTGTGTCTCAGTAAAATGTCTTTGTTATGAATTTTCTAATTGTTAGACAATAAGCTAAAACAACAAGTCTTAAACCTGTGAATGCACAGAACAGCTCAGGGTAGTCTCTAGCCAAGCAGGACCCAAAGCAAATTCCAGACTGAGTTAGTCGAGAGTGCCTCCTGCCCAAAGCAGCTCCCATGTGCAATCACAAAAAAGGGCTGCTACGTGGGTGCAGCTCCAGGTCACAGACTTTGGTGAGCACAGTTAAAGTTTAGCTCTCACCGTACCGCAGGCCTGTATTACACAACCACGAGTGACAGCACGTAGCAGACACAAAAACCCACCCCAAACATTCCATTAATGGTCTTGTTTCTAAAACTGTGATGCTGACCACTTGTACCTGAATCACCTATGGTCTATATAAAAATGGAGCCTCCTGTGTTTCATTCCAGATGCCTCAACCTCTGGAACAAGAGGCCAGAAATTACATTTACCTAATTCTTTTGCACATTAAAGCTTGAAACCATCAGCACCATGAGGTACTACTTTCGTATCTTGTTTAGACCAGATTCCCAAGGCGTGTAAGAGTCCCTGACACAAAGCAGATCTCATTATACATATGTCGGACAAATGAATGAAACAACTACCCTTAAAACATTACAGTTAATAGAAGCTTATTCTGTATTTAAAAGAGAAGCAGAAAAGCGCAGTACGTAAGGACTCTGATCCTGGTTTGCATGTTACTACTAGCTGTGTGATGTTGGGCAAGTTATTTACTTCTCTGTGCTTGTTTCCTCACCTGAAAAATAGGGATCATAAGATCCACCTCTGAGCGATTTATGAGAATTTCATTTCATATATGGAAAGCACTTAAGAGAAAGCCCTTGATACACATTTAGCAAGTTATCTATTTCTAAAGCTTGCCTAAGGAATTTTCACAATCAATTATAACACAATCAATTATATGAAGGTATTAACTAAATAGTTTCTGTTCTTTTTTTTTTTAAAAAAAAGAAGTAATAACATACCACAAAGTCTATAAAACTACTTACTGGATCCATTAAAAATACTCGAGAAGCTGCAGAAAGATTCAAACCAACACCTCCTGCTTTTAAGGACAGAAGCATTATAGTTGGAGATCCTGCTTCAGTGTTTTGAAAACACTGAATCGATTCAACTCTTTTCTTTTGGGCCATTGAACCATCCAAACGAGTAAACACAAATCCAGACGCTCTAATGGATGAGACAAAAGACAAGTAACACTTCCTATACTACAAAAACATGTTAAGTAATTACCATGTCTTCCTCTAACCAATTCTTTCACTCATTTATTTTGACAAACATTTACAAACCGTCTACTAATATGTCAGACCCCACAGTCAATTCTTTTCAGATATTTTCATAACTTGATCTTTAAAATCCCATACTCCCAGAAAATATTCATCATTGTGACTCGATTGTTATTTTAGATAGTGAAATGGATAAAACTGATAAAGCATAAATATTTCTTGCTATCCAAATCAAAAAACACATATAAAAATCCTTTCAAAGTGAGAAACACTGCTGAACTTACCTGAGTGGTGTTTCTATTAAAGACAGAAACGTCGTAAACTGAGAAACAACTAAACTTTTTATGTTGGGGTTCTTCTTTCTTAAGTCAATCAATGCATGCATTAAGGCATTAATCTGAAAAAAATTAGGACAGCCATTAGATGCCATTTTGAATTGGCAAACTACATCCAATTTTTTTTCTAGTATGAAGAGAAAGCTGCTGCCACCTTGTTACTTCCCTAAAATTGGAAAAAGACCACTAATTTTTTAAAATTAAGACTGAAAGAATACGATCATCATCTGAAAACTTTCTCTTTCCTGTGAAATTCACCACTAGATAAAAAGCCAATAAATACCAACAGAGTATAATATTCAAATGACAGAATTTTAAAAGCATAATTATTTTCACACATGGTATTTCTTTATATAAGCATAAAACAAATACTCAAATATCCGTGTATCTGTATTTACCTTTGAACTGGATGTCCATTCTGTGTTAGACTTTTTCTCAGTGTCACATGCCAAGTCTTCTGGAGGACATTCTAATAAATTATCTCCATGTATATCATTTCTGCATAAAGGGCATTTAGCATGTGGCTATATAAGAAAGAACAAAGTATGACTGACACTTATCAGAGGACCAGACACACAAATTTGTCTGAAATTTCTAAAAAGCAATGTAAATTCTCTAATAGCTAACAATTTATTAAACCTTTAATTAAATGCATCCATTTGAGATAAATGTGTACATACTGAACTTCAGAAAGATACAATGTTCTAACGTGGTAAAGTGGGATTAGGTGAAAAAGAGCAAAAGTATGTGATCTTGAGTTGTAGCAAGAGCTTGAAATAATGAACATTGTACTATTTGCAGACAAGTAAAGAAACCACGAGTAACCGTTTCTTGACCCTAACTACAATATAGCATACTAGTTGGAACTATTTAGAAGCAAAAAAAATGTCCTCCTTAATGAGGATCCTCCTAGATCCTCATATCCTATCAGGTTTCATGATAATAAAATAAGATTGTCTCTTAAATAACTACAGACCAAATACTATTGTAATAAAAAGGACTCTGAGACTGAAGCAATGTGAGATGACAGTGCGGTGAGGTTACCTTTAAAGAGGGCGAAGGGGAATGACGGGCGGGTCGCAAGTTGCTGCAGGCAGTAGTTACGTGGCCGTGTTTGCTTCATAATTCACTGAGCTGCACAATCACGTGTGCGCTTTTTTCTATATGTATATTACATATCAAAAATGTTTTTAAAAATTCTACCTCAGTTGAAGGACTGCTTAAAGGACGATTCCACTTCAAAAAATTCTACCCTACATAAGCATCTAGGCCTACCTTAACCAACACCATAGCCGACAGCCACATGCAGCAACTAAGCCCTTGAACGTGGCAAAGCCAAATTAGATGTGTTGGAAGTGTATAATACCACTGGATTTGGGACATTTACGTTGAAAGAGATCACAGGAAGTATCTCATTAATAACTTGTGTACCACCCCGGAGGAGGTGCGGTGCGCCCGCGACTCTGGCCCCCGCGCGGGGCCCAGTGTGGTTCCAATTCGGCGTCTCCTCCGCCAGCGCCTACTGCCTGCAGGAACCGGCCTGCCGCCGCGGGCATGGAAGTTTGGAGCCCGTGCCCCCTGGCCGCAGCGCCATCAAGCAGCTAACGCCGGCCTCTGCTTCCTACAACTGTGACCCCCCCCCCCCAGACCCTGGGCACCTGACAGCGGGCCATGAGGCCATGGACTTTGGCGAGGGGGCGGTGGAGGAACATCAGAGCCGCTTCTCTTCCGTTTAAATGCTCAAAGCACGGCATGACTTGGCTGCGTCCTGTCCCTCCCTGTCCTCTCCACGGGAAAGGGGCCACTGATGTGAGCTCCCTTGACTGCCTGGTGGGCTCGTGGACCCCGCCCCAGGTGACCCCCACCATCAGATGAACCCCAGAGGTGTCCTGCCCCAATGGATGATGGGCACCCTGGGGGCCCAGCCTCCACCTCCACAGGAGGGAAGGCCTTTGTGGGGTGGCTGGAGGGGCTCCAGGCCCCCCTCCCCCACACACAACTCGCAGCTGCAGCTGGAGCTCCAGGCGCTCCACACTCCATCCCAGGGCTGGGCTTCCCGCTCTGCCTTCCAGAGCAGCTCCCTCAGCCAGACATTCTGCTCCTAGGAGAAAGGACATTTCTGGGAAGAACTCATGGCCAATTGGCTGTTTCTGAGGGGACAGGACTGGCCAAAGCAAGGACATAGCATCCATCGCCTGTCAGCAACTTCCAAACGAAACAGGCCGCCGTTTCCCAAAATGCAAAGCCCAACCTATCTTTGGGGCTCCCAGAACACTGACCCCAAATTGTCGCAGTCCCTGTAACCCGCTCCCCCAGTCTTGCCCTAGGAGTGCCTAAATGTTTGGTCTCTGGCAGAAGGAGCTGGGTCTTCCTGCCCTCCAGGCCTCAGCCCACGCACCCCTGGTCCCCGGCACCCCACGTGGAAGACTGCCTCCTCCACAGTGAGGAGTGGAAGGGTGGGGATAGGGGGTGGGGAAAGGGGATTTGCCCCAGCTCCAAGACACACTGAAGCTGCACACTCAGACGTGCCTTTCCGCCAGGACACTGCAGCTGTGGTCTGACTCCTTTTGTATCCCTCAAGCACCAGCCTGTCTTACCCCCTCGCCTCCCTCATGGTATTTCAGGTACCGCCCACTGCGGGCAGCAGAGACCCTGCCAGGGCATGAGTGAGGAGGTGACCCCAACTCATGAGTCCCTGCCATACAGCATGGGCCGTTTCCCGTGCCCCTGACCCCTGACCCCTGCCAGTCTAGGAGGGGTTCACTGGCTGAGGGCATCCTCAATCACTAGGGCTGCTGGTATAACAAAAGCTCATTTACACAGGAAAAAATAAATAATTTTTGTATTTTAGCTATACTGGAGAAATAACAATATAAGAGTTAACTTCATGTTTCTAATAGAAAATTTTAAATTACCTTTGTGTCCCACATTATCGATCTATTTATTGGACAGCGATGATGTCAACATTAGAACTAGCATATTGACAGTGAAACATCCAAAAATACAGTATCCTTTTAGGTTAAAAGGGCTTAATTGTAAAAAATATATCCCCCATTAAAATACTGATATAACTGACCATGAAAGGTACATTAGCAAATCCAAGTGCTAAACTCTTTCTTCCTCTGGACTTGAGTTTTCCCTCCACTCAGGACTGGAGTGGTGAATCACTCCACCAAACACTGAATCTGCACTACGCGTAAAACCAACCTGCTCGTTCTGAATGACTTGGCAAATACAGGGTTTACAGAAGACATGTGCACAGTGTGTTATAACAGGAACCGTTAGAGAATCCAAGCAAATTGCACATTCTTCATCAGACCCTGAGCTCAGTATTAACTTCATCTTCCTTATTAACTTCTTTCGTAGTTCTTCAGGTGTATCATTTCCTAGAGAAAAAGCTGAAAAATTAATTTCAGAGCAAAATTTGTAGTGTGACTAGACAAGTTAATCTTCCTTACACAGGAAAAAGTTTTGCTTGGGTCATCTTTAGTCTTTTTCTACCATAGGTACAAAGCATGGTTTAAATTTGAAATTTTAAGAAAAAATCAGAAGCTAAAATAGCAGCCAGCCCACATAATATACTTTACACAGAAGCATCATTATAACACGATCTGCATGCACTACCACAGAATAAAAGGTAGATCCAATTTGACCTTTCGTCTAAGTGTATCTATTAATGGAAATTCTAGAAGACTTCATTAATATCCCATTTTTATTCGTAAGAGATATTTGGGTATATTCCCAGTTGAGTCTTACACTAAAAGCAATGTCTATTTGACAAATAGCAAACTAAATTTAAACCATATGAAAAATTTCTCATTCTGATTTAAATATCTCTAACAAATATAATGGTGTAAACCAATCACATTTACCTACCTGACGGACCACTAGAAGACACTGCATTTGTAAGGAGATGAGTATGACAACAAATCTGCCGCAATCTAAGCAAAAGACCCAGGACATCTGCATAGTGTGCAAGGACAGTCCCTTCATTAAAATACCTAAAGGTAAAAATGTTAATATTACAAAATGTTACATATTGTAATAATATTTCCTATTCTAAAACTGAAATAAAAATGACATTGTTCTCTTCTCTGGAAATCACCTCAAAACAAGAATGAAAAACAGAAAAGCGAACTTTTATCTTTAATGAAACCAGGAAAGACTTGTAACGATAAAACAAAATGTATCAGAAATGGCTGTCAATTGCAATTAAACTCAGATAGGAAGACGCCAAAAGATATGACTGCAGATCTCAGAACAGACCTTCTAGAGTACAGTTCTTCAAAACAGATGGCAAGCCCCTGAAGGGAGAATGTCTTATGTGCAGAAAACAAAACCAGGGTATATGACTGGTGGTTTAAACTTCCCCGGACAAGTTCTACTCCAATAAGGCCGGCAGACACGCTGAATAAGTAAACACACAGACCTGTTTTCAGAAAAGTATGGGCACAGCATTCCACGTTGTATGGACTCTTAAAGCTTCTGGTCTCTGTTATAGCAGCAGAAGCAAAACCTGAAAGAACTCACATGTAACCCTGAGTCCTAACTAAATAGGGATGTTTCCTGCTAGTCTGGGGCACAGCTAAGACCCCAACCCCTACATAAGAATCTCTTGATAACAGTTAGTCCAGAAAGAACTCAAGACATTCAAACAGAAGTCATCAGCAGCAAAGAGCAAGAGGGAACAAATGGCAGTAAAAGACAACTCAGGAGAAAAATGTAGCCACAAAGCAGATAAAAATTATGACCAAGGATACTGCCATGATTTAATACCACTCAGTAAAACAATTCCTCCTAAAAAAAAAATCCAGTAGCTTAAAAAAGAGACAAAGAGCTTTGAAAAGGTATGTATGGCAAAACAACAGAAATGAAAGCGGAGCTAGTACGGCTCAAGAGTGTGAAAGAGGAAAGTGAACCATCAGAGAAATGAAAGCCACACTAAAATCAGTATAAAAAGAGACTTGCCACTGATAAAAAAAATGGCAAGAGTGTGGGACACAAGATTGAGAAAAGCAAAATTAAACAGAAAAATGTAAAGGATCAGAGTAAAATACTACCTATGGACAAAGAACATCTAACTTACGCAGAGAGAAATAAAGGAACAGAAAACAATATTTAAAGAAAACTTTCCTGGAAAGTGGGGGACGGAGGGAAGGCCTGGAAGCCACAGATTTAAATGGTACATATTCCAGGGGAAAAAAATCAATAAAGAGAGGTCCTGATCAAATTGCTGGACTTTAAAGAAAAATGTAAAATAAAATCAGGGTTTTCCACAGAAACATTCAACATAGAATACAGTAGAACTATGATGATACAGGTTCTGAAGAAGAATGGGTGATCCAAAATTACACACCACGTTAATCTGATATTTAAGTATTAAGGCAATAGAGGAAATTTAGCCTAATGGGTATAGCAGATTCTAGAACTAGACTGAGTTCACACCTGATTCTGCCAACTTAACTATGAAAGCTTGGGCAGGTTTCTTCAACTCCATCTTGAGCTTCCTAAGCCATAAAAACAGTAGCATAGTCAGGATACACACCTCCTAGGGCTGTTGTATTATAAAGTTAATAGATGCACAGCAGGCAGAATACTGCCTAGCCTGTCGGAAGTGATATAATTATGTATCTGCTGGTTTAAGTAATAGGAGTACTATGGAAACTAATACTTGTAAATAGTCAAGAATGGAAGAATAGGCAATATAATATAAAGGCTAAACTTATAAGCTCTGGAACCAAACTGCCTGAGTTTAAATCCCAGCTCTGTCATTCACTAGCTGTGTGACACAATACAAATTACCAACTGCTCTGTGCCTCTTTGCTTTGAAATCTCTGCTTTGAAAACTCTTGCTCAGAACAATCCTTCTCAATAGCTCTAATTCCTATTAAAGCTACTTTGTAACTCACTGAAGTTCTTATGTTTTTAAGATTCCCCTGTTTTCTCAGCCCTGTTCTGCCTTCACTGGTCTCCGACTCATTCTGGTTCCTATGGGCATTCACCTCAAACATGCTCTGGCTTGGACTACACTTTCTCACCTCCTACCAATCCCCAATCCCTTTCATTTACTCCCTCAACGTCTATTCCCAGATTTCCAAGTGTTGGTGGAAAGTCATCCTGACTTAACTTCTACATGTGTCCAGGAGTGCAGTCTCTCTTCCTCTCTAAAAACCACACCTTTTTATGATTGCTGTCATTCCTTCCTCAGCTTCCCCGTCTCATACATATCCACCTCATATTTCATTGATGGTACTCGATATTATTTACCACCACCCAGGCTTCATTTTTCTCCAATTTGCTTTATTCTCTTTTGCATCTGTAATCTCTTCCATGTTCTCTTCCTTTTAAGGCAGTTACTCAAATAAAACTATCAAATAACTGATCCAGCAACCAACTATAGATCCCGTCTACCAGTCTCACTCTTCTTCCTTTCACAAAGTTTGTGAAAAATGGTCTACCCCTACAGCTGCTACTTCTTTGCAATCCCCTTAGTCCCACAATTTGGCTCCCCACCTCATTATTCTGGGGAAACTATTCTGAGAGTTACACGGGTAACTTCGGAAATCACCAAATATAATGGCCTTTTCTAACTGTCTGCGCCACTGGACACTACTGGCCATTTCCTCTATCTTGATGATGTTGTCTTGCCTGGATTATGTAACAGACTTCTCTTTCTTCATACTTCTCAACTAGATAGAACGTCCTCCAAGTGGCTTTTACTTTCTGACTTCTTGAATGTGGACAGTCCCCAAAGTCTTGGGCCTTAATAGGTCTACTTTCTCTCTATACACATACTTCTCTCAATGTTTTTATCTACTCACACGACACAGAGCCAGGAATGGAGAAGCAAGCAAGGTGTTCTGACTAGAAATTCAGAACTTGCCATTTCATGTAAACTTTAAATTTTTTTCCTAACTTAAGAAATTACTTACCTGGTAAGTTATGATATTAATTCATCCACTTCAACTATTAATTTGTAAAAAGTAGTTTAAATATAGTTAAAGAAGCAAATTATCTTTCAGTATACTTCAGACTTTAATGCTAACATATCTTACAAAGACTATTCAGTTAACTGGGAAACAAACAAAATAAAAATTATTTTCTAAAATGGTTTTCTTTCGCCATACCTTCCAATAGTATCTCTGCCTTCATTTTTCACAGACTGATAAATCTTTCTCTCTTCTTCTGAAAGTGTAATGTGCTGAATAAATACTTTACGCTCTGGTAACTCCAAAACAGGTTTTCCTTTAATTTTGCTTGTCTTTGTTCTTCTAAGTGTAATATTTTTAATTAGCGACTGTAAACGTCTAGTCAAAATAAAACAAATAATTACATTAACTTTATATTTCTGTGTAAGTTGATTCACAAGAAAAAGGATTATTTTAAGTTATTAAAGTTTTATAACCTTAGTAAAGGATTTTTAAAAATCTCTTAGTTGAGGTTTTATCCAATCTGATAATGACATACACATTCTACAAATAGAAAATTATAGCAACAAAGGTATTGAAATTTACCCTCAATTCAACATCTGTGAGACAGTTAAGCCTTTAAGGTCTTCTTCCCATTTTTGTTCTAATCACTAACCTGCTAATGAATCCCAAGCCCTCTGTCTGAAAACCAATACTCTAGACAAAAAACTTAAACTACATTAGACTAATACCTTGCAAAACAGCAATCACCAAGTTAAATTTTATTTATGTTCTCAACTTCTGTCTCCATCAGAAACAACTTTCTCTTACAAAGTTCTTACTGATGCCACACTGTACATCATTCCGTCATTCAATTACCACTATATAAGCTATACAAGGTAATTTATGAAACTTCAGTGCATAATGGACCCTCAGAACATACAACGTTTTCCTGTCACTGCCTAAGTTATTAATGGTGGTTTCGGGGGTAAGAGCTATACAGGAAGACCATAAAGTTCTGCCTTTCCTTTTATTTTGACCAAAATCATGGGAAAGGAGGGTTTGTGTTTTAGGGATAGTTAGAAATTTTTGTCTCCCCAAACTAGGTTCTGAGAGTCAAAGGCATGAAGCTGTATACACTTTCTGTAGAGGAAAGCCAACAGTCTAGTTAAACAATCATGTTTCCCCGAAAATAAGACCTAACCGGAAAATAAGCCCTAGCATGATTTTTCAGGATAACATTCCCTGAACATAAACCCTAATGCGTCTTTTGGAGCAAACCTTAATATAAGACCTGGTCTTATTTTTGGGGAAACAGAGTAGTAACAAAAGCGGCAACTCTTTCAAGCTGCTAACAGTTATCTGTAGCTACTGTTAATCAGTCATCATGAAATTGCTTACCTAAGTCCTCCTTCATCTCCCATTGTGACAGGACGCTGTATTGTTCTATGCCACCACTCTCGATCAATAAATGGTTTAAGTTTTAAAAAGGAAAGAAGAGACCACAAGTCCTTTAAAGAATTCTGGATTGGAGTACCTAAAAGTAACAGGAAATTGTTACAAGTCTATAACTAGAATATCCACCCAGGTGGCCATCTGGCCCAAGCAGAAGAGACAACAGTTGAAAATGGGCACTCAGTACCAGACCTACTCATTCACTGTCCAGCTGTGACTATAATCCCTTGTTAAACATATACATAACCTCAAAACACACTCGTGTTCTAATTTTTAGCTCTCATTTGTCATACTGACAAAGAAAAAGACCACAAACCCAGCAAATTCAACTTTCTCCTTATCAAGAACATTTGATTTTTAAATCAGCAGCATTACCAAGAAGGAAAAAAACTGATTTGAGTTTATATTCTCTTCCCATCCTCTAAGTAAAAAGAAAATAGGCTCCAAGATAGGAAGTAAATAAATATTCTGATTGGAGGATTAAAGTGTCTAATGAATCACTGAGGTTCAAGAAGAATTCTAGTGGTTGTCCCATAAATTACCTGTAATTCAAATGTTGCCATATCGTGGGCAATTATGAACAAGTCAAAATATTTTTAAATAACTTCTATAACTAACTTTTTGGAACAGACTTTATACACACTTGAAGTTTACAAAGTTACCTCACTAACTTACTTAATGATACATGTCTCAGAATTATTTTTTTTAAAGTATGATGCTATCATTACCTGTTAATACCCATCTTCTTTCTGCTTCTAAATCAAGTACAGCTTTCGTCTGCTGAGCATTTGGATTTCGGATGGCATGTCCTTCATCCAGGATCACTCTTAGCCACCTTAGGCTATGTAATGGACTATCACCTTTTGTCTGAATAAACGTTTCATAGGAATTAAAAACATAGGAAAGTAAAACAGTACTTTACGTAATTTGACAACTAACATGAGTTGTTATTCTCAATATCAACTTACTATGTGGTAAGCATGGCTTTAAGCATTCCATACATTACATTATTGAACGTTCACAAGCGTGTCAAGCATTCTTACTCTTATTCTACAGATAAGAAAGCTGAAGTACCAACGTGTGAAATACGTTGCTCAAAGTACCACAGCTAGGAAGTGGCAGAGTGAGCATTTAAACCCGGGTAGTTAGTTCTCTGCTGCGACCTTGGGTTAATACACTGAGGTACTCTGCCTCAGACTGAAACATAATGATAATATAAAAATTGTCAATTATAAGGATTATTTGAATATAACATAAATACTTTCTTTTATGTAAAAGTTAACATTCTTTTCAGAAGACTGGAATTTTGACAATAAGGTATTTTGAAAAAAATTTTAACTTAACTGGAATTACAGGCAAACAACAGTCAGACTTCTAAATGACTTGGGAAACTCATGAATTTCAGCTACAAAAAAGCTTACTTTTAAACTGAGACAATCAATCAAATCATTGTGACAAAATACAATACTCTAGAATAATGAAACAGCAGAACTCATTTACAAATTGTTACATACTTAGTTAAAACTCAAATTTAAAATTTTAACTTCAAGTATTCTAAATGAAAAGTATTCTTCAATTATTATCTAGAAAGTCAAACTTTTTTTGCAAAATATTAAAACACAATTTAGAAAGAAAAAAGTATAAAGCCTGAATGAATGTTAGAACAGTTAGGAAACCTGAAGCATATTTCTTAAATTCAATTTCTGAAAATCTCTAAGTATTAACATACTTACTCCATAGTCATGAGTTAAAATATTGTATGTGGTCAAAACAATATCCTGTTTGGAAAGCAAGGCCGGGTCTCTAATACGATCGGGACCATAATAAACATAAAAATTCAAGTGCACGTCTGATTTTATATGTTGTCCAAACTGGTCCTAAAAGAAAATTAGACGTATTTTGAATAATAAGCAGGTTAGTGTCAGGTTTCCTATGTGTATAAAAAAAGTACCATCCTTGTAGTGGTGTCACAAATCACTCTACCAAAATTATATAAATTCAAGTTTCCTACAATTTACTAAAATAGCAACAATGATAATAATACTAATTATTCTTTTATTGTCAGGAAAGCTGTCATATATGCAATAATGATATATTATATAGACTTTGCCTGGCCCTACAAATGAGCAGCCACTTCATTTTTAGGAGGAAAAAAACAAACCAAGCTTCTTTAAAACTATAATTAGTTTTTCAAAATTTAGTAGTTTAACACAAAGAATCTTTAATGCTTCCCATTAGTAGACTTAATAATATCAAAATTAAACAGTAAAACAAGAGCAACCAATATTCCCAAGGATGTAGGCAAAGATTCAAGCACAGTATCCACTTTCATTCATTATAGGCCTACTATGTGCCAGGTACTAACCAGAAGGGTGGTGTAGCTAAAAAGAAAAATAAGAGCTGGTGCCTGCCCTCCCTGAGGACATGATCAGTTTTTAAAATTTGAGTTTTGGTTGTGGTTTTTTTTAAATCATGAAAACAATATTATGTGGGAGATTCTGAGCAAAAATAAAATAAGTAGATTAAAGACAGAAGAAGACATCAGACATCAGGGAGAGACAGCTGAGAAATCATTAGGCGAGAGACGATGAAGCCCTAAACCAAAACGGCATAAGAACAAAATGGAAAGAACAGGTGTGACAGGAAGACACTAAGGTGGGACTTGAGGATTAATTGAATATGGGATGTCTTCATAAAGAAGACGACAAAGAAGCCACTTAAAATGACCATCTCAAAGAACTGTGTGATAAAGATAGAGGAAAGTTTATAAAAAAGAAAGGGAAAGCAGATATAAAGATGAGAAAGAGATAATGAGTATTATTATGTTAGACATTTAAAGTTTTTGGTCACTACAGAATATCTGACTAGAGAAGTGTACTAGGAAAATTTAAATATTGGTCTATAATGCAAATGTAGATATGAATTTTAAAGTTACCAGCAGACAGCACATGAAGCTACAGAAGTATGATTTTCCAAGAAGAACATGTATAATGAGAAACAGAGCCTGCAGAATACTGATATTTAAAGAGCAGGCCTATGCTTCTATTGAAAGATATGACATGATGCTTGGGATATGATTTAAAATATTCCAGCAAAATAAAAAGTTTAAAAAGCAAATTTTGAAATTCTTAAATCTTGATGAGTAAATGAAAATCTCATTAAAACTTTACATATTACTTAAAAAAAAATACCACACTTTAAGGGGAACAAAGAGACTGACTAAATAGAAACCATGGGAGAAAAACAGGTATGGAGAGAAACAGTGATCAAAAAACAGACAGCAAACAAAATTTTGGGAGAGGCCAAAGAATAGCAGAGTTTCAAGAAGAAATAGAAGATCAAAATTTAAATTTTTAATTTATGTCCATTTCCTCTCCTTACAAGGTTTAAAGATGGCTTACAAAATAAGATATAACAAAAAAGTAATAAACAGGAAACAAAGTCAGGGCAGAGGAAAAGAAAACAAGAACTCATCAAGGCAACAGAGGTCACGGAAGGCCTTACCTAGAGTTTCTGTGGAGGGTGGGAGCAAACACCGGGCTACTGTGGGCTTGACAAGAGAACGACACCTGAAACAGTGAAGGCAAAAGGAAAGAGAAAAGAGGATAAAACATGGAAAGGTAAAGGGGAAAATGTAGAAAATTTTATCAAGAAATCTGGTGGAAAGGGAAAGAAGAATGAATCCAGGTATGAGAAAACTGAATCAATGGGATTGCCTTGAAAAGGAATAAAGCATATTTGTGGAAGGTTTAGATTTTAAATAGAGGAAAATTAACTGTTCTGGAGAAAGAGTTTCTATTGAGTTCTAAGGAGAAACTACTGAGTTTCTAGTTACTTTGCTAGGTTATGTGTCTATGTGCATGTGTGTGTGAATGAAACAGATATTATTTCATTTTCCATGGGGAAGATAAATAACTTATCTAAATAACCGGAAAAAGAAAATAGTGGAAGTGGAATTGGTAGCTGACTCCTTTAACTGTATTCTTACCCATGTCTGAAGACAAGGAAGTGACAAGAAGGTAGCGCTAGCCTGCTCATTAGGGTGCTAGGTCATTTACTCAGGGGCCAGGAAGCGAGTAGCTTGTTGAGAGATTGCAGAATTCTCATTCTTGACCGGGGATCCCTACATACCCAACCATCCCTTGGCCCTTTAAAAACCAGTTTTCCCACAACCTCAATTAAGCAAGATTTTGCCAACGTTTCCTTTTTGAAATTTGGATTACCAAAACTTCTGTAGTTTTCCAAATATAAAATTATAATAAAATACTAAGTTCCCATTTTAAAAATACATATTCACACCCCACGTTCTTAAAGAATCAGTTCTATAGTTTATTCCTCCATTAACACTTGTAAACTTCACCCTGAAATTGCCATTCAAGTACCCGTGTACTGCCCTTCCCGTGATGGACCACATATCAAAAGAAAAAGCATAGTTTTGTTGGAATTTAAAAAAAGAGCTAGAGAAAACTAAAACTCATTCTGGTCCTAAGAGGAAAAATGGCACACTAATCAAGAGAAGGTATAATATTTTAAAAAATAAATACACCAAAAACTTATAATAAAAAAATAAAAAGTCAAAGAAGGGGAGACTACATAAAAGTCAAAAAGAAATCACAGAGGCCACAGAATTTGACAATTAGACAGTTAACTACTTTTTATAGTTATTTGTATCTTTTCCCATGCACTTTAGAAAACTAGTGGCAGAAACCAGATTACAATGAGTTAAGTAGCTAGTAAGTAAAAGCACAATGTGGAAATTAAACTCCAAGAGGTAGGACACTGAACCAAAACAACTGAGTAGCAACTTGAAGGTGAGCCAATCAAGAGAAAGTATTTAAGAATGAGAAAGATCTGAGTATGTTTCATGAAAGAGCCAGTGGGGCGAGACAATAACCAGGCAAGGGGAAAAGGAACAGATAAAATGCAAAGGCTGGGGACAGCCCGGTGGCTCTGAGGGCTGCCAGTTCAATCCCCAGATGGGCCAGTGGGCTCTCAACCACAAGGCTGCCAGTTCAACTCCTTGAGTCCCGCAAGCGATAGTGGGCTCCGCGCCCTGCAACTAACAACAGCAACTGGACCTGGAGCTGAGCTGCGCCCTCCACAACTAAGGCTGAAAGGACAACAACTTGAAGCTGAACGGCACCCTCCACAACTAAGATTGAAAGGACAACAACTTGACTTGGAAAAATGTCCTGGAAGTACACACTGTTCCCCAATAAAGTCCTGTTTCCCTTCCCCAATAAAAATCTTTAAAAAAAAATGCAAAGGCTGGAAAAGGTGGCACGCAATGTGTAGACTAAGGTATTGGTCTCACAAAGAGTGGGACCTCTTCCACCTCTAAGATTAGAGGAGGAAAGGCTAGAAGAGAGGCAGATAAGCTTGAAGGTGACAAGAATGGAAATTCACATCCAGTGGTCTTTATGTTCACAGTGCTTCTGATAGAGTCATTATTTCATTATATAATGCAGCTTGAAGCTCAAATTGGAAAGGAAACGGCACCAAGCTGCTTCTTACACACATAACACATAAAAAGGTTCCATTCCAATGTTATGTTTTTAGAACAGAAAAGCAACCTAGAAGGAGAAATAAAAACACATTTTTTGTGTGTGTGGGTAGGCTCTAGAGTCAGAATGATAGAGACTTAGCTCCATCATTTATTAGCCAACGACCTTAAGTAAATTACTTAATTTCTCTGTGTTTCTATTTGGTCACCTGGAAAGTGAGAATAACAGTTGTCAAGATGAAATGAGAAAATGTATGAAAAGAGCTTAAGGGGAAACTGAGCACATAGGAGCTCAGTAAATGTTACAAGCTGTTATAAAAACAAATTATTGTTAATGGTGTTCTCAGAAGAGGTTTCAACAGCTCATAAATATGGCAGTCTCACATTACACACATTTCCTACTTTGGTGTACAGAAATTATAGAAGCAGATCTTATAGCAACTGATGATTTTTCTTTCTCTACTATAAATGTTAAAAAATTACTTGATTTTTTAACAAATATAACCCCAATTCACCTAACAATTATTTGAACTTAGACATAAAGTGCTGACCAAGCATATTTTTCTCAATGAATGACGTTTTAACAGAATATTTTTTATCGTATAAGACCAATATAAATTATTCGACATTTTTAAAAGGCTGTGAAGACTTACAATCCAGTTGCTTAACACGGAAAGTGGACAGATGATCAGTGTTGTTCTAGATCTCTCTTCCACAGCAGTTTTCTTTGAACCCTCCACTGCAGATGCTCCTGAAAGATGGAGAGGTAACACAGACTTTAGGTGTTTTTTTCTCAAATATGTACGAAGTGAATAAAGAGATGACAATAATGTGCCTCTATGAACAGGGAACTCAGAATTAAAATGAAGCACATGGACTTGTTTCCAGCTATGGTGAGTACCAGGAACAAGACTTACCTTGCCACTTTGAACAGCTAAATATCAAGACAGTGACTATTTATGCAAGACGAAGAGGACTGTGATTGAGGGGGGTACAGGAGGAAGTTTAGAATACCTCCCAATATTAAGTTATTCATAGTTACTCATTAAGGTGAACACTAATGTATGCAGTTTTCTGAATCTGTCTTAGAGTTGACGTGGTAGCCAGACAGGCCAGCTGAGATGGCCCCTGTGATAATGACCCACTTCCTGACTGTACTTCCTGTGCAGTCCCATCCCGCACTCTACTCGGGTTAGTCTGTGTGACTAACAGGCTATGTCAGAAGTGACCCCATGGCACTTCGGAGATTAACTTATAAAAGATGCCGCTTCTCGCCCTGAAATGTTCTCTCTCTCTCTCTCCCCTCCCCCACCCCCCATCACTCCCTCTGGGGGCAGCCCTGTGTTGTGAGGGCACTCAGGCAGGCTATGGAAGGACACCCTCCTCCTTTTATATGAAGAATAAGAGAGTAGCTCACTGTTCCTTTGTTTTACATTTCTCCAATGATTGAATCTGCATATATTTTCCTATGTTTATTGGTTAGTTGGGTTTTCTTTCCACAGATTGTACATTTATATTCTTAGTAGTTATTGTATTGGATTATCCTTTTCTAATTGATTTGTAGAGTATTCTTTACACACTCTAGATATTAATCTTTGTAAGTTATACTTATCACAAATATCTTCTTAGCCTTATCATTTTTCACTGCTTATAGTGCCTTCTGGTGCATGGAAATTTTAAACCCAGTAAACTGTAATTAATCTTTTCCTTACAATTTTGTGTATCTTATTTAAGAAATCACTATTTACCCCAAGATATGGCTTCTGTCTCCCCTCTCTGACTTTTGTTTCTATTGTGTTGCTCTTCCAGAAACATGTTTATTTTGGTTTTATTTTGGTTTTATCACAGCTGTGATTTTCTTAACTTTCTCTCTTGTATTACAGTCATGTGTCTACAACAGAGACTTTTTGTGTGAACTTAACTCTATCTCAATTCAAATTCTATCTTAATTCTATCTCAACTGAAAGTTCAACATTTCTTGAAATTTCTTAAATTAGGATGAAGAGTAATCTAGGATGACGAGAAATGCCATATTTTCCATTCTTAATTGTTTGATTTTTAGACCAACAAAAGGTAGCTCTTTTTCATCACTGTGTTAGCTCAAATATCACCTTCTTAAACAGGCTCCTTCAGTCAATCTTTATTTCACTATCCTTATTTTCTTCACAGCACTTGTCTATAATCATTTACTTATTTGATGTTTCCCCATCATTAGGCATAAGCTCCATGAAAGCACACTTTTGTCTGCTGCATCCCCAACACGTAAAATACAGGAGACTCAGGTACAGAGATATAACTTGTCCCAAATTTCAACTCTAGTTCAATCTCTTTCCATTTCAAATATTTAGACTCCTAGGCAGTATAGTTTCCCTATCAATTACAAAATACAAAATTATAAAAATAATAAAGATCACTAACATTCTTAAGTGAAAAGCAAATTCTACTCATACCAAGAAGTAAATCTTAATTATAATTTAAATTAACTCATATTAAGTTTTAAAGCAGGCATAAACCATTCACTAGAAATATCCCTGCTGCTCAGATGAATAAGGGACGACCTCCTCCTCCCACTGATTTTTGACCTAAATAAAATAGTAAAACAGGAAAAGGTACTGGAAGGAAAACACACCAAACATTTTTTTAAATAATAGGATTATGTATTTTTTCTTTTCTCCACTTTCTAAACTTATGATATAGTTTTATAATTTTTGTCATTAAAAATTTTTTCACTGAAAAACAAAACACAAAAGCTAAAAAACCAGCAGATTTACTGACCTTTTTTCAACATTTTCTTCTTTGTTACAGGAGTAGATGAGGTAAGTGCACATGCAAATTCTGCATCTTCTTTAACCCTAGAAGATCCTGCTGAAGTAAAAACTACAGAATCATTAAGCTATTTGAAAACCAATTCTCTCCTGTGTTTAGGTACAAGTACTTTCTGAGGATAGGAAATAGAATACCACTTCCACACTCTATCTTAAGAGCTTATATTATTTTAAAAGAATAAAATAATATCTGGTAACCAAACTTGCCTCTCTGACGCTAAGCATCTTTTTAGTTCAGAGAAGGAATGTAGCCATTTGTGATAAACTTTTGCTTGTCCTGAGGAAGAGATGTGAAAGTAGAAGCAGCCATATGCAAAGTGATTTGGCTCTCAGGTGGAAGGAGAATTTTTTCAAGGAAACAGGAGTTTGACTTCTGATTAGGATGCCAAATTTTCAGATCAGTCAGTGGTGATCAGTTATTTTTCCAAATGCAATACAATTTCTCAACTAATTAGGAATACAATATGATCTGACTTAGAGGAAAAAAAAATAAAGTATGTTTTAAAGAGAAAGTCAAAGGAAAGATACTCACTGATTATTTTTACATTTGTATGATATTATGAACTAACAATATTTCCAAGAACACATTCCCACTCTACTTTTGAAATTACAATTTATCTATACATAAATAAGGTTCTGTTGAAATCATTTTTTAAGTAGAAAATCACCTTGTTTTGTTTAAAGTTGATTTAAATATTTTCTCTTAGATTTTAATTTGAAACTATTGTTTCAATTTGCTTCACTGGTTTAACATCCTTGGTAAGCTCCATGAATAGTTCAAATATAAACAGCAGTCAAGTTTAAGACCTATTACTAAAGAATTCCAGCTGGAGAGATACAAATCAGCGGGGTTTTATTTTAGTAATTAAGTGTAAATTACAGATATTGAGATGTGTATACATACCTTTTTCTCTTCTTTTAGTCTCTGATTGTAAATTTTTCAGTTTGCCTACAAACACCACCAAATATAAAAATGGTCACACAAGGAAATTAGAATATAGGGCACAGTATCAAATCAAATCCATTTCATATTACCTTTCATTTTCTGTGGCAATTCACTTGTTTCAATTTCTTCTGAATCGCTGCTTTCAGTGTACTGGACAGCAGTTTTTCTTCTAAAATTAAGTACATGCAAATCTTTTATTAACACAAAACAAAACGGGATATAAAAACCTATGTCTAATAAATGCAACACAAATGCTTTTGTCTTGTCCCTGCTGTTTAAAAAAAAACACTCAAGGGAAACTTATTATTTGACAAATGAAAGTCAAATTTGCAAAAAGCCTTTTGCTTTCACAACCAGATGCATTTACTATAAAAAATAAAGTACCACTACCACTATTATTGAAATAAATCCGGAAAAGTAAACCATTCTAAAATAGTAACCATTTCAGTACTGAGTTCAATTCAATTCAAATACTTTACAAAAAACTAGGACAAATAAAATGACTCTTATCAAAGAAAACACTTTCAATATAATGAAATAAGCAGCTAAGAGGCAAAAATATAATTCTTTCACAATGAAAACTTTTTTTTTTTTGATGTAAACTTTTGTGTGGAAACACTACAGTACAGTGGTTAAGTGCCTAAGAGCAATGGCCTCAGGAGTCAGACGGCACAGATTCAAATCTCCATTCTGCCACTTATTTGCTATGTGGCTTTAGGCAATATAACTAATATTCTCCTATGCACTGGTTTCCTCATTTAGAAAATAGGAACAAAGATACAATCCACCTCATAGGATATAATGTTAGTACACACAACCCCCCTAAAACAGTGCCTGTTGCACAGTAAGCGTATATGTATTAGATGTAATATGTAATATGTGTTGGTTGTGGTTTGTAGTTTTTCCCGTGCCCTCATTATTATTTCCATGTCCCTGAATTTGATCTGGTCCACCTAATAGTGCTCTGTTAACCAGTCTCACGGTCAATTCAGACTTGTAAGATTTGAGATTTAGCTAGAAGGAGACTGATGAATCCTGGTTTTGAGCTCAGTTCAAACGAGTTTAAATGATAGAGAACAATTAATAGAGCCCCAGTTTTGAGATCTGTTGGTGGAAGAGCTAACAGAATCTCAGATTTGAGGTTATGCAAGCAGATACTGATGGTGGACAATACAACAAAAGCCAAGTATTTAGATCTACTTCAGAGGGTGAATGAAATTTATAAAGTTAACAGATTCATGTTGAGATCAGAGGGTCATTATATGTTTTATTCCAATATTCCTTCTAGTCTACATTAACATAATACTCTCCATAAATAACTTTATTGTATCTTATTGCTACTAAAGGCAAAGTGAGAAAGAACTGAGATGAGACTGCTTTTGTCAAGCCATCCAATAAATGTTAATTTTCATCTCCTCAAATGCATAAAGAAAACTCTTCTAAAATCTCAACAAAAACAAAAATCGCAGAAGCTAAATCTTAGCTTCTGTGTTAAAGAAATAGGAAAAAAGTGATAGAAAGACAAGTGATCATTAAAAAATACTGATTCACTTCTTTTATAGATTAATATTACTTTTCTTCACCTACAAAAGAACAGCCTATATGCCTAAGTCAAGGTGATTTTGTGAGTTTCAAATTAAAGAGTATATTTGAAAGAACTATGTACTATTAACTAAGATATAATGGTCATATCTCTCTCCCATATATTAAAAAAACAGAAAAATTTTAAATGAACATATTACATATAATCAAACAATATGTAATAGAGCTTACCTTTTGGAGCGTGAGCTAGACAATTCCAACTTGGGATATTTATTCTTTCCCTTGATATCTGAAATACTGGGTTCTCCACTATATTTAGATCCTTCCACTTCAAGGAAAAGGACAAATATACAGGACATTAGTAAATTGTCTTAGATTAGCAATATCCTTCTTAAAACCTTAGTTTTCCAACTCAATACTTCAAGTCTCTTATTATCTTCACTCCTGTTCTTTCAGTCCATCAGACAGCTAGCTACTCTATTTCCTAATCTAGCATTTCCTCACTAAAAAGTACCTTCAGTTTTTTTGTACCCAGTCTTTCTCCTGTAATCATCCAGCCAATCCCCACACTGTACCAAGGCAACTGGGAAAAACTGAACAATAAATAGGTGATATTATAAATTTACATTTTCCAGTCTCAGCTGTCACCTTGTGTCACTTAGCAACTCTTTTATGTATCATACAGCCTCCCTACCCACTCACTAGAAGGATCTATACTACACTGGATCCTTTGCATACATTCTTAACTCCTTTTACTCCCAGCAGACCTGCCTCACTTTACAAAGAAAATCATGTGTCATATATAAACTCCCAATTTCTTTACCTTTTTTTTCCCTCAATTATCTATATTTTCCTTCAACCATACTTTGTTTCCTTCTAATGCTAACTCATCTATCTATTCTCTTGATCTCATTTCCTTCCACAGGCCTACAAATTATTCTCATTGTATCCAAAATCTGGTCCCATCTATGGATTTCTTTCTTCACCTCCCCCCCAAAAAAAAAGAAAAGAAAGAAAAACAACCCTACACAAATCAAACAGACAAAAAGAAAAATAAAAGCCTTCAACCTCAATTTTGTATCCCTCTTCAACTATTTTTCTATTTCTCTCCTATCTCAAATATACCAAAATACATAATAGCAAGGTTGTTATTCCCAATTCTTTACCTACTATTACCTTATATTCAGTCTTGTTCTGCTCTAACCAATCTTCAGAAATGAATCTAGCCCTATAACTCCTAAATTCAGAGATCTCTTTATTTCTCCTGACTTCAGAATTTGGTTCTAACCTATCTTCTATCTTTACTATCTGCTGTTATCCATGCACATCACATTATAAATACCATAAAGTACTGAGTTCCCAGAACAAAATATGTTTTGTTTTGTTTGCTTTTTTACTGCCCTTTCATGGGATATTTTTTTCAACCAAAAAGGCTTTTCTCAGCTTCTCTACCATTCAATTCCATCATCACCTCCGTGATGAAATTTTTCCTATCAGTCCTCATGAAATTCTTTAGAAAAAGAGACCTATAGCTTTGTATAGTACAAAGTTAGAGCTGGAATTACGTAATTAAATTGTAAAATCTAAATAAAATATGAGGTCATGTTCAAAATTAAAGTTTACCTTTGATTAGTCCACCTGTCTTTGCACTGGTACTGTTTCCTCCAAGTTTCAAAGATTCATTGTTAACATTACATTCCTAGAGGAAAAGGACATATATTTTACATAGTACTGTCGTCAGTTTTAAATAAAATGAAAATGCAACCTATTTTATATTGCTTATTTTACGTAATAAAGACTTTAAATTGCTACTCCATTCTGAAGCAAAGGAGGAAAATGCATTAGGTGAAAAGGAAAAATATACAAATTAAGATTTTTTTTTCCATACATATCTCACAAAAGAAAACTAGTTGGTCTTTACCCTTCAAAAGGAATACAAAAAGCAAACCTGTTACAAATGGCATATTAGTTACTGTGAGAAACACTCATGAAATGGGATGTACCTTAGCATGAAAAGGAATTCTCAGACTAATAAACTTTTAATGAGGCTGGCATTTCCATCCTTTTCCTCTCCTTTTTTACTCTATCGAAGATTTTCCAATCTACCTGACTTTCTTTTTCCCTTCATGTGTACCCTTTTGTTTCAAAATGCATCAATGTATACATGAGTACAGAAAGTTCTATAGAAGTAAAACTTTATATTTCTTTATGAAAATATTTTTAACTTATACTGGTAGGGAAGGGCTCCTCCAATCTTATTTCTAACTCTTGACTTAAATCTGTAGGTAGAAGTGACAAAACTGGGTTTAAATTAATTCTTTCAGTTTAAAAAGAAAGGTAGTGATGCCGTTATATCGTAAATCAAAACCTCATTCAGTGTGGCGGTCAGGATTGAAGGTCAGAAGTTTAAGTTTTGCTGAGAATTAGGGCTAATAAAGGATATCTGATTTTAGTTTTAAAAAATATAATTTTAAAACACTTATAAAAATCTCATTATTTTATTAAAAATGTGATTGAAAGAAGACCCATCCCCTTCTAATGGTATGAGAAAAAACAAATTTTAAAAATCCAAAATATAACATTTTTTTACATATGTATTGAATCTAGAAGAGTTATTTTAGATAATTTTTTAAAGCATTAGCTCCAAGAAAGTAATGTAAAAAATGTTGTTCAATCTTCTTCCGTAATTAGCACAGCTATTTATATTAAACAGTATGCAAAAAATAATCTAAAATTTTATCCAATAAAGTATGTCCTCTACATTATTATTTTTATATTAAATAATTTTGTTTAGCAAACTCTTTAGAATTCAAAAATAAACTTTCTATCAACATTAAACCTATCAAATCATACTACACTCCAATGTAACGGAATTTAAATCAATATTTTACTTTGAAAGCTTGGAATATCTAAATCTATTTGAAATAGTAGAATTTTTGTTGCAACAAATTCTAAGCTGGAAATCACATTTCCAGCCTCAATTTCACCTAATGTAGCAAACTAAGTATCCTAAAATATTACAACTGCACAACACGTTAAATGCATGGCTAGTAATCTTGGGGGGAAAAGGGAAAGCCTTACCAATAATAGATAAGTATTAAATTGATAATTGACTCTGAAACTGTAAGTAGTCTTAGGTTCTATTCTTCAGTTTTAATAACCAAATGTTGAACAAAACAGGATGTAAAGCATTGGACTATTCACAGTAGGGAACTGAAACTCAGATGTTAATAACAGTTAAACTCCCAAAAAAGTAGAAAGAAGCAAATGCAACTAAGTATAGAAATAAAAAAGAATCTCAATTAGCACTGGTAGGAAAGTGACGTGCAGCCTCTTGAAATCTGAAAAATTAGAAGTATAGCAGAACAGAAAAGTCCAAAAAAAAAAGATTTTTGCACAGATTTTCTGCTTAGTTATTTCCTACTTTAAGTTCTTTGGATTTTCAGCTGAGAACGAAGAATATTGTTTCTCATTCTAATAACATCATTTTCCCATTAAAACTACTTCATTTTTAATTCTTAGAAACTGTATGCAAATATTAGGTGTATATATGCTATATATAAACATATATAAATTATCAACAAAAGTCACCTATATTCTCATTACGAGGACATAATTATCACTATTATCATTCTGGCACATACAGTGTGTATAACTACACTTAGACGTACATAAATACGTATTTATACAATGAGGACTCAAATGCTATATAGACATGTGCCTGTCCAGCTTTTAACAAAAAATATCATAAAAGTATTCTTCAAAAATAGGATTTTATAGTTTTGCATAATAGTAGTAGATTTTATAGCTATATTTAAATTTAACTGTTACCTTTCTGAGAGATGTTACTTTTCTGTATTTAAAATAATGCTGGGGGGAAAAAACTTGTAATTTTATCTTTGAAAAACATGCACTTCTGATAACTTCTTTAGGTAGTTTCTTTGAAATGGCATTACTGAGTCAAAGATTATAAACAATTTCAAGGCTCTTGATACATATTACCAAATTGCCCTCAAGAATGTGGTACCAACTTTCATTCTTATCAGCAACACATGAGAAAGGCCACTCATTACATTGCTGAAAACATTGGATATTATCAATTTTTTTCAATTACTTTTTAACGACAAAATTTAAAAGTTTAACACTAAGCCAGAGACTTCAGAGAAAACACTAACACTTTACCTTCTTCAGTTGATTTTTTTTAATTCTTTCAACGGGAAGAGGTTTGCCATCACGGAAATTGGTAAGAATTACTGCAATGGCTGTCAGAGTTTTGCCCTTTAAAATGTTTTAAAAAAACAAACTGGTTAAAGAAAACAATTTTAAAATCAAGTAAGCACATATCAAATAGCATTCAAAGCCACAGGAGTGTACTGATTACATATTAATGAGAAGTATTTCATTGAATTAAGTTAGGAAATAGTTTCCCACACTGTATTACTAGGATTTATTTACGCTTATAAAATAATGTAAGCACACCTGAGAAATGTCATTTTATTGAATGACTGTTGTTCTAAAATTTTATATTTAACCCTGAACTAATCACTTTTTCATGAAACTGCAACTTTTGCTTGCCATATAATTTAGAGATAATTAAAAATGATTAGGAATTCCAGTATGCACATGACAAAATCCTTTTATTCAATTTCATTTAAAGTTAACTCCAACACTTGAGTTATAACTTACCAATAAAGCATAAAGAACATGACACATCATGTGAATGTTTCTTAAATGAAAACATGCAATTTTTCATTAATTTCCATAGCTAAATGTGTAATTAGTAACAGAAATAAATCTCTGGCAAGTTTAAAGCAGTGTAAAGCAGCAGTTTTCATAGTGTAGTCCACAGGCCCCAGAGGGTCCCCAAGATGCTTTCAAGAGTATGTGCAGTCAAAACTGTTTTCATAATACTACTAAGACCTTATTTGTGTGAACAACTGTAGTTATGCCACAAAAGCCAGGGTGTGCAAAATTGCTAGTGCGTTAGCATGAAATAAAGCAGCTGGCACTACATTATAATAGTGGTCATTGTATTATTCTTAACTGCCATATACTCACAGTGAAAAAAATTTTTAAATGCCCATTTTACTTTAAAAATGTTAAGAATGTTCTTGATGAAGCAGTACACATTCATTTTATTAAATCTTGCCTCTTAAGTACACACCTTTCATATATTCTCTATAACAAGATGGGAAGTACACATAAAATACTTCTGTTACATACCAAAATATAGGGTTATGTAGAGAAGTACCACTGGTGAGACTGAGTTGCAAGCCCAACTAGCCACCACGCATCACCACGCGTCATCACTGTTTCATGCATCACCATGTTTACTTGAAAGAATGACCAACAACTACGTAGTTATTCATGACTGAGTGGCAGAAAGCAAAGTGAGGCTATCGTTTTCAAGGGAAGCAATTGACAGTGCTTGTTATTAATGACAAAATTTGAGCTTTCAGGCAAAAATCAGAATGTTGAAAAACTTATATCCAACACTATGAGCATAGCAGCTTCCCAAAATGTAACTGCTTAATAAATCAGCAGTATTATCAATGAATGTAAAGTTTTGGTATTGTATAATGAAAAGTTTCAACTTTGACAGATCAGTGTAACGTGGTGAATCAATATTTTCCAAAAGGATAATGCCTGATGTTATAAAATCATGTATAAGTAAAGTACCATTCAATGTACAAATTACACCAATGGATTTTAATGGAACAGAGTATATAAAATTCAGATATGATTTTTAAGTTCCACAGTTTAACTACTAATCTTTAATAAACTAACACTTGTTGAATTTCATTATTATATCAAAGACGAGCATCCATGGTCATCTAAAAAGGCTATTAAAATACTCCTCCCTTTTCCAACTACCCATGTATATAAGGATTAATTTTCCTTATATACTTCAAACAAAACACCATCACAACAGATTGAATGAAAATGCAGATATGAGAATTCAGAGATCATCTATTAGGCCAGACACTGATGAGATTTGCAAAACTAAAACAATGTCGGTCTTTTCATCAAAATTGCTTTTGTTTTGGAGTACTTTTCATTTAAAAATATTCTATTTCTGTTAACAAGTAATACGTTAACTGTTGTTTTAAAATTAATATTTTAAATTTTTGTTTAACGTCTAATACTATAAATATTTGTAGGTATATTACCAGATATAACCCACAAAAGCAAAAGCTCTTTGGGATCCTCAATAATTTTTAAAATTATAAAGAGTTACTAAGACCAAAAAGTATAAAAACTGCTGGTGTAAGAAATCATAAATGTATATTCAACACTATGCATATCACAACATTTGTGAAAGGCTACAAAAAATTTGTGAAACACTTTTATTAATTATTACCATTAATTATTTTAATTGTACCTTCACCAAAAAACAAAAAAAACTTAACCACTATTTTAAGTGAAAAACCGTAGGAAAAACTGTGTTCCACATTGGAAGCGAAATCTAGTCCCAAACTAGCACCAACATATTCCTATCTCTATCTACTTCAAAATTACTTTCTATAAAATCATAACAAAATAAAATTTTATTAACTGAAGGAAAAAAAATAATTACCAAACCCATGTCATCAGCTAAAATTCCTCCATGGACATTTTCTGGTCGATCCTTCTCAGAAAAATTGGTTATTGTGTTATAGTATAAGTCACTTCGCTGTTCCCAGAACGGTGGAAGTTCTTTACTGTTTTCCCGTGAAACCATCCAAGCTAAAGCTTGTTTTTGATGTGGAAGCAATGGTGTTTCAATAGCCTATAAATAAAAGGAACGTCATAAATAGAAACACAATAAGCTCTTTCTTTCCCCCACACAGAATCTGGAAAACAGCTAATCTTGTGATTAAATAAAAAAAAGAAAGAAAGAAAAAAAAAATACCAATCAACAGCATATTTTTAAATTCCAAATAGTTTTAAATAGAAAATATTGGCTCAGTACCTCAGCTGGTTCCATTTCATGGGTTTTATCATCTTCTTTTAAATCTTCAAACAATTTGTCAAATTCTGTTTTAAGCTACAACAAACAGCAACAAGAAACATTATGAAACAAACCAATTAAAATAATAATTAAACTTAATTCAGGAAGTTCAAATATTTAATTAACTAAAAAGAATTGAATACCAAAAGATACATAAATGAATTCTTTAAGATAGTACACTGCTCATGGAAGGCAGAATGAGTAAATGCTTTAGGTGTAAAAGGTAACTGTGAACTGTGCTATAGTCTAAAGAATATAGAATGGAGTTGTAAATCCTGGGTTTAAGTCACAGCTCTGTTATAAACAAGCTGATATACAACTTTGGGCAATATACTTAACCTTTATGGCCCTGTATCTTATTCCTGTAAGATCAAAAGAATGAACTAGATTCAGAGGGTCTGTAAGGTTCCTTCTGCCACTGAAATTCTGTGATTCTATTATGTAGTTGTATTCAAAGCATTTTGGCAGATCCTACACCAGGTACATTTGACTTTTTTTCAGTCAACGACATTTTATTTATTATTACTGCAATACAGAACTTGCTGTGTGTTATAAAATGTTAGGATGATTTCAATCTTATGCTACTTTAATTATGATTCTTTAAATTGACCCAAATTTTATAGCAATATATATGTGTTATAATTCCTATTGTAAATTAGTACATGAATGCATAACAGTAGCACAGAAGAAATCAGGTCAAAGTTAGGAGACATAACCTGGAGTTTACCCACCGGACACAGGCTCAAACGCCTACAACAATAAGCAAGCAAAATACAATAACTACAATTACAATATAAAAAAGCTACTGATGGGTAAAGACAACAAAATTTTTGATGTAATTTGCAGGTTGATCTGTATTACTTTATTTTATATCATTTTTTTCACAAACTAACTCAGCATAACAGTATCCTGGATTACAAATTAGACAGAGTAAGAACTAAACTAATGCCAAAGTTTGGAATTAATTTTTTAGCACTGCATTTGCAAAGTTACTGTAAGCAGGAATAAGTTTCAAGCTTCAATTTTTAAAAAATATTTGGACATTCTAAAAATTTCAAATACAGAAACATCAAAACATTCTAAAAGAGCCCAGGCATATGCAGTAACGTATGTGTTTTAATGTATGTCTGAATGTGTATCCATGGGTATATTCTTTCACTACTTTTTACATCAATTATTACACTATATATTCTATTTACATGTTTAATAACTTAAAAACATATCTGAACCTAACTAATGCTAGCACATACATATTTATCTTATTCTTTTAAACATAAATCTTCAACACTTAAAATTCTCTTTTAGATTACAAAAAAAAAAGAGCATACCTGTTCAGTTGTCATCTGTACTGCAGCATGAACTGGCATACTATAGCTTGGCCCAGCTCTTCCAGAGCTCCAACCACTTTCCAAACTGAATCCTAAAGCTATAATTTACAAAATGAAAATGAAATCACCAAATGAAATAAACTATCTTTTAGTAAGTAAATTATAAAACTTGTAGAATAAGCTACATTAAAAATTCTCTTAATGTATTTAAGTTTTTGTAACCTAAATCCTAAGTCATTTCAAAAACACATTATTTAAATAATTCCACATCATTTGAACAAACTCTAGCCAAATAAACAAAAAATATTTTTTCATTCCTTATTGCAATTCTTATTGTCTATAATTGATCAAAGAGAATGTTTACAATCAGGGACTTTCAGATCCCTGATTCATTAGGGGAAATTCGGGGAGGGACTGACTACAGGACCTCCTTGTATATTTGTGTATTTGTGTGTGTGTGTATATGAATCTATAGTTGTTTAAAAATAGAGAAAAAACTCAATGGTTTTCTTAAAAAGACTCCAAAAAAAGTTATAACTTAAAGCCTTCAGCATAAATTAGTTTAGTCAACCAAACTCAAAGTATTACTTAAGAGAATAAATATTCATAATCCCTGCATTCTTACAATATCAAAATAATAGTAGGTTAAACCCTAAACTTACTTTTTTGTGCAGGACCCAATTTAAATCCATGTTTCTTCAACTGATCTAAAACTGCTTTTCTATTTTCTTCTTTTCCCCAAAGACTCATAAGCAGAGGCATGGTAAAGGCATTGTTTGCACCAAAAGGAACTACCCTATTGTATTTAAGAAGGAAAAAAAGTGGGAAATTAAAAGTGTCATTTTTTCCCTCCTATTAAGAATCTGACTATTAAATATTCTAAGTGTTGTATTCCAATTTTGCATGGACATAACAGGGAGGAACAAGTTGGGCAGACTAGAAAGACAGAAAAAGGACAAGGAATAGGAGCAACAACAATCAGAAGAAAATAGTCTGTTTTAGGAACAGAATGCCACAAAAAAACTGAGAAAATGGGATAAAGTAGTTTAAATACAAGGATAGCCTATAAATAGTAAGTTTAATTGAGAGGGTAAAGCTTTTATTAACAGAACAACTGAGGGTAGCAATCTATTCTGTGTATGGGGAATGATTTGCAAAACTATTTCTAATCCAGGTTTCACTATAAATTTATTCTCAATGTTTGAAAAGCCTGATGAACTGAGAAACAAGTACATAGGTGAGGAGACACTGCTGAGCATTTATCTTCCAAACTCACCTTTTCATATCCCAAACATTCCACATTTAAATTGAGATCACAAACACAAATGCCTAAAAGAGAAAAGGTAACCAAGTAGATCAGGAGTTTAAAAAAAAGGAAGAGGTGGTAGACCTGGAAGAGTGTAGCCCTGGACAAAGCAACAGTTGCGTCTCAGCAGCAGTCAACCGATGTCATGCAGAAAGAAGGGTCCAGCATTACTAGGTCTTCCATTTACAATGTTCAAAAATAATTTTTATGTTTAGGGGGAAAATTAACGTGTAAAATCTATACTATCCAGATATTCTAATATAGGGGGAAAAATTTTTAATTTTTTAAAATTAATGTGTAACACTGTGTAAGCAAAATGAAACTCACCTACATCTGATCACAGGCTACGGGTTTACAACCTCTGATTTAAACAAACACTTCCGAACTCCCAAATCCATGGACTCAAAGGTTTGGAGAGATGGTGTGGACTTCCTAATATCTAAACCAAAGTCTATTTTTCTCCATAGTGATAATTCAATAGGAAAGTGAGGCAATAGCTGTTTGATGGCTGAGGTAGTGGAGGCAGATGAGAGGAGAATTAAAACATTCATTGAACATGTACTGAAGGTACTGATAAAAGTTGTCAGGGAAACTATAGAGACTCTTAACAAATTCAAAGACCACTACAACTGAAAATGACTAAAACTAAACTGAAGTACATTACCCTTCAACTTGTGCCAGTTTGTTGTCCATGATATAGGCCAAAGCAGCTGCAAGATCTTTCTTTAAATGCCCAACCTGATTTCCATTCACATTGTTTACTTTAATTGCGTTCTTATCATAGGGGTTATTGGGTTCTCGTTGTAATGCAACCATTTCATTGTTATTAACCTAATAAAAATAATGAACAATAAAAAAATCTGTTCAATAAAAATAATGAACAGATATTATAAACAATAAACATACAATAATAGCTTTCTTCATAATACTTTATCTGGGATATCCATTCATTTTTTTTTTTACAGTTGTACCTTGTTTTATTGTGCACTTACTGCACTTCACAGATTTTTTTTTTCTTTTTTAGTTGTACTTTTTTATTTTATTAGTTTCAGGTGTACAAAACAATGTAATAGACAGTTACACCCCTCACAAAGTGATAACCCTCTCCCCCCATCTACTACCCATTTGACATTGTATACAGCTGTTACAATTCCATGGACTCTATTCCCTGTGCTGTACTCCACATCCTGTGACTATATATATGAACATATGTGTATGTATATATATATATATATATATATATATATATATATATATATATATACATACACACATATATATATTACACATATATATGTTAAATTATAGCTGACATTCAATATTATTCACCTTAGGCTTCAGGCGTACAGCACGGTGGTCAGGCATCTACACTCTCCATGAAGTGGTCTCCCTCATAAGACAAGTGCCCATCTGACCCCCTACAAAATCTTTACAACATTATTGATTATATTCTCCGAACTGTCTTTCATATTCCCATGGCAATACTATGGCTACTAATTTGTGCTTTCTAATCCCCTTACCTTCTCCGTCATCCTCACCTCCCTCCCATCTAGCTACCATCAGTATTTTTCTCTACATTTCTGAGACTACTTGTTTCGTTTGCTCTGTTCTTTAGATTCTGTTCTGTTCTTTAGATTCCACATATAAGTGAGATCATATGGTATTTGTCTTTCTCTGTCTGACATTTCATTTGGCATAATGTTCTTTAGGCCCATTAATATAGTTGCAAATTTCTCCTCAAACTATTCCAAAAAATCCAGAAGGAGGGAAGGCTCCCAAACTCTTTTTATGCAGCCACTATCACCCTGATCCCAAAACCAGATAAAGACATTACAAAAAAAGAAAACTACAGGCCGATATCCCTAAGGAACATAGCAAAAATCCTCAACAAAATATTAGCAAACAAAATTCAGTGAAACATTAAAAATATCATACACCATGATCAAGTGGGATTCATTCCTGGTATGCAAGGTTGATTCAATATCCGCAAATCAATTAACGTGATACATCACATTAACAAAATGAAAACTAAAAATCATATGGTCATAGCAACAAATGCAGAAAAAGCATTTGGCAAAATCCAGCAGCCATTTATGATAAAAACTCTTTGCAAAGTGGGAATAGAGAGATCATATCTCAACATAATAAAGGCTATACATAATAAACCCACAGCTACCATCAGACTCAATGGTGAAAAGTTAGAACCATTCCCCTTAAGATCAGGAACAAGACAAGGTTGCCCACTTTCTCCACTTTTATTCAACATAGTTCTGGAAGTTCTAACCTTAGCAATCAGACAAGAAAAAGAAATAAAAGGCATCAATTCATTTTTAATGCTTACTGAATAACACTGCATATATTTTCTTAAACTCATATTTCTACAGAAATATTAAAGAACATATTTAACGATTCTCATAGTATTTTTCTAATTTACACATATTGGGAAGTTAACAAATCCTTGATATCTAAAATATACTATCAAAACTAAATAACAGATTCACACTATTTAACATTTTCAACATCATAACTTCTGAAAACATGTATTCTTTGTTGAGTGCCAACAATGTTCTAAGTATGTAGCATACAGACTGACTTTTTATCCTCACAACCCTACTGGTAGGTACTATCATTTTCCCCACTTTACAGATGAAGACACTAAAGCACAGAAAAGTTAAGTAACTTGTCCAAGGTAATAAAGCTAATAAGTAGCAGAACTAGAATTTGAATCCAGGCAGTCTGGTTCATAAGTCTGAATTCTCCAGACTCTAAAAGAAGGAAAAAGCATTAATTATAAGTAGGAATGGAACTGGAATAGAACATATATACAGACTTCTTTACATGCCTCATTTTTCTGTTGTTGAGAAGTGGACATTTTAAGTAATGTGGCAACCCTAGAAATTGGGTTCTTCTCCTTCTCCTTGTTGCTGCTGATTTTGGTAATTGTTGCCTGCTTAGTGACTTTTATGAATTATCTACTTTTTGTAAAACCTACTATTTGTTGTGTGTAGTCACTGACGTCTGTATTTGGTTAGCATTGTAGTCTGCTAATAATTGTATTAGAAACAGTAAATCTCCCAGTCTTTACCAAGAGGATCTACGTGCATTTGGGGCACTCCTTCAATACATAGCCAGGCAGTTGACAACTCTGCCTTACCCTTCACTTCCTACTATTCAGATCTTCAAGTTCAGTCAGAAGTGAGAGCTTAGGGTCTTCTCAGGTCTTTCCTGAACATATGCATAGTCCTGGGCATGCATACAGGCCTATACCTGCATATAGCTCTAGACTCCCAGGAGTATGTTTGAGCTTTTCAAAGCCCCTATGGACATCTTCTTCCCCAGCTTTTCCTTTTAAGCCTTTTAGTTAATGTGTATTGTTTCTCTGCTTTACACCATTTCAGTTTACCAAAGGTTTCATAGGAATGCTTATAGAGGAAACCTGTAGAACCTGAGAAACAGTTATAGAGTCTGAGGAACAGAAAGGAAAAGAATGCAAAAATATGAATAGGCCTCCAAGACTTGTGGGAAAACAGCAAGCATACAAACATATACATAATGAGAGTTTCAGAAGGGGAGGAGAAAAAGGGATAAAAAGAATAAAGAATATTTGAAAAAATAATAGCTGAAAACTTCCAATTTGATGAAAAACATTAGTCTACATATCTAAGAAGCACAACAAACTGCAAGTAAAATAAACTCAAAAAGATTTAAACCCAGACACATCATAACCAAGCTGTGGAAAGAATCTTGAAAACAAGAGAGAAGCAACTCATTACATACAAGGGATCTTCAATAAGACAAGCATCTGATTTCTGATCAGAAACCGTGGAGGCTAGAAGACAGTGGGATAAGTTTTCAAAGCACTGAAAGAAAAAACTCAAACAAGGAAATTCTATAGCTGGCAAAACCATCCTTCAAAAATGAAGGATAAATTAAGACATTTCCAATAAACAAAAACTGAGAGACTCCATCATTAGCAGACCTACCCTGTCAGAAATATTAAAAGGAGATCTTCAAGCTGAAATCAAAAGACACTAAACAGTAACTTGAATCTACATGAAGAAATAGTGCATACGGAAAGGTAATTACATAGGCAAACATAAAAGACTATAAATTTTTCATGTTTGTAACTTTTCTCTCTTATCTGATTTAGAAGGACAAAAAAACAATCATTATAAATCTGTGTTGGTAAACATATAACATATATAAAGACGTAATTTGTATTACGTCTTTACAACACAAAGGAGTGCGGAGGAAGGGTATGGAGCTATCTACAAGCAAAGTTTTTACACAATACTGAAATTAAGTGGCACTAATAGAAACTAGATTCTTATGAATTAAGATGTTAATTGTAACTCCCTAGGGCAACTACCAAAAAAGCAATGCAAAACACATAGTAAAAAAACAAAACAAAAAAACAGGTAATTAAAATGGTACACTAGAAAGTATCTAACACACACAAGAAAAGACAATAATGAAAGCCAAACCCAAGGACCATATACGATTCCATTTATATGAAACGTCTGACAGTAGGTAAATCCATAGAAACAGAGAATAAATTCGTGGGTACCAGGGGCTAAGGAAAGGGAGTAAGGAGTCATTACTAACAGGTACAGGGTTCTTTTTGGACAGTGGAGATACATGCACAACCTTGTAAATATTTAAAAACTACTCCACTATACCCTTCAAAATGGTGAATTTTACGGTATGTGAATTTTCTCAATTTCTTTAATTGCCTGAAGACACAGGAAAGCTGCTTTAAACCTCTCGCAGCATTTGTCTACTGACTCAAGAGATTACAGCCTGACCAACCAGATGATCACATACTCCTCTCTAGCCCTTCAGGAATGTTCTGTGAGGCGCAGCTCTGCTCTCTCCCAGCCCACCTCCCTTTTGCCACTGCCTTTTGCATAACCTTCCTTAAACCAGATTATGCAAATCCCAAAAAGTAGGGTAAAAAAACTAAATTTTTGAGCATTTCATTTCAAACCAGATAATTAGATAATAGTCATTATTATACTGATAATTTATTAAAACTAGGTAACTGTCATTTACTATAGATGATTGCTAACTGAGTAGAATTTAAAATAGAACACATACAGGCCAAAATGTTGGAGACTATAAAAACAAAGAAGACGTGGTCCAAGCATGAAGACAAAAAAGGACATATGAGGTGTGACAAAAAAAAAAAATACAGTGAATGTTTAAGTTTTAAAACTTATATTACAGTAAAAGACACATTGCCATTAATCCTCCTCAAAATACTCTCACTTGCTTCATACACACATATCCCATCATTCTTGCCACTTTCTGAAGCAGTTCTGGAAGTCCTCTTTTGTGTCTTTAGTTGCGCTGTTGTGGCTACCTTGATGTCCTGAACTGATTCAAAACATTTTCCTTTCATGGTCATTTTGACTTTGGGGAAGAGCCAGAAGTCACACGGTGCCAGATCTGGTGAACAAGATGGATGAGGACACACCATAATGTTTTTATTTGACAGAAATTGCCATACCAGAAGTGATATGTGAGATGGAGCCTTTCCGTTGTGATCACAAAAATACAGTGAGTGCTGCTGCCAAGTGTCATCCAATGGAAAGGCAGGGATCTTCATACGAGAAGCAGCGCGTCAAACCTTAGTAACAGTGTGTGACAAGTTTCAACTTGTTGGTGCAACTAGATTGAAACAACTACTTGACTTGGAGCTGATGGGTCCTGGAAAAACACACTGAAATAAATAAAAGTTTTTAAAAGTATCAATAAATAGTGTGCCGCAAATCATCCTCCATCATGACAATGCTCCGTGTCACACATCACTTCTGGTACAGCAATTTCTGTCAAAAAAAAACATTATGGTGCCCTCATCCACCTTATTCACCAGATCTGGCACCATGCGGCGTCTGGCTCTTCCCCAAAGTCAAAATGATTCAAGACATCAAGGCAGCCACGACAGCGCAACTAAAGACACTCACAAAAGAGGATTTCTACGACTGCTTCAGAAAGTGGCAAGAATGATGGAATAAGTATGCTCGAAGTGAGGGAGAGTGTTTGAGGGGGATTAGTGGCAATGTGTCTTTTACTGTAATGAATTTTTTTATTTAAGCCTTCACTGTATTGTTTGATCACACATCGTATAACAAGAAAAATTAAGACAACAAAAAGACAGAATTAGAACTAATTATAGAAGTGTTTTTAAAAAAGAAATAATCTAGTTTGTTATAAAATAAAGACTTTGATGAGTCAAGAATTAAAATATTTAATTGTAAATTTATGGAAAGCACATTTAAAAAGAATTAAAAATGAGCAATGCCAATATTATATAACAAAACTTAGTAAATACAGCCAATGCAGTACTTTGAAGAACATTTAAAAGATTAAATAAAATGCTTTTATTACTAAGTAACACTAAAATAAAATGTTCAAATAAAGAATCCAAATATAAAATAAAATGAATCTAAAGAAAACAGAGTAACAGAATATAAAATAGAAATCAATGAACAAAGAATAATAATAATCATAAGAAAGTCCAAGAGAGGTTGCTTCAAAAGGCGAAACAGATAAATCTCTATCAAGGCTAATCAATAAAAAAGAACAGACACAAATGTATAACACAAAGAATGGAAACAGGAATATAACCACAAACAGTTAAAATATTTTTAAGTATAAATGATTACAATGTACAACCCCATGGCAATAAATCTAAAAATCTAAATGAAATGGATGTTTGTCTTTAGAAATATAAATTGCTAAAATTGACTCAAAAAGTATCAGAATTATGCTGAGTTTGAATGAAGCCAGACTTTAAAAGTATATACTGTATGATTCAATGTATATGAAGCTCTGGAACAGGCCAAACTAATCTACAGAGATAGCAATCAGGTTAGAGTTGTTAAGGCAGGGGCAAGGAGAAATAACTACAACAGGATACACGAGAAATTATTCCAAGATCAATAAATAGTGATTGTTCTATAACAATAACAATCATGATCTAATATTTCAGTGGTTTAATTTAGAAAACAATGCACATTTTGAAAAAAATAGCACAAATCAGAAATAGGAAAGCCAAGAGATGGACGTCAGAGCTAGAGAACAGGTAAATATGAAATAAGAATCTGACAGATTTCAGGGGAAAAAAATGAGAAAAAAACTATTTCAGAATTAAAGACTAAAGTACAAAGAACACAAAAGTAAACAGACCTTGTAAAAATGGTAAGGGAAATAAATAATGAAAAACAGAAAAGTGAAAAAATATGATTAAAAGGATTTCAGAGGAATTAATAGGCATATATATGGCATATGGATATGCAAAGGATATCTAATATAGAGAGAATAGAATAGAGTCCCTGAAAAAAAAAAAAGCTTTGGAACAAGGCAAACATTTATAATTAAAGAAAATTTTCTGAAATAGAAGAAAAACTTATAGTCAACACTAAGACATACCTTAGTGAAACTACTGGACTTCCAACATTAGGAAAAACATCTTTTAGTTATCCAGGCAAAAAAACTGCAATTCATTTGTATAGAAAATAAATCATATTGCCATCAGAATTCCACCAGCAACACCATGCAACATCAAGATATCATGACAGAAATTATGGGTCAAGGATTTTATGTTCAGCCAAACATCACAAGTATAAACACCCCAAGTGTATACTCAAGTATAAACACGTATATCACAACTACAAATATACAAAACGTCAGGAAATATTGTTCCTTCCTAAAGAATCTCCTAAACAACACATTTCAACACCTTTCCAATCACAAAATGATCATAGAAGCTCCGATATAAAAATATATATATACATGAAAGAATGAAAGAATAGACAAATCCAGATCATGGAATTCTTTCCCAAAGAATCTCCTGCAGAACATGCTTCAGACAACCAAAAAATGATTTGAGTAACTTCAACATAAGAAAATATGAGGAAATAAAATGGAATATGAGGGAAATATGAGGGAAAATTGGCATATCTAGAACCTTCCACAGAACAGATGTAGTTTCTTCCACAAATCTACATGAAACAAAGGGAGGGTGGGATTGACTTACGAGCCATAACAATCAAAGCTAATATATGAACTTTATTTTGATTCAGATTTGAAAAAAGGAACTATAAAAATACATTTTTAAATAAAAAAATTGATTATGGGTTAGTTATTAGATGTAATAAGAAATTACTATTAATTTTGTTAAGTATAAAAATGACATGTAAGAAAATAAATTTTTTGAGATGCATACTGAATTATAAGTATAAAGTAACACAGTTGGGATTTTTAGTACAAAAGTAAAAAAGTGATGAAGCAAATGTGCAAAAAATTTGTTAATTGCTGAATCTGAATCATGGGTATATTTAGTTCATTGTATTATTCTACTTTTATGCATGTTTGATATTCTTCTTAATCAATTTAAAAAATAAAACTAAAGGTATATCATGGAGATAACAGAGGTAGACTAGATAACCATAATAAAGACAACTACTAGCCAGAGAAAATCATATATTCTCTAGCTCTGTCTGTCCATCTCTCTCATGTAGACACAATACAGAGACTAGAGATAAGGATAGACATAGGAAGAAAAACTGGGATACAAATAGTCTTACTACAAAGAAAAAATACCTAAAATTAGACAATTCCCTTATCTAACAGGAGTTGATATTCCTAACTTAAAAATATTAAAGTGTAGAAATGTGCTGGGGGGCAGAAGAGGAGAAAGCAATGGACTGACTTGGAAGTCATTTTGAAAATGTACAACACAATATCTGTGCTTTTGGGGAAAGTTATTTATCCTTCCTGAGCTTCAGTTCTTCAGTTATAGGAATGGGATAATGTCCTATCTACCTAAGAGTCAATGTACTGATCAAATGAGACGACATGGAAAAAACTGCTTTGTATATTGTAAGTATGTATAAATGTAAAAGAATATTAGTCATTAGATATTTGTTATCTCTGCCCAGATATATTTCAATTACTTCGAGTAAAAAAATTAACTGCACATATTATCACCTAATTCTTATTTTCTAGGTTAATACCATAAATACATCACATTTTAACTATCTAATGTCATACTCACTACTCCTGTGTAATAGCGTAGTCCAACTACATGACCTCTCAAAGTTCCAAATAAAATTGAGTCTAGCTCTTCATCACTAGTTAGGAAGTCGTCTGGAGGGATAATATCTTGGAATTCAAAACGGGGAAAGAAAGTTGGATATGAGAGGCGTGGAAAATTTCCCTGGACTCCATACTGGACAGTCTGCAAGTACTTCCAAACAGGATCTCTATTAAAACAAAGAAACAATAAAAAATGCAACCAAGTATTTCTCAAAGACCGCACCATATTTATAGGCTAATTGTTTTCCCACACTTTATTTCAACAAATCAAATCTTCTGTGGGAACTGCTGTATAAGGTTAATAGTTACTCTGGTTAAAGCAGGGATTGGAGGAAGGGGGCGAAGGAGGGGGGGAGGGAGTTTTCCGGGAATCCCACCTGTTCAGTAATGCCTCTTCTACCCACAGGTATTCAAAATGAGAACCCCAATAAGTGTTCACCATCTCTTTCCTAGTGATCATCTATTTAAATGGAAATGAATATGATGTTCGTAACATTAATTATATACCAAAATGTCAGTAACTGAGCTAGAAGAGACTTACACGTACAGAACTACTATCATACGTGAAGTCATTTCTATCCTTACAGATAATACATCCAACATGCCTTACTTTAATTCCTTGCGAAGACAATCCTTATTTTATTCAGGTATTCAAACCATGCCATCACGGAAGGTTGACTGCAACCTTCCCACTCCGGTAGGTTTCAGGGTAATCTCAATCCCGTTATGGATAACTGTTTCAGGAACGGGCGTGGGAAACAATCTGGATGCTGAAAAGTACGGGCAAGTCCCACTGGGGGGTTGGGGGGTCTAGGAAGTTTCTCCTAAGAACGGACAGAAGGTATTTCCCTCGCGTTTTCCTTGTATGTCGAGCTCCTCTGGCTCCTCTGCAAATCCATATTTGCACGCCTGTGCATGCACATGTACAGCACTGCTTGGGGACAAGGGCTGTCTTCCTCGGCCCTGTACTCGGGGCACAGTGCCTCGTGCACAGTGGGTATCCACTAGGTGTCTCGTGCAATAAGCACGGGTCAAGATGCCCAGGAGTGGGGCTTTGCGCCCCACGCCCGTCTCCCCACCCGCAGCCCTTGACAGAGATTTCCCCGAGGCCCCAGCCCCCGCCTCGCCTGAGGATTCTCCCCATGACAACCAAGATCATGCCTGCATTTCTCCCGCGGACATACGAGCCACCCCCAAAACGAATACAAGCTGCACAAATCGCACCGGGAACGAGAAAGGTACGCGGGGAAGGTCAGGTTCATCTGGGGACGCCTCCAGGCCATTACCCGTTGCGCCCCACCCCCTCCACCCACATCACCTCTTGAACATCCAGGACATGGCGCTGCGTGGGTGACAAGGAGAACGCTCGGGCGCCCGGGATCGTTCTCGAGCCGCCTCGATACGCCTCCTTCCAGGGCCTGCAGCGGAGGAGCCAGAGACACCTTGCGAGCGCGGGTGGAAGAGAGCGCCACTGGAAGGTAAGACACCGCGAGTCCGGTTAGACGTCGACGGCGTCTCCTTCTAGCAACAATCTGAGAGCTCACTGACGCTTTGTGACTGGCACGGGGAACGTTCAATCAAGAGGAGGGGCCTGCGAACACGAACCAATCAGAGCACGGAAGGGAGCGCAACTCCGCCCCGCGCAGCTATTCAAAGACTATGGGCTGGGTCCCGGCTGCTGGGGCGGTTCCATCCGGGTTCTTCCCCGCCCCCAAGGCGGGCGCGCGGGAAAGCCACGCGGCCCTAGCAACCTCACTGCGGTGCCGCGGGTATCTGATTGAGCCTGGGTCTCACAAGAGGGAGACGGCTCCGCTTTCCGCTGTGTCCCTCAAGCCCTAAGCCTCAGACCCGTGCTTCAGGCCCTGCTTCGTCCTGTCTCTAATTTTCTTCTTGTCTGATGTTACATGTAACAGGGTCTTCCACTGAATAAACTCCGCCATTTACGACCCTGGGACGTACCGGCCACACGCGTTCACTTCCCGTGCTTAACCGCGTGTCCTTTGCCTTCAACATGTTCATTTTAAACCCCGCTGATGAATCTCTGAGACACTCCGAGTTCAAAGGCGCTTGATTAGAATTTAGACTTACGGAGGACCCCCTCCATCTCTTTTTTAAAAAAAAAATATTCGTTTCTGGTAGAGAAAAGCCACAAAGCGCGACGGCAGCGCGACTGACTCGGTGGGTGACGGGCGGGACCAGCCGCCCCCGAGGCGTGTGGCTGCCCCTCGGGGTGCGCAGAAGCCTGGGTTCCCGGGCCCGGAGGGGCGTCTGGGGCGCCCGGGGCCGCCGCCTGGGAGTCGGGGCGACTCGGGAGCGCGGCCTCGGCGGGCCGGCCGGCCGTCGGAGCTCCGCGGCCACAGGCGGGGCGGCTCGGCGGGCCTCGGCGGGGCGGCTGCGGCTGCACCTGGGGCTGGGCACGGCCGAGGGGAAGGGCCGGAGCGGGGAAGATGCGCTTGTGCCAGGGACCGTGCTGACACTCGCCTTTCCCAGAGTGGTCCATTTTACACTTCCGTCAGCGGAAGAGGGGGTCTCCAGAACCGCTTTTCTAGAGGCGTTTGTTCGTTGTCTTACACTGGCTGCGTCTGCACACAGGAACCAGCCGCGGAATGGGAACTCACCTGGGCAGCGATTCATGCATTTCATCGAACAAAAGGAAGACGAAGACAGGGACATTTCACATTATTTTAATTGTTTTACTTTCTTCTGGAAGTATTCTGAGGCAAAGGACAAGACAGTTCAGTGTTTTGGGTGCCGGATTCCAAATAAGTTCTTGGAAAATATGCCAGAAAACACGCAGATTGAAAATGTTTTGCGTGTGAAATTAATAAAGCCAGGCTAATTAGACTGAAAGGAAAAATTCCAAATGTGAAAATACATGTAAACCTCTTTCAAGACTTAAGACCTATGTCCCGTTATTAAAGAATAAAGATTGAATGGCATAAAAATTTGCTATTTAAAGTCAACATTTTTGTCCATCTTGTCACCATTTTACATCTCAGATATAGCTGTTGAACACTCCTTTTCACATAATCATTTGTTTTTTTTAAATGAAGTACAATTTGTAGCAATTTGATTAAAATGTTACAACACTTCCAAATTCCAAACTGTCACACTAGATAACATTTGTAACTGAATAAAACAATGGGAACCGTGTGTGGCTTGTGCATTGCTGATGTTGAAAGACTTGCAGAACGGCACCAAGAGGATGGTGAGGAAGATAATGGCCAGATCGCATAGAGATGTATGGTCTATGGTAGAGTTTGTATTTTATTTTAAATGCAACAGAAAGCCATTGAATATTTTAACCAGGAGAATGACAATCTGAATTAAAACTCACTCTGGTAGCTCTATGGAGAATGGATTATAGGAAACAAAAACAGAAGCAGAAAGACTGATAATTAGTTGATAATTAGTTGATAATTAGGAAATGATTGTGTCCAGGTAAGAGATGATGGTGGCTTGGAATGGGGAGGTGATAAAACTAAGACAGCCAATAGGATCTTCTGATGGAATTGTATATGGGTGCTGACTATGGGGAAAGTATAAAAAATTCCTCCAGCTACCCACCTCCCAGCTCCAAATACTCTTTCTCGTCCTCCCCTATTTTATACAAATTAATCATGTTACTCCCCTATTTTATGCTGTGAACATGAAATTTTAAAATGGTATATGTGGCTCTTTATAATCTGTCCCCTACCTCCCACTCCTATCGCTTCACAATCCACCCTGCCTATAATGGCCTCCACTAATGTCTCTAAAAATTATGAATATTTTCATATATAACCATGAGGCCATTTTCACACCCAACAAAATTAATAATAAATTAATCTTTGGTGTCTTCTAATAGGTAGTTCATAATTAAATGTTCACAGTTGTCTCAAAAAAATATTCTTTTATAGTTTGTTAATAAAATAGAATGTTGAAGTCCTTGGCAAATAAAAAAGAAAAGAAAAAAACACCTAAGAATCTGAATTTCTGAAAGTGCGACTTCAATACAAAAACTTCCAAGTTTATGTCCTAACTCATAGATTCTAGAAGAATATATGATGCTATAAGATCTTGTTTGTTTGGTTGCTTCCTTCACCCAAAAGGAGATAGAGACAAAGTTCAATGGAGGAGAATTTTCACAAAGTAAATCTCTAAGTGGATCTTAGGGAAACAGACTGGAATGCCAACACCTTGGGCCAAGTGCCCCAAAGGAGGGATAATAGACAGACAGCCTAGCAAAGTTTCTGGAAATCTCTTAAGAAAAGAGAATTGTGCCTCATTTTTCAGGGAGTATCCTCAAAATTCTGCAGATCTTAGAGAGAGCCTCAGAGACCAGAAACGTGCTAGGGCAGTAAAGGAATAAAGGACAGTGAGGTGACTATGTTAAGGGATCCCAGGGTAGCCTTTCAAAATCCTACAAAAGTCCCCAGTGAGTCTCCAGCACTGTGTAAGCTGCAGGCTTTCATAGTTCATAGTTCTAGTGAAGGGAGGTTCTAGAAGGGAGGTTGGTACCCTGAGATGAACAGAGTCCAAATGTAAGCCCCCTAAAGGGTAAGAAAAAAGGGACTGAATTTGAAACCCGAATTTAATTGACTTTAAATCTTAAAATGGTGGGACATAAAACCAAAATCAACAAAGCAACCACACAAATAAACAGAAACAAAAACTCATATAGACACAGACAACAGTTTAGTGGTTAATAAATATGGAAGGGTAAGGGTGGGTGGTAGAAGAGAGAAAAGGGGGTCAAATATACGTTGATGTAAGGAGAACTGATTCTGGGTGCTGAACACATGGTGCAACATATAGATGATGTATTATAAAAATGTACACTTGAAACCTATATAATTTTACTAACCAATGTCACCACCAATAAATAAAATAAATAAATAAATAAATAAAAATAAATCTTACAATGAGTGAACTACCTGGAAAGGGATTATATTAAGTTACCTCCCACTAGGCAAACTGAAGGCTTAAGACAAATTAGGTTCAATAAAGAAATATAAAGTTTTAATTTTGCAAATAGAATTGGTGATTGAAATTAATACATGCTATACATCCATATACACATATATCTGAATTTACACCTAGATATTTATAGCAGATATCTTTAGCGAGCCAAATTAGGGGATTTTCATTTTCTTCTTTTTGCTTATATGCACGTAAAATGTTCTCTACATTGAACATTTTTGCATTTTGCTGTAAGAAAATAATAGAAGATAAAGTAAATTATAGTAAAGAAATTATGAAGTTTTCCAATTTTCTGTTTTCAATTAATTTTAGACTTATAGAAAAGTTGCAAATGTAGTGCAAAAATTTCCCTCACACTTTTTATCCCATTTATTTTAACACCATACATAATCACAGTACAATTATCAAATTTAGGAAATTAACATTGGTATCATATTATTTCTGAACCATTGACAAGGCAAAGGAAGTGACAGAAAATAAAATCTTTTGTGATTTATTTACAATTGGATTTTCTTACACTTAATCAGGGGCAGATTCCTGGGTACAACTATAGCTGATAGGACAAAGGAAGTAATGTAAAATAAATGACAAATAAAATTCTTCTTAAATAATGTAATGACTATCAGTGCCTGGTTTGCAGTAAGCAATCAATAAATGCTGTTATTATTCCTATTATTGTTGTAATATCTAATGAGTCTTCTAGCACTATTCAAGGAACATAGTGGATTGAGGCTCATTTCCTGGTGCTCATCAACAGGGTTACTCCTAAATACCAGCATAACATTGTTTCCAAAAGCTAGTCATTTTCCCAGGTACATGTCCTTGAAACAAACTGAATTGTTTCAACTCCCACTCTGAGAATTCTGTGGTGTTCCAGATTACACAGGCCTTACCCAGGAGATAGTGGTTTCCTCCTCCCTTAGGCCTTGGCTTACTAAGTGTTCCTCCCATGTGGCAGAAGACCAGAGTTGCTGAAGCATCAGGCCTGCCTGCCATCTGTCCCTTCCTTTGCTTCCTGCCCAGGAGCCTTTTCCCAGCCTCAGGAAAGCGTTTCTCTGGGCCATGGAATTATTTCAGGTTCTTGACATGACTGTGGTCAAGGTTCTTTTTGTTTTAATAAATATGGAAGGATTGGTGAATATTTTTCTGCCTCCTTTATGGCTAGAAAATTTAAAGGCAAAATTGCAACTCTAAATATACTTTTGATACTATCAAAACTACTATTTCTTTTTTTTTTTTCATGTGGGAAGCTATATTGTATTGGCAATTCAGTTTTTAGTCATCACAACTTACCAAACCATTGCATTTATAAGCATACCTATGCTAACCCTAAAATTAAGGTCTAACTTACCATTTCAAATAGTCCTTTAGAAAGTTTTATTTAAAAAAAAAACACTGCAGAAAACCAAATACATTACTCAAATTTGAAGGAAAAACAAAGCTTACAAATAGATTTTTAGAGGAATTTAATCTCTTGATCTAATAGAAGTTTCAAGAGACTTAAATTCATAAACAGATTGAAGTTTTAGGATCAGAACTTACTAATATCCTGCTTGAAATGCTAATTTTGTAATATTTATAAATAAAATTTCACTTTCTCAAATACTTTGGGATAAGGTATTGGGTCAAAGAGAAGTAAGGTTAGATGTACTCCCAGATGAACATGACAGCAATGATGACCTAGGTCAGCAAGCTAAAGGCAACACAGCTGGCTGTAAAAATTCAGAAAAATGGAGCTTGTCAGGAAACATCAATAGTTGGCTACATTATAAATTTGTGGGGGAAAAAAGATAACTCAAGAGCAAGACATACATGTTTACCCATAAAACTAATGTAGGTATTTTAAAAGGATGAAGAACGCAGCTGCCTGCTTTTCTAAGAGGAGCTCTTTCAGATATTTCTGATAAGAGATAAATCATTATGCTCTTGTTTAAAACTTACTATTTATTTGAAAGAAAATTTCAATTTAGGAAAGAAGTGGCAATAATTGGTACGTACATTGTTTAAAAAAAATTTTACCAAGTACCAAAGAGAATAATTTTCTGAAATTATTCAAGAAACCTTCCCGTTTGTTATTGGAAGATTGTTTAAAACTTAACTTATTCAGGTTTTTAATCAAATTTCTAATTAACTTTAACAAACTTGAAATGTTATATTTTGAGTAAAAATAATTTTTTAAAGCTTTGTTAAATCTATATATCTTCATTGAGGGGATATGTTTAATTTTTTATACCAAAAATAGGTGAATAAACATTACCTTTGTTAGGAGTATGTGCCAGACACTGTATATACAAATACAAATGAAAATGAATAACATATGATCTCTAAATATACAAAAGAAAATAATGTACGTCTTGCATGGTTTATACAGCAGCAAGTTACACAAAAAGTGATACAAATCACTAAACCGCAAGGGAGACGAACAAAATGGGGTAATAGAGATAAAAAATATTGTGCTCTGGGAACGAGGGAAAGGGTTTCATGGACTATGTAGCAGCTAAGCAGGAAGGGAATGAGGAGTGGATTTCAGTGGGGGTGTTGCGAAGGGGTCTTTAAAGCTAAAGAAAAAGGCACCAAGTCACAGAGACACAGACCATTCAAAAGATAATGGAGTGTTTACTTTGGGTAAAAGGATGTCTAATGAGAGACTTCATAAAACAAAGAAATTAAAATTTCATCCCACTAAATCCACAAAGAATGTAGTTCTGTGTTTCTGAACATCAAATTCCATGTAGAATCTGAGGTGACCTATAAAATTACAAGAGGGTAAATAGTTCCTAAAGACTAAGGCTTGACATGGTTTTTGTTGACATTAATTAGCCAATAGGTTGTCCTGCTGTCCTCTATCCACTCCTTACCATCAATGCCACACTTAGTGAGAAACTTCCTTAATGGATGTTGTCTTTGACCAAAATAAACTAAAACTAAAATAATACAAAACAAACAAAAATCCAAAACAAAACTAAAAGAGACCATTACAGCAGGCTTTAACCCTTCTCTCTTCTTTTCTTTAAATTATCATGCTGGGTTCCTCTCTATTTAGAAGGCATCTCTTATCTCCAGGTGCCATCATTTGTGGACAGTCACACTAGCCATTCTTTAGTATTTAATGGTCATGGTTCAAGTGTCACAGCTTCCTTACAAGTTTCCTCCCTAAGCAGTTGCCCTTTGGAAATGAAACCCAGAGAGGTTAAATGATGTACTCAAGAGAGTACACAGTGAAAAGGAACAGACCCTGTGGTGTGTAAGGGGACCGGTCAGGAGCTGAGATCCCAGGACAGGGAACTAGCTTGATTCTTTGTGCCCTTCCAAGTCTAATACAGCATGTGCATTTGTGTGAATGTTTGTCTGTTTACCAATACGTTGCACTTTTTGAGTCCACATGAACAGGCTGTATAAATGGCTGGGTGTCTCCTTCAGTTTATTTTTAGAATATGATAATTTATAATAAGGACATCATTGAATATGAATGTTTAGGTACACGTGTGTGAATTTCCCTATCTAGTGAATGGTACCACCATACCCCAGGCCAGCTTCAAGTAATGCATCATCCCCTGTAAAATCAGTAACCATTCTTTTTCTAGCCTACCTCCTAAATACTACCAACATATCTCATTGTCATAATATCACCTCCCATCAACCTCCACTGCTCCTAATCTAGAACCCAGGTCACTATCTTTTCTTCCCACAATTGCCTGCTTTCAATCCTCTCATAGACTTCACAATGAAGCTGTTTTTTTTTCTGAAACCCTATTCAGAGCAAATAAGGCCTCTGCCTAGAGATCTAGTGTCTGCATACTCATTGGGGATAACGTCTACGTTGCTCACTCCTGCTTTAGGTGGTCTTTCTTAGGGGAAGGTAGTCTTGCCCTCACCTCTCTCCCCACAAAATGGTGAAGTTCTATTGATTAGTTCCGTTCTCTTCTCTGGGCCTGTGGGAGATGCCTCTGCCAGGGATCTCGGTGCTGGCTGTACCCCTTGCCGGGCTCCTGCCTTTTGGTTCTTCTGGTTTCAGCTGGAACCTCGGTGGTGGCTCTGGGACGCTTTCCCCACCCACACGCTTCCGCGAAACGCAGTAATTAAAACACAGACCCTTCTACCCGTGCTGTTTTGTCAGTTTGCTGGTTAGCCTTTTCCAGGTCGTGAGCTCTGGAAAGAATAAATCCTATGCTGTAGGAAGGTCAGATAGAGTCTTGATTAAGAGGCAAAGGGAGGAGCAATAGTCACGCCCACAGGCCTTCGGACTACACCAATCCACGCCTCAGGGGAGGGCAGGACAGCACGTGCCTACTTCCCACAAGATAAAGCCCCGCGCTGCAGAGCTCAGCGTGCGCGTGGAATTGGGCACGCGTATCCGGAGCCTGGAACCGACGATTCCCAGAAGCTTGTGGGAATGCATCCTCTTCATCCAGGACTCTTACTTCCCAAAAAGCCCCGCAGGGCTTCGCTCAGCTTTAGGAAAGTTTTCTTTCACCAGAAATGCAGAGGGAGGGATTAACCCGTATCTTTCCCTCCGTGGGCAATCCCTAGCTTCCCCAGGATGGCGTTTGCGAAGCCTCGTTTAGATTTGTCACAATTCATCAGATCATGGTGTCATTAGAAGTTCGAAGAAACGGAAATTTTGCAGGGAGTGGAAGGGGCGGGAATCTCCTCACGTATCAGGTCTGCTACAACTCACACTGGCTAGGAAGGTCACTTGGTCCCCAGGGATCCCAGTGGCCTAGGAGTCACTACAGGTGGTGGCCACGGGGAATCTGCTGTACAAAGCGAGGTAGGGGCCGTGGAGTCGCAGGCTGTTCTCAGTCTGTTTCCAGGGAAGCTACCTAAATGGGGCGCCTGGCTCCCCTTCTCCCTTGCTCTTGATCTTCAGTCCTCAGATTCCACTCCATTCCTGCCTCAGGGACTCAACTCTGCTAGTCTATGTGCAAGGATCCATCCCACCCCGACCCCACCCCGTCCCTAAATCTTCAGCCTCTACCCTCCAACACTGATATCCTAGCGTCTTCTGTCCGACCCTACAATCCCATACTTTATCCTTGTACTCTGGCATCATCCAGTGTTACCTTGTATTGAAAATGTCACACCTCTACTGCCACAGGTTAGTCCTGGGCTTTCAGAAGCCTGCCTTGAGAGAACCGTTCTGTACTTGGGCCTCAGTTTCCCCACTTGATTTGAAGCCCCTTGGATTCAGGACAGAGAGGTAGGTGTATGTCAAGATGGCTGGGCTAGGAAATACCTTTCATTGGGCCTTATTCCCCTCATTTATGAAGTGGAGACAGTTATCCTTCACCAGAGGTCCAGTCTGTCAGCCTTCCCTAGCCAGCAGTGCAACGTCTGCCTTCCACCCCACAAGAGAAATCAAAACTGCAAGGCATAGCAGAGAGACATCACCACTCCTCTCCGGATACTTCTGGCTCGACTCAGTTATGTCACTGTGTTTGGCAGTTGCAGGAATCAGGGTCATGCTTAGGAGCTAGAAACAGAACCTAGAAGCAGCTGGTGAAGGAGCATGCACCGTGGAAGTTGAGAAGATGAGGCCACCTATGGGGGAGGACGCCCCAGAAGAGAAGGGGAAGTTGGAGAACCAGCCAAGTTTCAGTTCCACAAGGCGTCAGTGATTCTTGTGTGATCTTGATGACCTCACCTCTCTAGGCCTCTGTTTCCCTTTCTAGATGTTGTGGTGCAGGGACATGGGGTGGAGGAGAGTGGTCACTGACACTGTTTCCCTGTGTTAGGAGCATTCCTGCAAGAAAATCAGATTTCAGGTTTTCATTGCACCACCAGAGGTCACTATTGACTAGGTATTTATCTGAAGAGCCTTTTAGTTTACAGTTTGAAGACAGCCCTGTTATTTTCACAATTTCATGCACGTTAGTTAGAAAAATGAAACAATGTCCCAGGTAAAGGCTTCGAATTATTCAGCGTCCTGAACACAGAAGGAAAGCCAGTGGTTCCCAAAATTTATTGCATATTGGAATTTTTAAAAGATACTAATGCTTGGCCTTTGTTTCCAGACGTTCTGATTTCACTGATAAAGGGTGCAGTGTGGACATCCGTACTTTTAAGCTCCCCAATAATTTCAACTTCAAAGGAGAAAAGCGGGAGGCCTTGGGGAAGCAGCTCCAACTGGAGACAATAATGGCTCCTCTGTGCCATTTAGATTCCCAGGAACAAGAGCCTCATTGGAGTGACCAGGGACTTAATTACAAAATGATGATAGCAGCTTTCACTTACTAAGTACTTATAATGTGCCAGGCACGTCTTACCCTTAACAGGTTTTAGTTCACTAGATGCTGTCATTTCCACTTCACAAAGAGGAAACTGAGACACAGAATGGTTAATTTGCCAACCACCACACAACATAACTAGCAAATTGGAGAGCCAAGGTTCAAATCCAGGCAGTCTGTTTCCAAGAGCACAAACTCTTTACCACTATACTATTCTACTTCTTAATCCACAATGAAGTTTCCCCTTTTTTTCCCTACTTGGTCAATGTTCCCTCCATTAGTGCTCAGATCCATTTTCATCCCTCCTTCATCCTCTACTCTCATCTCCAAGGCCTATATTTCTGGCCATTGTTCATTCTTAAATTACTCAGGTTTTAGCACCACATAACATTGTGTTCTGTGGGGAGATCCAGGAATATAACAATTATTTTCTCACCATTTGGCAGGCCCCTCACTAAAAACTTTATGTGTATTATTTCATAAGAGGTTCACAAGAGCAGAATTGTAGGTGAAGAAACAGTCTTGGCGAAGTGTAGTAACTTGTTCAGCTGAAATGGGTTGGTCTCAGGCTCTCGGCCCTGACTTTACTCAGGGTATTTCCATCTGTCTTACCAGGGTCCCAGGAAATATTTATCAAAAAGGGAAAGAAAAAGAAAAAGAAAGGAAGAAAGGAAAGAGAAAAAAGGAAGGAGAGGTTTCTTCTGTTAAAGATATTAATATCATAGAACAGATACAAATTTCCTTAGTCTGAGACTGAGTGAAGAGGTGGTTTTCCCAACGTCGTATCTTCAGGATGCAATTTTGAAGCACTCTCATCTGGAATTTCCCTTTGGCGTGGGCTGGTATCTTTTTCTGGGTATGTTATCTGTCACCAGCTAAGGAGCAAGCTCTATGTTTCACATTTCCTCACTTCCCTCAGTGTGTTGGCTTGTATGTAGTAGAATCAAAGAATCATCCGGTGCGTTTAGAAATGGGTGACATCTTGGAGATCATCTTGTTCACTCCCATCAGTCTGCAGATGTGGAGACTTGGGTCTCCGGAGACTGAATGTTTGCCCCATGATCACAGTTAGTTGTGAAGCTGGGATTAGTTGCAAAGCTAGGATTAGTAGGTCATCTTGACTATTGATTCAATGCTCTTGACATTCTTCCAAACTCAATAAATGTTGATTTGTGCATTGGTTTCTTCTAATGTCAAAATGACCCATGTCATGGTTGGTATAACATATAATACATAAGAAAGCTAAAAACTATTTCTTGAGATAGTTACCGATGTGAATAGTTTTTGGCTTTAATAAGATTTTAGATTCATCTAGCCAAATAGTTTAGTGAATGGTTCTCAGAGTTTGATCTGGAGATCAGCAGTATTAATATCACCTGGGAATTTTTAAGAACTACAATGTCTCTGACTCCACCCTAGACTTATTGAATCAAAAATGCTGGGGTTAGGAACAGCAAAATGTATTTTCACAAGTCCTCCAGGAGAGTCTGATACACACTCAGGTTTGTGACCCACTGGTTTAATGTGAAGTGTCTATTCGTTTGACTTAAGAAATATATAACTAGAATGAAAAGACTAATTGTCATTAGTCTTTGCAAACGGAGGGGCGCTCACAGTACGAGTGTAGGTTATCAATGAATGTAGGGCAGAATGAGGTGTGGAGAGCAACTCTCCATTTCTGTAGAAGCCATCAAACCGATCTAAACACCAAGAGCAGTAAAATTCACTTCAGTACAAGATTATGATCTTCGTGTCACTTTATTGTCATAGTGCCAGCCTCTGACTGCCCTAGCTTTGCACAGGGGTGTAAGTGCCAGACCATCAGTGGAGATGAGGGGTGCCCAACAAGGCCTTCGTAGTCTTCTGAGATTTCCACAGCTGGAGCCCACTTCTGCTTGAGGCCTCTACAATTCATATTAATAACAAGGATTCTGTTAAAATAATGTGTCTTCCCGAGTTTCAGTTGTGATTATGAGGCTTGCTTTCAGCAACGCATAAAGAAGAGGGAGTCCACGTGGTCCGCCATCTCTCCAGGCTGGAGTCTGCTGAGCTGTTTGTATTCCCCATTGATTTTCCATAGTAGGTCTCTATACATTGTTGCTGCATTCTTGTGACTGGGAGGCTTTTCCATCAGTTTCCCGTTCTTTCCTTCCACTCTGGACTAGGGCTGTAAGAACCCAGAGGTGCCGTGAGAACCCCCACCACCTCCAAACTATTCTTGGCTGCATGGGAACCCTGATCATTTCCGCCCTGCCCTGGGGTACATGTCAGTCCTCACCTCAGCACTTCTGCAGGGCCTTGGGCGTCTCTTTGGGCCAGCTTTGTTTTCTTGTTGTTACTTTCTGGTCCTTAGCTCTTGGATTCTTTAAATCTGAGATTTCTGTCATCTTGTCCCCTCTGGCCCATCTTGTGACTAGTGGGGAGCCTGGGTTTCGACAGAGCCAGGCCCGTTAGGGACACACAAGTCCTTTAACGCCCTTGTGTCCCACAAGCCCTCCCTCTGTTACTCTATTTAGTATTCTTTGGAAGGGGTTGACCCCAAGAAAGAAGATACCTACCAAAAAGGGCTGCTACTGTCTAAATTTAACAACAGAGCCTAGCAGCCGTTTCTAAACAGAGGTCTCTCATACGAGCCACACTTTAGGGAGAAGCCGGCATTAAACTGCTGCCTCCCACACTGACCTGCCTGTCTGCACTGTTCCTGCGGGCTGAGCCAACCCTCATAAAGGAGTTCCTGAGATCATATCTCAACCAATACGATAGAGACTGTCCCTGTCCAATTGGAGCTGTGCAGCCATATCCTCATTAGCATCTTCACCAACCAATCAGGGAGGCTCCATTCCATGCAATCAGGATAGTGCTTTTTGAAGCAAACAAACTGAGAATTTGGAGTCTGCATTTACCCAAGGATGGGCCAATCAGTGACCACGGGCAGGGACTTCTCGCTCTGTAACTCAGTTCCTCTTTGCCTCCAGTAGTGCACTTTCCCTTTCCACGAAAGGCGGAGGACTGTTTCCCCAGCTGGACCCCAAACACTAAAGACATCTCCCTGGAACAGAGTTGCTGGGGTGGAGCAGAGCAGAGCTGTTTGCGAGGCGCCTCAGCGAGGACCGCCGCATAGCCATGCTGTATCACAGCTGCACTGTTTGCTGTTTGAGTGAATAACATTTCCTCCTCGTTGCACCCCAGATTGGGGCTTCCTGTTGGTGCTGAATTAGTGCCAAAGACCATCATTTGACAGAGGCAACTGGTCCCACCTGATGGCATAATTTTCCAAATCTTTTTGTCCTATGAATCAACCTAAGCTTTTAAAACGTCAAAGACAAGAATTAGATTCTCTGATCCGTTGTGTCTTCCCTTCCCTGAGGGCAATGGGTATAGAATTCCCTGGCTCCTGCTGCCTAAATTGGGAGAAAGGGTCATGGGTCACAGAGAAATGGCAGAAGTAACAGGTAATATATCAGAATGTAAAGGACAGAGGATGCATGAGCCACTTGCCACGTGCCAAGCTCTGTGCTAAATGCTTTAAATGCCTTATCTCATTTAATCCTCTTGACAGTTTTCTAAGGTAGGAAATGAGGAATCTGAGGTTGTGAGAGACTAAATAACTATGACTATATAACTAGAAGGGTTCCATTCAACTGGATCCAAGCTCATTCATTCAGCAAATATTTATCGAGCACTTACTATGTGTCAGGCAATGTTCTCGGTACTGGGAATATAATCATGAAGAAGACAAAGTCTCTACTCTCACTTTGCTTCTTATCTAGTAGAGAAGAAAGACAAACAGCAAACAAGTATGTCAGATAATGATAAAAACTAAATAAGAAATAGAAATAGAAATAGAAAAATAAGGTAGGGTGAGGTGATAGAAAGTACCAGGGATCTGGGGTGACGGGTATGTCAGGTGGAATGTCAGGGAAGTAATATTAGAAAGAAATGGGGGCAGTAAGTCATGGGAAGATCTGGGAACAAGTTCTGGGCACAGGGAACAGCAAGTGTGATGTTGCTTGCAGGATGAACAGCAAGCTGTTCTCCTTATTCTGAGAGAACAAGCAGAGAAAGGGCTTCTGTGTCTAGGGTGCAATGAAAGAGAGTGGTAGGAAATGAGGTTGGAGAGAAACAAAGAGGTTGGCCAGAAAATGTATGGCCTTGCTGGCCAAGCTAAGAAATTTGAGTTTTAATCTGAATATCATGGGAAGCCATTGGAATGTTCTGAGTAGGAAAGTGACACCAGATCTTTCTCCCTCTCTCTTATTTTAAATTTTTGAACAAATTCTTATGAAGTAACTGCTATGTAATTGAGGTTCATACAATGAGATTTACTTTGCCTCCACGTAGCAATAGCGTTAGCCATTCTGTCTTGTTTTCTTAACAAAATTCCACATACTTACAGTATACAATCTCATAGGTTATGACATGTACACACACATAAACCCATTACCAAAATCAAGATAATGAACATGTCCATCACTCCCGAAAGTTTACTCGTGCTCCTTTGGAATCTCTCCCTCACACCCTTGCCCCCAACTCAGAACTAGGCAACCACTGGTATATGTCACTATAGATTAGGTGGTATTTTCTAGAATTGTATATAAATAGGATCATTTATATAAATAATAGTATGCACTATTTTTGTCTAATTATTTTGAGATCTACCCATGTTGTTGCATATCAATAGTCCATTCCTTTTTATTGCTGAGTAGTATTGCATTGTATGGATCAAACAAAATATGTTTACGTATCCATCTGTTGATGGCTATTTGGATTGTTTCCAGTTTTTTACTATTACACATAAGGCTGCTATGAAAATGTGTGTACAGAATTTTAAAGGATATATTCCTTCAATTCTCTTGGCTGGACACCTACAAGTGGAATGGTTGGCTCATACAATAGGTATATATTTAACTAAGAAATTGTCAAACTGTTTCAAAAGTTTTTGTATCACTTGACAATCCACATCAGTTGCTCCGTATCCTCACCAGCACTTGTTATGATCAGTTATTTTTCATTTTAATCATTTTAACAAACATATAGTGGTTTTTAATGTTGGTTTTGACTTGCATTTCCCTAATGACTAACGATGCCAGGCACGTATCCGCACACTAATGTCAAATGCGATGGTGTTAGAAGCTGGGGGCCTTTAAAAGGTGATTAAGATATGAGGATAGAGTTCTCACGAATGAGATTGGTGCTCTTACAAGAGATCCTACAGAGCTCCCTAGGCCCTTCCAGCAAGTGAGAACACATCAGTCAGCATTCTGCAAGCCTGAGGAAGGCCCTCACCCAACTATGGTGGCAACTTGATCTTGGACTTCCCAGACTCCAAACATGTGAGGAATACATTTCTGTTGTTTATAAGCTGCGCGGTCTGTGGTCTTTTGTTAAAGTAGACCAAATGGATTAAGACAGGGGTCATCTGCAAACCAATGAGAGATGACTTAGGAGAAATTGGACCTGCAGACACACCTTGCTCTAGGACTTCTAGCCTCCAGTTAAAAATAAATGTACGTTGTTTAAACCATTCAGTCTGTGGTATTTTGCTATGGCAGCCCTAGCAGTCTACACAGCCTCCCATAAAGAAATGAGGCTGTGCCCACTGCTGCCCCTGCTTTTCTAAAAGGAAAGCAAGTGGGCAGCCCTACTCACAGCTCCCGACAAACATGGAAACTAGGCATATCCCTGACTTTCCCTTAGCTAGCATGTCTGTTTCCTAAGTATCTTAAATGAGTCAAGGGTAGGGACCCTGATAAAAAGGGAGAAGTGGCTTATCTCTAGAAGGGATTGGGGTTCCAGGCTTTGAGCAAATCTTAACCTCTTTCTCCAAAACAGACATTTTATTTTTTATGCAGCTGAAATTACAATTAAATTGTACTTTTAGTTTTGAAATTTTAATTTAGTACTGAAATTGCAATTTTCAGGCTTGAAGGAGAAAATTAATGAAACAGGACAATACGGCAGATATTTGCGAAGGAAAGGGGTGTTCATGAGGATAGTATCTAAAACAAGTGAGTTGCGGTTGTTTTCTTGAGCAGATTTCCGTGAGTTCTCAGCCCTCGCTGGCTGGACAGAGCAACCTGCTGGTCCACACATCTGCCTCACTGCATTTGATAAACCAGTTGTTTCCCAGAGTCCCTCCTGGTTGAGTGAAGCAGAGAATGATCTCACTTAGGGGTACTTGATTCATCTGGAGGACATAGGAAGTAGAGGCAGAGTTTAACTTCGATCGAATTGCACCTACTTTGTCAATTCTTGTAAGGAAGGGCTCATTAAGGTGGCTGAACTAGAAACTGACTGAAGGAAAATTTGGTTTCTTTTTAGTTCTGTCCCTGCGTACCAAAAGCAACATCCCTCAATGTATATTTACATACATATTTTCTGGATTAATTGGAGAGTAACAACAATGGGTTTCATCTAAATCTGTTTTAAAAAATTGGGATTACAGCTACAAACTCCATGTTTGCGATGTCAGGAATAGATACAGGGTACAGACTACGGGACAGTTTTGGGCTGAGAGCCAGAGGATTTAGTCCTTGTCTATCCTCTGGTGCTAAAACTAATCTTTTGTCAAACACCTGGAGTTCACTAGATGATGTCCATGGAGTCTTTCATTCAGCAATTTTTTGTTTTTGTTTGTCCAAGCATGTTCCAGGCATTGCTCTTTCCAACCAAACCATTCTAGAATTCTAAGTACTTCTGAGCCACTCTTCCGTGTGTTTAGCCCTGGGTGGAGCCGTGTGCACCTCACTTCAGTTTTCGCAGCCCTAATCTCCAGAAGCTCATGGCTACTGGGGACACATGGGTGATGCCCCTGAAGCAAGTACGAATGATACAGGACAGCAGATGATGGAACGCTCAAGCTTACTTAAGGGCCTACGCGTCTCTCCTGGCCCAAAGCGAAGGGAAGGACACAGGGGTACCTGCGCCCGCCACCCTCTGAGCGCGGAGCGGTGGCCAGGACTGGGCGGCTGGGTGCAAGGCCCTGGGACCCCGCGCAGGCGGGGCGCGGGCGGCGGCGGGTGTGGCCGCTCTGCCAGCTGCAGCCTCACCCGGCAGCGGCCTCTTTAAGAAGCGGAGCCGCACTGGAGCCCGGCTGGCGCTCACATGACTTAGCTCCGCGCACTCGCTCGCGGAAGTGGTCCCACCTCCGCAGCCGGCGCGGGGTGTCCGGGAGCCCCGCCGGGCCGGCCGACCCGCAGCCCGTCGCCAGGATGGTGCACTTGTACAACCTGCACCCCTTCGGGTCGCAGCAGGTGGTGCCCTGCAAGCTGGAGCCCGAGCGGTTCTGCGGCGGGGGCCCCGACGCGCTGTTCGTGGCGGCGGGCTGCAAGGTGGAGGCGTTCGCCGTGTCGGGCCAGGAGCTGTGCCAGCCGAGGTGCGCCTTCTCCACGCTGGGCCGGGTGCTGCGCCTGGCCTACAGCGAGGCCGGTGAGTAACGACGGGCCGGGGGCGCCCGCGCCCCTGCGCCCCCGCGTGGGCCCGCTTCGCGGCGGAGCGGACGTCCCCGGCGGCTGCTCGGCGTGGGAGAGGGTCTCCGCGCTTCCGGGACCTCGCCGGACGGTCTCGCTTTGCGGCGAGGTTGTCGTGGCAACCACAGGTGAGCGCCCGCGTCTGTAGCGGAGGATGCCGGCTGCTCCACGCGCCCTAGCCAGAAGGGCCTTGGTTGGGTGTCTTGGTTCCACGCAACCCCTTTAAACAAACAACAACAAAAAACAAAGAAAAAAATCTTTTAATATAGAAAAATTAAACCTGTGACAAAAGTAGGGAGAATAGGATCCTGAACCCTCAGGTACCCCGAGGTTCAACAGGTATGCCCTCTCATGGCCAGTCCTTTTACATCTGCACTTTACCCACTTCCTTTTGGAAAGCTCACATTAATCGCTGATTTAAAAACCTGTATAAGTGGAATTCAGGTCTTACACCACCCTGTAACCCATCCCCAAACAGCGCGGCAGCACCCACTACTCTTTCTTCACCAGAAATGTAAAGATATACTAAGAGGGTCCTGTGTGGGTGTGTGTATCCCTATTTTAGAAAACTCCAACATTTAATAATAGGTGCTGTTTCAGATTACAAAAGGATTCACCATAGGATTCTTTTAATTAAAAATATACTTAAAGTTTGATTCCTGCTTTTCAAGAAGGGTGTAAAGATGTATCTTGCAGTATTTATGGTGGAAAACCCCATGGCAGAAGTACTTACTACTAATGAACGTTTTCTGTCTGCAACTGTTGGGATGTGAGGTCATAGAAACTTTTGGGTTTCAGTTTCTATTAAAAAGAAGACAAAAAAAGTAAGTTGAATCACTACATCAGTGATTTCCAGACACTGGGATTTTGTGGATCATTAAACTTGGGGCTACCATACATAGTATCTGTTCATTTTGTCAAGTAAATATATATATTTATATATATGTATATATATATATATATATATATATATATATATATATATATATATATAAACAGCCTTACTCTTTACTGTCACATTGTTTATAAAAGAAAACAAAAACACTTAGCCCCAAGTTTTGGATGTCTTTGCTTTATGACCAATCTATGATACTATTACTATTTTTTTCTTTTTGCCTAGTGAAGACATTAGCAGGGGTCTGCACTGGTCTACAGACGAGTGGTATTCAGACGAGTGGTTTCAAATTGTATTTGAAAACCATTTGTTAGATCTGTAAGTTCTCTTTGAGCAGAAGGTTCTGATTTTGGTATTTGTTATGAAATCTTTCTCATAATCATTTCATAATATTGGTAGTGTTCTCCATCCCACCCCTCTTTTAGGCACAGGAGTTCTCACCTTTAAGAGCTCTCTCTACTGAGTGGCAAACTCACTAGTTTCAACTTTAGAGTATGAGAGAGGGAGGGAGGCAGAGAAACATTATGTTGACAGTATTTGCTCCATTCTTCCAAATGGACATTTATTCTAGAATTGGAAGAGACAGACATTATGTAAACCTCTAGCATTCTTGGCTGTCAGTAGTGATTCTGGGGATCCTTGGATGCCACTGCTGGTGCATAAGAATCACCTGGGAGAGATTTAAAAAATACTGATGCCTGGACCACAACCAGGAGAAACAGTGTCAGTTTCCTGGAGCATGGCCCAGAATTGGAGTGAGTCTAATATTTAGCCAGGACGAAGAACCACTGATTTAGAGCCACAGTGGCTGCTGTAGGCAGAGTAAAATGGTGACCTCATTAATGAGGCCTTGAAAAACAAAGATGTTTTTATAATCCAGTTGGCTGTCTTAAAGAAAGTTCAGGAGTCATGTGGAACGTATTAGCATGGGTCATATAGCTCAAGGGTCACTTCGGGTTCTCAGCTTGAACTTCAGCCTCTGGGTACAGCTATTAATCTGCACACAGCTGACTCCTAGCTATGCTGATATTCAGATAACTTGTCTTCTGTGTCTCAGCTTTTTCTTTTTGGTCTTCTTTCTACCCACTCACAGAAACTTGGACCTGGGGATTCCTGCTCTAAGCCCCCAGTGTCTTCCTCTGTAGCACATCTCCCCATGTCAAAAACAGAATGAATCTTAACGTCAGCCATTTGTTTGCTGTAAATGTTTTGCAGGTCTCTTACCCAAGCAGTAAACACTTTCAATTTTTTTGTTGTTTTTGTTTTGGTCTCTAATTAGCAGGATGATTGTCTCCTTTTATAAAATTTGAGAGTGTCAGGGAGAAAGTAGATAGAAATTTTCAATGACCGGGGTACTCTAAGGTCATTGTCAGTAATGGAAACTTAATTTAGGCATTGTGTATGAAGGGCGGAAGAGGAGATATGAGAACTCATTGCTCTCAAGGGAGAAAGGCCCAGTGGCCCGTGTTGAGTGCTGTGTGGGGAGCTCTAGTGCTGGACACTTGTTTTGGGGGTGTCTAGAGGTGGTGGGTCAGGGAGGACAAGACCACATGGCCCTCATCGCCTGTCCTTTAGCTCAAGTATACTAAATAAGCTCTCTTCTGTCTGGTACCTCCCCCCAAGTCCTACCCTCCCTCAACTTTGCCAAAGTCATAAAACATATTTTGATGAAGCATATGTTATTTCTGCCTTCTGATGTCAATTTCGTCATTGGAGTACAGCGTTTTCCTTAAGCTGGTATCCGTGTTAACCAGATTTATGACCTTGCTACATAAAACAAAAAGTTTACTTATTTTTAAAAATCATTGACTCTCAGCTCAAGAGTAAATATGACAATGATTTTTTAATTTACTTAACGAAGACAGAGCTGTTATAAAATAAAGCCCTGGGCGCATAATGCTTTAAAAAGTTTAGTTCCTTCCTCTTGTAAAGGACTATAACCACCACAGAATCCCCTAGATTTACATCTCCTTTCTAACATTTTGAGAGACGATATAATTGGGGAAATGAGCATCAGCTTTCGAGCTAACCAAATCCAAGTTTAAGTTCCAGCTCCTTCCTTGGTTGGCTGTGTTGCCTTAGGCAAATTACTTAGCTTGTCTGAGCCTCAGATTCCTGATCTCTAAAAGGAGAAGGAGGGAATATTGTAAAGGTCTGTTGTGAGGATTAACTAAGAGAACACTAAAAGTCTGATCATATCAGGTAGACACATTTAGCAAATTCTAGGTCATTATTTATAAAACAAGTTATTAATTTGAAACCACACAAGACAGCCTGGGCACTATCTATAGTTTGCAGATTATATATAAACAGTTGATATATAGACTATCAATGAAATAGGCATATATTTATAGGTGCCTGAATAAAACACTTTTATTATAACTAAACAAATACTCCTAGTTTTAAAAGTAATTTACTGCTAACCTGAATATGACACCAAAGCATGGGCAACAAAAGAAAACAAATAGATAAAATTGGACTTCATACAAATTAAGAACTTTTGTCCAACAACACTGTCAACATATAGAAAAGGCAGTCTGCAGAATGGGAGGAAATATTTGCACAGCATATATATGATAAGGGATTGATATCGAGAATATGTGAAGAACTCCTGTGACTGAACAACAACAACAACAACAACAATAACAAGAAACAATTGAAAAATGGGCAAAGAATTTGAATAGACTTTTCTCCAAGCTGTCAACAAGGACAGGAAAACATGCTCAACATCACTAATCATCAAGGTAATGCAAATCACAACCACAATGAGGTACCATTTTACACCCATTAGGATGGCTATTATAAACAAATAGAGAATAACGGTTGGTGAGGCTGTGGAGAAATTGGAACCCTTGTGCATGGCTGGTGGGAATGTAAAATGGTGGAGCTGCTGTGGAAATCAGTATGGTGGTTCCTCAAAAAAAGAAACAGAATTATCCTGTGAGCCAGCAATTTCACTTCTGGTTAAAGACACAAAATAATTGAAAGCAGGAACTTCTGCAGGTATTTAGACGCCAGTGTTCATAGCAGCATTTCTCTCAAGAGCCGAGATGTGGAAGCATCCCAAATGCCTGTCAACAGATGAAAAGATAAACAAAACGTGGCATATGTTTATCTGTTACGCTCATGTTCATTATAGCATTCCTTACAATAGCCAAGACGTGGAAACAAGCTAAGTGTCCATCGACAGATGAATAGATAAGCGAAATGTGGTGTATACATACCATAGAATATTATTCAGCCTTAAAAAGGAATGAAGATCTGACACAGGCTGCAACACAAATGAACCTTGAAGGCATTATGCTGTGTGAAGTCAACCAGACACAAAAGGACAAATACTGTATGATTCAGTTTATATAATGAGGTAGGGCAGTCAAATTCATAGAGACACAAAGTAGCATGGTGGGAATGCTGGTTGTCGGAGTTTGGCGTGGGCTGGAATGGTAGGGTTGGGAGGTACTGCTGAGTGGATAGAGTTTGAGGGAAAATGAAAAAGTTCTGGAGAGGGTTGTTGGTGACAGATGTTCTACAACATGAATATACTTAATGCCATTGAATTGTACACTTAAAAATGGTGAAAATGGTAACTTTTATGTTCTGTGTACTTTACCACAATAAGAAATTTTAAAAAATAATAATTTACTGAGGGAGGTCTAGGAAGGTGGAGGCCACAAGGCATCCAAACTGCTTCTCTGGAACAGAGTGAGTGAGCCAACTTACTGAGCCCGCAGCGTATATTTAGGCATCCTACCAAGGTCTCCAGGGACAGAGCAGGGACAGCCTCCATCTCTGTGGCACCCGAGGAAGCAGCATCCGAAGGCTTGCCTCTCTGGAGCGCTGGTGCATTTCCGAGGACCAGGTGGCCGGCCCAGCCCAGTGAGCATGTGCAGAAAGGGGCTGCAGCTGCTTCCTTGCTGCATGCAGATACAGGAAGTCAGTGTGCTCACAGTGGTGTTTCCATTGCAGTTCATTGGAAAAGGGCTTGTTTCCCTAATAATGTCACTTTATAGTCACTTCTACATTTTGAAGAACGCCGACTTGTTCCCCCCTCACCCACAAAGTTCTAAAGATTAAAAATTTGAATTAAAAAAAAAAACACTAAACTAGAATATTTTATTTTAGTGTAATTTGGAGGACATGGGAGACTGGTTAAGCAAGTTTGGAAACTCAGACTGCCGAAAAAGAAAAGATACCTATCTGACTACAGATAAATACCTGATACATTATCTGACTAAAAGGTGCCTGGTAAGAGATGCCACAAGCAAAGTCAGAAGTCAAACGATAAACTGTCAAAACCCATTTGCTGTTCATGGCCAATTAACGATTACTGTCACCTTTACCCAGAGAGCTGCTATTAAGAAAAGCCAATCAAACCCCATAAAAAAAGTGGATAACGTGCAGAAGAGAAACTATCCATGGCTGGTGAACAGACGAAAAGATGACCAGCTTTATAAATGGTCTGGAAAAATAACCTAGCATTGGCCAAACATTTTCACTTTTGGGAATCTATGCCATGAAACAAACCCCCAGTGAAAAAATATATATGTATAGGCCTGTTGTTACAGTGTGAAGTATAGTGGGGGGAAATAAACCACAAAAAAACCTGGGAATACTTGAATGTATATCAACAGGGGAATTGTTGAATAAATTATGCCACTTGTATATACGGGATAGTATGGAGCTATTGAAAAAAATGTTAGATACCCGTGTATTGACCTGGAAGGAAAGATTTATTGGTGATTTTTAAAAGTTGCAGATTGTTAAAAAAAAAAAAAAAAGCAGAATACCACCCTGTGGTCCATGTTTATACGAGAGAAAGGTATATAGAAAGGTGCATGCCGGCCTCTGTGTTTTTAACATCGGCTCCTCACGGCCTGCAGGGGAGAAATCATTATGCTTTTCATTTTTTATCTCTTTACCACTTTGACGATTCACAACAAAAAGTAATTATAAAATTACTTTGTAATAAAAAAATCTAGTAAAATCAACAATTAAGGGGGAATTAGCTTAGATTTAAATGTTATTTAATATATATGTACAACTTTTATCCTATTTCTCAGAGTTTACATGAAGATGTGACTTTGTGGGAAGGGGAGGGGGTTGTAGTGTAAATTCTGCTAAATTCAAGAGTTCCTTAATTTATATCTAATTTTAACATCAGGCTAATACTACTGAAGGAGAGCTTTGGAGTTATCGATTCAGAGCTATGAAAAACACTTAGAGCTAATATAAGGAATGAAATGCAAAATTTCTATGTAAGCTACATGAATAATTAATGGGTATGACATTAAAATGGAGAGAGATTGTATTTCAGAAGCTAAATACCTAATATCAGTTAAAAATATACTTAAGATCCTGTTACTTAGGGTTTTGTTCTAGTCAATCTTTGATTCAACCATTTACATTAGGATTCATTAGTAGTTCCTTTTTGCAATGCAAGGTAAGTGGTTGTTTCTAATTACAAATTCTAAGTATAATCTTATTCCCTTCTCAGGAGACTATTTGGTAGCAATTGAAGAGAAAAACAAAGCTACGTTTCTACGTGCTTATGTGAACTGGAGAAGTAAAAGGACGGAAAACTCCCGCGTGTGTATCCGAATGGTCGGCCATGATGTGGAGACACCCTTGTGCGAAACCTTCCGAGACCAGATGTCTATTATTGAAATGCCACTTGCGGAGGCCCCCTTGTGTTTTTCCTGTTGTCCTGTGAAAGGAGACCTTCTGGTGGGCTGCACAAATAAATTAGTCTTATTTAGTTTGAAGTATCAGATCATTAATGAAGAATTATCAATATTGGACTTTGAACGCTCTTTAGTTATACACATACGTAATATCACTCCTGTTGAACTTTCTTTTTGTGTTGGACATGTCGCTGTCATGTCAGACTTAGAAGTCTTAATCCTAAAATTGGAGTCAAACCCTAAAAATGGAGAGAGTGCTAACCACCATCCACATAAGACCAACAGTCCAATGAAACCAGCAGAAGGTAAATGATGAATTTAGCTTGCTTTCTTGTTTTAAGTATAGAGAAAACCCTCACTTCTGGCAATCTCTGAAGGGCTCTGATATATATATAGCCAAACCATATTATTTATAGATTTAATTATTTCTAAAGCATGGGGTTTGGATTTATCATGTGGCTGCCTGTATCTTACTCTGTAGCATGTACATTTATTTCGTAATATTTACCAATAGAAACAATGGAACAACTGCTACTAGATGAGGGGTTTCTAGTCCCAGTTCTCACATTTACTAGTCGAATGACCTTGGGTTCTGAATACTGTCTGAGTTTCGATTTCCTTGTGTAAAATGGGGATGATAATAAATCCTGTTGTACTTTATCAGTCGTGATGAATCGATGAGTAGGTGCTAAAACTTCAAAACCACAAGGCTTCCAAACCAGCCTTGTTAACACATGAGATGTGTGTGTGTGTGTGTGTGTTTGTGTGTGTGTGTGTGTGTGTGTAAATAAATAAAATTACTGTATGTCCACTACATCGGTAACAGGAAATTGTAAAGTCTAATTTTCATTCAAGTATTATTTGGAGTTAAGAAATTCTTTTCTTGAATATTATCTTTTAAGGCATCAGTAATGAAGCTTTACAGCTCGAGTCAGATGATTTTGTTATCTGCCAAAAGCCCATGGAACTTCTTGGTGAAAAAAGTGAACAGTCTGGAATATCTGTTACACTGGAGTCAACGGGTCTAGATGATGAAAAAATAAAATATTTCCATGTTCAGCACCTGCTCTATAGGTATGAGAAAGTTTTTTATTCTCCAGCATTTCATATGTATTTTCCTGCTTAAACTATATGGAAATTAGATATCTTTCCCTCTCTCTCTTTTTATACTCACAGACGTTTTGCTCCTGATATTTCATCCTATGCCTTGGCTGATGACATTAAGTTGCATTCACTTCAGCTGCTACCCATTTACCAGACAGGTAAGTATGACAGTGACACAGTGCAGTGAGGTGAAGGACTCTGGGCTGGGAGGGGAGACTGACATGGGTAATGGGTTAGGTTTTTCTACAGTCTCCCTGGGGCCTTGGATAAGTTCCATAGCAAATCCCTGTGAGCACTAGAAAGGGAAATTGTGTCTGCTAGGAGAAGCCATGGAGAGGACGTGACAGACAAAACCCGTTTCCCTTTTAGAAAAATGGTCGCTAGACTCAAAAAGGGAAATCCGAGCCCTCCTATAGCCAAGGCTTATCTGGGTTCCAGCTGGGTACCTGGCAAAGCTTTTCTGATGATCTTGTGAGCAGTGTGGGAATGTGTGGACTGAAGGGAGATTCGTTTAGAGCAGAGTTTTTCAGGCTTGCTGCACATTGGACTTACTTGGATGCTTTTAAACATAGTGATGCCCAGGCTCTGCATGATGGAGATTCTGACTCAGTCGGTCAGTTCTGGAGCCTGGGCGTTGATATTTTTGAAAAGCTCCCCAAGAGTCTAATGGGCAGCCACGTTTGAGAATCAGCGTTGGGTTCTGTGCTTAGTCCTGGCCTGCTTAACATCTTCAGGTGTTGCCTAGGGAAAGATACAAATATTATTCAGATTAAAAGTGTTTATAATCTCAGTTTTTAAAAATTTATTTTAGTAAACATTGAGTACCTGCTGTGTTGGGTACCGTGCTAGATACCAGGGAACCAGTAATGAGCAAAAGCAGGCAGAGTGCTTGCACACGTGGGCTTATTTCGTGGGGAGGCAGACGATTAGTGATCAGTCCTGAAGAGGAGAGTAGTTATATGCTGAAATGGGTGCTGGGGAAGAACCCTGCCCTGAAAACCTCTAACAGAAGATCCCGACCTCAGTGTTGGTCAGGGAAGGCTCCCCAAGAACAAGGATCCTGAATGATCGGCCCTGGTTTGGGGGTAGAGGTGGTGCAGAAGCAGCAGCAAAGGCGTGTGGGAAGGAGAATCTTGTTTGAGGAACTGAGAAGTGAGACTGCAGGGAGTTGAGCCAGGGAGTGAAGGTTGTGAGAAAAGGCTGGAGACCAGACGACCCGTCGCCATGTTAGAGGCTCCTCTTTTTATCCAGTGGCTTCCCATAACACTTGGGATAAAATCCCCGATTTTTTCCATGGTCTGCATGGCCCTCATTCAGGGCTTTTCTTGTCCCACTCATCCTGCTTACTGTTATCCATCCATGTGGCCTTTCTCTGTTCCTCGGATATGCCACGCACACTCTTGTGTAAGACCTGTTATTTACTGTGCTTAGAATGTGCTTCCCTCAGGTCTTGCATGACTGATGTCTTTGAGTCATTCTGCTCTTTACCCAAAAGTCAACTCACCACAAAAGACTTCTTCAGACCTCTCTCTCAATTTAGCCTGTTCCTTCTCCACATACGGCCGTGTGTTTATCCTGCACCCCAGTCCATGTTCCTAAAAGGGATGTATGCTGTTGTATCCCCGGAACCTAGAACAGTGGCAGTTAGTAGTAGGTATTTGAGGAATATTTACTTAATAGGCAAATGAATGAATATTTACATATTTGAGTGTATATTTGAGTAGAGCTTTTAGAAGATGGATAGTTTGGTGAGGGGAGCCAACATGTGCAAAGTATGAACGCATATGTGTTTGGAGATGAGCGAGTGGTTCATCTGACCAGAGCACAGATGTGTGTGGGAAAGAAGAGAGAAAACACTGGACAGGTTGCTTTGGGCCAGTTATGGAGGATGCAGAATTGGATTTTCTTCTGTTATTAATGGGTATCCTTGAAGAGTATCAATCAAAGCTATACTTTTTAAAAACCTTTGATTTTGAAAACTTCCAAGCACGTAGATGCAATGAAACCCCTGTACCCATCACACAATTTCAACAACGTTGCCTCGTGGCCACTTCTACCCCATCCCATGCTAGATTACTTTGTTGCAGATACCATGGTTTATACCATTTGAGCCATAAATATTAAGTTGGTTTAAAAGTAATTGGGGTTTTTGCAATTTTTAACCTTTTAAACCGCAATTACTTTTGCCCCAATCTAATAGCTCAGCATCTGTTTCTAAAAGGACAGGATTCTTTCTTAAACAAACCCAAAATACATTTCACATTTTTAAAAAGTTCAGTGACATCATCAAATATCCAGTCAGTGTACAAACTTCTCTGATTGTCTAAAGGTTTTTTTCTTTAATTTGTTTGGGTCAGATTCCAAGTAAGGTGCATACATTACAATTGGTTGCTATGTCTCTAAAGTCTCTTTTAATATGTAGGCTCTCGCTTCCTCCCTCTTTCTCTTTGCAATTTTTTTAGCGAGAAAGTGGGCTAATACTGTAGAATTTCCCACAATCTGAATTTTGCTGATTGACTCCCCACAATGTCATTTAACACATTCCTGTCCCCTGTGTTTTCCTGTGATTTGGTAGTTGGATCTAAAACTGACTGTTTAGTATGGGAGCCATTAGCCAGCTACATGTTGCACTTGAAATGTGACTCATCCAAACTGAGATACACTGTAAGTGCAAAATTCACACTAGGTCTTGAAGACTTAGTATAAAAAAAGATCATAAACTATCTCAATGTTTGTTGATTGCTTGTTGACATAATAGTATTTGGGTTACATTGGGTTAATACAATATATTTTTTGTAAATGTGATTACTAGAAAACTAAGTTACATATATGTCTCACGTTGGATTTCTATGGACAGTGCTACTCTAGACTTAGGCTTGATCAGATGATGATGATGATGATTTTTGGCCACACAAGTAGTGTTGAATTCTTTTGGAAGGTACATAGTATCTAGTTGACTCTTTTTGTGCTGTTAACAGCCATTAGTGATGATTACCTAGATCTCTTCAATTATTACGGTTGCAATATGGTGATACTGTAATTGTATCATTCTCTTTTCATTTTTTAACTGGCATTCTTCTATGAAGAGCAACTTCCCCTAAACAACTCTTTGGTTATCTACTGATAGACTTTTTTTTCTTTGCATACAAAAGTCAAGATATTTTTCCCTTTATTTACTGGTTTCATGGCATTTTGTTTTCCTTTTTTCATACAGGTTCTCTTACTTCTGAGAGAAAAAATTCGTATCAGGAAAAAGAGTTGCTGAGTCTCTTTTGTTTTTTCTCATTGCCTCATGTGGGCTATCTCTACATGGTTGTCAAATCTGTTGAATTAATGTCAGTTTATCAATATCCTGAGAGGTCCCAGCAGGCCGTGCTCACGTCACAATTTTTGCATGTCATCACAAGGTATGTTAGTGTCACTTGCCACCCTTTGAGTCACTTCTGTAAATTCTTGAGGTGCTTTCTAAATCTTTAAATGAGAATTGTGTGAACCAGTATATAGCACTGTAAATTAATGATATCCGTTTGTCTTTTGATGGCCCATACCCGCCTTTTTACTGTGTTTCCGTGAAAATAAGACCTAGCCAGACAATCTGTTCTAACACATCTTTTGGAGCAAAAATTAATATAAGAGCCAGTATTATATTATATTATATTATATTATATTATATTATATTATATTATATTAATTATACTATATTCTGTGTAAGACCAGGTCTTACATTAATTTTTGCTCCAAAATATGCATTAGAGCTGATTGTCCGGCTAAGTCTTATTTGGGGGGAAACACGGTAATATCAATGATTTAGATTCTGGTTTTGCCTTTGTTTTATTTTCTTAGACTGGGTGGGGATCTTTGTAAGGAACTATAAGGTTCTTCATGAGGGAAGATTTTCATAGGGAATTCTAATGAAATGTCGTTGGGATCAGTCAGTATATCTAGATTTCTTTTTAGATTTCCTAATTTTTTTTTCACTGCTATTATATCATTTCTGCATGAGTTATTTCATAGTGGTTTAGATCTGTGAAGGGGCCAGAAAGACTATCTGAATGTCCCCTCTGATTAGTGCAGATGGCAAAATAGCGCAGAGATTGGGATTGGTCAAGGTCATGTTGCTAATTGGTGGCAGATGTCTTGAGTCACCTTACCTTAGTATGCTGACATGATCATGGGTTCCTGAGCAGGACTTTGATCTCCTTTCCTTTTATCTCAGCAGTAAGTGATGCTTTTGGTTCTATTTCCTGTGTTTTTTAACTTAGATTTTGTGCGAGGCACTGCATTGGGCCCTCTGGACAATGAACAAGGTACACCACCTGCTTTCTATGGCAGTGACATGAGAGAGGCCCGGGGACACATACACTAGATTGGTGAAAAATGTCCTAAGACTTTATGAAACTGGTATAAGCACTGGCCGGAGAGAAATTACTTCTGGCTGAGTCATATGGGAAAGTTCTTTGTGTTTGAAGTGAGGCCCAAAAGCTAGTTAGAATTTGACAGATAGAGACTGGAAGAGAAGAGCATTATAGATGGAGGTAAGACTATACATAAAGGCTATGTTCAGGAGCACCCAATAATTAATTGTATTGTTAATTAAATTATAAAAAAGAGTAGTGACAACTGAGTGGAGTTGTCAGAATCTCCAGCAGGTGCTGGAGTCTGTTTCAAACAGCACAGGACCCACCTGGAGCTGTGATGCCCCCTCCTGGTGTGGGTGCTGCCCCCTTCTCCTCCTGCTCTCTGATGTAAGGAGAAATGCTGTTGTGTGTTTCTGAAGTGTAGACGGTGAAGGTAGCTAGTCTTCTCAATCTCCAAACTGCTGTACAATGATGTTCTTTAAATATGAAGCAACTGAAATGTCGCTCAGGGCTTTGAAAATCAAACTAAGGAATTTTTTAAGGTTTTGACCCAAGAGAGTGATGTGAGCATTGCTTTAGGACAGGTCGTGTGGCCATTATGGAATAGGGATTGAACGTAGATGAAGAAACTATTGAAGTGGTTCCAGTATGGATAAGGAGAGGTTACGTTTGGTCAGGGCAGTAGCAGTGAGAGGAGAAAGCAGAACGGATAAAAGAGGCTTCGGCAAGAGAGTTACAGATTTGATGTCTGATGGGATAATGGGAATGGAGGAGGCATAAAAACCCCACCACAGTGTGAGCCTGCTTTTACTAAAGAATGGAGCCTGGCGTAGTGTGGGGCGAAAGAGAATTCTGGTTTGTACATTAAAGTTTGAGGTACTTCAAGAATATCAAGAGGAAATGTTAAGTAGGCTTTTGGACACATAGGACTGAAGATTAGGGAAGAGAGAAAAACTTAGATGTTTTATTACCACCAAAAAGAGATGGTTATTAAAGTAGTAAGTATGGCTCCAAGAGTGTGTAGCAGAGAAAAGTGGTTGAACTGAAAACTGGTGAAAGTGATCTTCAGAAAGTGAGAGGAGGCAGAGAAAGAGCTTGAAGAATGCGAGGAAACTGTAGCATCTCAGAAATGAAAGAAAAAATAGAGGGAGAAAGAAGGAATGAAATACTAATTCCTGTACCAGAATATTGATGCCCAAAGACTAGCTATCTTTTCTTTATCTGATTGTGTAGATGTACAGGATACTGAGTTTAGAGAGTGGACACTCTAAACTTATCCGCCCCTCGTCCCATGTCCCCTTAAGTATATTCATGTTTCTTGAAAACTAGTATGTTTATATACCCTAAAAAAAAAAAAAAAAAAAAAAAAAAAAAGGCAACAGAAAAAATTTTTAAGGATTCTGTGAACAATATATTAGGTTGGTGCAGAAGTGACTGCGGTTTATAAGGTTAAAAATAATTGCAAAAACCGCAATTGCTTTTGCACCAACCTAATAAAATTATATAAGATGTCACCCTCAGAAATACATAAATAGAAAAGCCCCCTCCTTACTCCTCAGTCTTAAGCCATGTCAATAATAGGTGTATATTCATCCAACTTTTCAAACAACAATGCATGTACTCCTGTGGTTTGTTTTTCACGGAGGTGGCTCATGTCTCCGCTGTTCAGCAGTTTGCTGCGTCACTTAGCAGCATGTCCCAGACATACCGGTGCAGCACATCTCAGCTCGCTCTGTTCCTTTATACCCCTCCGAGTATTCCAGCAGTAGCCCACAGCTGGACTACTGCAAGTGGAGGTGAGTCAGAGGAGCCAGCCTTTTTATCTCTAGAACCTAACGGTCATTTCTTTTTGTTGTCATAGCCCCGTTCATCTGTCATCCTGGCCCCACCAGGTGTTTTTTGTTGCTCCTCATTGTCTCAGAGTCCCTTCCAATCATTTTAATTCCAAAGAGTGCTCACTCTCTACCCCAGATTTCTAAGCATTGGTGCACCTGTCCCAGCTCTTGTCATGACTCTCGAGGCCATGTCCCAGAACTCTGTGGAAATGGACAGAGATGGCAGTGGGCCGAGGCTGAAGTGGCAGCCCCAGCAAACAGGTGGACAGAGCCCTCACTGGTGCCTCTTATGTGTGCAGTCTCCCACTGTCACGTGTCAGAATACCTATCCTGTTCAAGAGGTGTTTCTCCTGTTTTAAGATCATTGTTAGGTTTGCTGTTAGCCCTTTATCTATTTATTTATTTATGTATTTATTTATTTATGTATTTATTTATTTTTTAATAGTTCACTTTTACTTCTCTAACTTTTTAGTTTGTTTTTAAAAATCATTCCTATGAATTCACTACAAGGTGGGTTTGTAGCAGTTTCTAAGTTAACAGTTTTTAATGTCAGTAGTGGAGTGTTGAATTATCCACATGTCACCGAACCACCAGGCATCTATCTCGCACTTACTGGGGGGTCCCTGGGTTGGTGCAGAAGCAGCTGGGGGTTGTGGAAAGAGATAGAGAGAGGAGTGTGAGGAGTGAAGAGACCTGGCATCTAATGTGGCTCCATTCTCCAGAGAGGCCTTGGACCAGGCATGAACCTTCCCTGCCCTAATCTTTAAAACAAGTTGCTGGAGTAGGTAATTCTGAAGATTCCTTCAGTCTCTGATGATCAGTTCTACCATTGGATGTGGGTTTGCATAATCTCAGTGTGTTGCTCAGTGTAATCCAGGCTCAGTGTTGTCCTCAGATGAGTGGGACAGAGATAATAGTCGGGAAACTTGGGTTCCGATCTTGGTTTTGATAGTGACCTCTCTGTCCCTTGGGCTGACCCTGGGGGCTTCATTTTGTCTGTAAATGAGGGCATTGACCCAGATCCATGGTTCTTAACTAGGAGTGTACAACAGCCAAACGTGCCTGCATTCAGCCCCTAGAGATTATGACTCAGCAGGGGTAAGGTGGGGACCAGTTATGTGTTTCTGTAAAAGGGCTTCTGAGGTGCTCTGCTTGTTAACAAGCAATCCGCCTCGTCAGCATTTGACAGATACTTGAGTCTTCCCCCATGCCGGCCATTGCTCTGCTCACCTGTGAAATCATCCCAGCTGTGGACACGTGGCTTACTGGCCCCCGCCTTGCTCAGTGGCCTCTCTCTTCTTCCTTAGTAACTACCTGCAGTGTTTCACTGTGCGGTGCAGTGCGGCCGCAGCTCGGGAGGAGGACCCAGACATGGACTCCACCGTCAAGGTCAGAACTGGCTCCTGGTGACAGTGAAACGGAAGACAAAGGGAACGTATGAATGCTCATTCACTCTTGGGTCTGAGTGTGGCTAATAGGAAAGATCTTAAAATCCTGTTTATTGAATTAGAACTTTTGAAGGTCAAATAGTATAGGTTGTTTTGTAATTCATGATTTAGATGACAGTATTTAAGATTACTTTGAAAACATCTCATTCAGAACCTAGGTATAATGCACTGTTTTAAAAGATTAGTAAAGAATATGCAGTGTAACTTCCAAGAGAGTACTTTGCAACTAACCCCCCAGTTAGGATTGCCTGTATTTTACAAGTTGGTTTATGTCTATCATAAAAAGGCACCAGGGATGCCTTTTCCTGGAAAAATACGTGTTTAGTAGTGATGGCCGTGTTAACCAGTCAGCCTTCTGTAGCATGGCTGAGGTTCTCTACTACTGTTATACCGTGTTCACCTACGTTCTGATACATGGTAGCGTTTTCTGTGACCTCACTTCTCAAGGACTCTCTTGCTCTGGCCCACCTGTAGCTTTCTGTTGCTGCCCAGGCTGACTGCCTGCCTCCAGCCTCTTGGGAAACCAGAATCACAGCTTCCCCTGTGCCTTTCTGTCTGTGGTTAAGATACACACACAGCCTTTGCAAGAGATTATGTGTTTTAAAAAGAAAGGTTATTTCCCTAGTAAAAATTGAAAGCTGACAGATTCTTTGTTCCTCTCTTCTCCTCATACCTTGCCACTACTTAAAAAAAATTTTTTTTTTTTTAAACCGCAGAAAGATATAGGCTTACATAGATGCTGATTTTGGAGTGAGGGATATATAATACATCAAGGCAGGATCAACCTACATTTGAAAATAAATCATAATTTCAGGTCTCAGCCTCATAAAACTAGAGGGAACAAGGAATAGAGAAAGGGAGAAAAAGGAGGGGTGGGGGGTAGCTGGTGGGAAGGCTGCTCTTGAGACCAGCCCTTCTGATGGTGGCGTGGAGGGAGGACAGTGGCAGCCACACCTCATGGCTCTCCCTTCTCTGCGACGCCACCTTTCTGAAATCCGAGATGCCACCCGAACAAGCACGCAGGCATTTAGCCCGCTTGCTGACTCGGCTTTGGGAGCTGGGTGTCTGAGAAAGATTTCACAGTCTCAGAGTTTGGTCCAAAGTGCACATTATCTTTATCTCCTGCTGCTCTGAGATTTCATCTCCTTGGCACCAGCCAAGGCCACCTTGACTATTCTTAGCAATGAAAAAATAGACGGAGGTGTTTCCCCAAGCACTTAGTACAAAGGGACAGGGAAGATGGCCTCTGAGTCAAAACGGTGTTAACGGAGAGAGCATGGGCCTGGCAGCATTGTGTGTGAGCCACTAGAAAGAGCTCTTCTGGTATCTTTTCTTATCCACTCCAGTTGAATTAATGTTCCCTTGCAGGGACAGCAGCCTGGCTCCTGCTCTAAGGTTTCCTCCAGTTTACCTGATACACCGCAGCCTGTCAACCATTTTAGGCAGTGTTCACACCTGAGGATGAAAGAGTTAGGGGCCATCTGAACACACAAGCATTTCTATCCTATAGACCCATTTCATGTATTCTGTGTGCATTAGAATGTCCCTTTGTAGTGTCTAATTTTGCCTAGAAACTCCATTCAGCTCACTGTTAGTGGGCATTTCTGTGGTGCAGGTTACCACCCCACGGCCGTACTCCTGGAGCCATGCGGGAGTTCTCTCAGCTACCTGTGAGCTGCACCCTTTGTCTGCATTCATTCAGTCAGTAAATACTGAGTAGCAATTTGGCAGGCACATATGAAATAGGTTGTTGGTTCCGTTAAGTTTAGATAGGATAACCTCCTCACTCTGATAAGAATAGGAATTTGAGGTTGTTTTTTGGGGGGGTAGGGGGAGGTTGGGTGGAGCAGGAAAGACTTTATCAAATAAATACACTGAATTTTGAAGATTAAAGTTCATGTCCTTTTTCTTGGTTAAATTTGTGATTTTTCCTTTACTAGGCTTGCCCACCTGTCAGTATGGATGTCTGTGCTTTAAGAATACAGCTTTTCATAGGCTTAAAAGCCATCTGTCAGTTTAAAAACCACATCATACTTTTGACCAGGGCAGACCCTGAGGCCATTCCGGAGAGAAGAGAGTCACCCAAGAGACTTCTGTAAGCATCCCTCTCCCCCAGACATTGCTGCTAACGTTTCTGGAATGAATTGCTACTGGTGTATTTTGTGTGCTTCTTACTGTAATTTTTTTTTTAAATCAAAACGTTGATCAGATGGATTTTCTTGGGTGTTCCCCCACCTTGCCCCTCCCCGCCCCTGCTCCCCCAAGGAAGAAAATAAGGTTTTAATGATCTCTAGAATATCTTTTATAATTGACCTTCGAACCTTTAGAAGAAAATGAATTTTTAAATAGTTTCAGTAAAAATCTGGAATTTTAGATGAGAAGTTAAGGGACATGCTTTTCTGTGTAATTAACAGGGAAGATAGAGCCTCTAATGCTAACCCAAACCACACCTCTATGACCTGTTTTTCTCCTTTGACCTTTCAGTGGTTACACTTTTATCCAAAGATTGTTTTCTGATATTTCAAGTCAAAAGAAATTCACAGTGCATTTCTTACCTTAAAAGCATATTCTTGCTATATGGATATGTACTGATTTACCTTAAAATAAAATTGCAATTCGATGGCACTCATTTCTGGTTGACTCTTTGATTTTCTGCGTTCACACTAGAATGCTTAATTCCAAACCAGTTATGCTTCTATTTGACCTTTTCTGTACTGTGAACTTAGTGGTAGGGGATGCAATCTAATTTGAACAGTCCTCTGTGGAAAATTTAATCAGGAAAGAAAGCTGTTTGGGGAGAAGAAACATGTCGTGTGTTTCAAGTCAAACATTGGTTTTTCTTTTTAACATAAGTTTTTGCTTTTTGGAATTGCTTGTGCCTATGCTTTGTTCCTCCGACAGGAATTATGTTGACTTGTTAACGGGTCACTTACAGAATGCACAGAGTGGTCTGATCTTAAAAGCTTCTAGCGAGAGGAAAAACAACTTGTAATCTTTCACATTTGACATTTGTACAGTGTTATGTATTTTAAATGATTTTTTTTAAATTCTGATTTATTTGAAAATTCATTTGGTCGAAGGTCTGCGTTTTAAAAGTTTGTCAACTACAGAAAATGCATCACATAGTGAAAGCAAGATTAGGGGAGTGCTTTAAGCAGACTTGCAGTTGTGTGAGTCTTGTGCATTTTCCCAGCAGACATGAGTGCTCTGAGGATTGCTCTGTTGGAGCTCAGCTTAGATTTGTGGTATAGGGCGTGCTGGACTCACGGAGGCCACGTGCAGGAGAGATGCCGGGCTCGAGGACTTTCACAGCCAAAGCTCTCTTTCTTTTGAGGGCTCTTGCCTGTTCTTTGAGCCTATTGCCCATTTAAGAATGCTTGTGGAATGAGTTGGAAGTGATTGATTTATCAATTCATGAGAGCTGTAGAATATTACATACTGTAGGCCTGGGGCAGCGTTGTGAAATGATACTCTATAAAAATAGACTGTACAGTTACTACTAAATGAAAATATTTTCATAGTTATTTTGGGTATCAAATGTTTACCATTTAAAATTGCCATTTATTAATAATATGTCTTATCTTACAGTTCTTGTCCTTTGTTTTGCTTTTAGTTCTAGAAAAGCTACCAGTGTTAAGCACAAAACACCGCCTGTAGCTGAGGCTGGGTGGAATTTGTATGTTGTGAACACGATCTCACCAGTGCAGCTCTACAGAGAAATGGTACTCCTTTCAGACTTCTGATTCTTATTTGTAGAAATTTAAAGTGGAATTGATGACCACAAATTGATTTTAATTATCATACATTCAGAATGCTATACCTACCAGCTTACAAGCTCTGTCTGACAGTGGCGTGTATATCTTTTTCCACCTTCTCCTTTTCCAGCTCCTGACGTTTGAGGAGCCGGTAGAAATTATCTTTGCTAAAGTAAGACTCCTTTATTCATACCCACCCCTCTACGAGGATCGATTAACCAGTCTAAGTATAAAAAGTCTTTGACTTGTACTTTGAACCCTAGTAAAGACAACCATGAAACGAAGCTCAAAGAAATCTTAGATCATTTATCCCTGTCTCACTCTTCCTTGAACTATTCGCAGACTGTCCCAGGGCACTGCAGCAACTATAGCACTGTCCTGTGGGTAGGGGCCAAGAATGGACATTCTTACTCCTTTCCTAAGAGTGACAGCTGCCAACTCATTTCTGCAATTTTTTAAAACTCTTTATTTTGAAATATGTAATTTCAAACTTACAGAAAAGTTTCAAGAATAAGAATAGTACAAATAAAACCTGTGTGTTCCTCACACAGATTCACTCTTAGTCAACATTATACCCTTTTTGCTTCTCTCGCTCTTTTTTTGTTTTTTGTACTCTTACACTTTCTAAATACACACACACACACACACACACACACACATTTTTTTCTGATCCTTTGGAAAGTAAATTACATAAATCATAGCCTACAACTACATACTTCAGTGTGTGTTTCCTAAAAAATAGGGATATTTGCTTACATAACCATAATGTAGTCACAGGGCTTCAGTAAATTTAACATTGATGCAATGCTTTCTTTAGTCTGTCATTCATATTCCGCGTTTGCCAGTTGACGCAATAATGGTCTAATAGCGTTTTCCCCCCACTCTGGTGCAGGAGCCACTCTGACATCAGGTAATATTTTTAATTGTCACGTGTCTTTAGCCTCCTTTAATTCAGAATATATCCAAAGCCTTTCTCTGCTTTTTTATGACATAAACAATTTTAAAAAATATATTTTCTTTCCCCTTCCACCTTTTTCATTCACGGTGAGATTCAGGTTATGGATTCTTCTTGGCCGGAACATCATATAGGTGACACAGTGTGGTTAGTGCATTTCCCAGGGCGTCCTATTGCAGTGCATGGTCTCCATCTGCCCCTCGGGGTGTTAATTGTGATCAGCAGGTCAAGGTTTTGCCCGCGTTATCCCTGTCATTTTCATGCTGAGTATTATGTCAGCTTTAATGTCCTATCTTTTTATGTCCTATCTTTTTAGTTTTGCTTAATTGAGTGTCTTAGACTTCATCTAGGTGATTTGCCTACTGGAGTCTGAAAATACAGATCCACCAACACAGCTGGTGATAATTTTTATAAGCCAACTGCGAGTTACAGAAATAGATGTAACAGAATTTGAATTCACCAATTGAAACTAAAATAAAGGGATACTCAGTCTGAATTTGAAAAAGATTTAAATCCCAGAACTTTTAAAAAAAGAAGTTAACTGTTTCAGATATGTTCATTAGCTTTATCAAACTGTGACCAAATTATTGCTAAGTTAACAGTATTATTAGTATCACAGTATTATTTGTACCTTCTCTAATGATTAGCACTGTTTCAAGGGAGGGTTTACAATCACGTATGTATTAAACTGGCTTACAGATTGTGGGGGGATAGCTAAACCCTAGCAGAATGATAAATAATCTCTTCTTGTTTTTTAGGATTTAATGTGCACAAACATTAACTTGACTAACAAAATATATAGATAGTTTTTTAAGAACGGGGAAAGTTTTCAGAGTCTGTCTGCTGCAACGTTAGCTGTTTGCCTTCCTTGTTTTAGGTAGACTACAGTAATACCTACAAGACTGCAAAAACCCAGAGCTGCATCCATCTTCTCAGCGAGGCTCATCTGTTAGTGAGAGCTGCCCTGATGGACCCCAGTCAGCTGGAACCGGCAGAAAAAGCGGAGCTTTTAGAAGCATTTAAAGAAAGCTGTGGACACCTGGGAGACTGTTACAGCAGGTTGGTGATGCTTCTTGGAAACTTGTTAGAGAAGCCATGCTGAGCTCTGGGTGTACTTACTAGCTTTTGCATCTCTGGTAGTTACCTGATAAATGGGGGTACACATGAGGGGAGGTGCTTCGCTTATTCATTTATTCCACAAGCATTTGTTGAGCACACGCTGTGTGCCAGGTATTATGCTAAGCTTAGAGATAGAAAGATGAATGTGACCTGTTCCCTGCCTCTAAGGAACTACAGTTTATTAGATGAGCAGCGAGTCTCCAGTTCATGAGGCTCCCACTCTTAATTTAGGAATTTGAAGTTTCTTTTCAGGCCTTGGGTCAGGGGCAGGCATGACCAGTGAAAATCTCTTAGGCAGACGAATTAGTAGTTTATTGCCTGTTGGCTTTAAGGGGAAAACAGCAGTTGGACGGTCTGTGATTTTAATCTTAGTATCAATGCTTTTATGATGTCAGAAAAGGACATTAGTATGAATAGTAATTTTTATTGCTGAGAATGATGTTTGCACATTTTTTTGTATATGATTGTTTCAAAGGCTTACTTGACCTACGGGAATGATTTTAAATTAATAAAACAGACTTTTCCTACCTATAAACACGATTATTTTATAGCCACATTATGAAAATAAAATTCGTCTAATTTTAAAATTTTTATTATGAGCGAGCAAAAGCAACTACTTTAATTAGAATGACTTTGCAGAATAAGACTGAGGAGCTTGTTTCAACTACTGATGATGGCTGTAGAAAAACATTTTGAGATTTATGTCATTTGGAAAGCATAATCTGTTTTGTTATCAAATGTATTAGCTATCCAGGCTTAAAAATGACAAATTTGAGGGGGTTTTGCTTCCTTTTCCGTAGGCTTGACACCCAGTATTCCCACCTTGCCTTGCCATACTATAAGATGTCTGGTTTGTCTATGGCTGAAGTTTTGGCTCGAGTGGACTGGGCAGCAGAGCATGGATCACAGAAATATGAGAGGGGATTAATCTTTTACATTAATCATTCCCTTTATGAAAACCTGGATGAAGAATTAAGTGAAGTGAGTATAGTTTTCTATTCAGTTATATCTAATATTTTTAACTTTTCATTATAGCAATTGATTTTATGTAATACTATTTAGAAGTCAAGTTCCAAATATTTTTCTTGGGTAACACATTCTTTCCTAAGAAAGGTAACTAACGTGCCCCTTTCTTCATTAATAATTATAGTTATAGCTTAGAAAAGAACTCATCAGCGTCATCTTCTCATACTTTCTCATTATATAGACAGGGAAGTGGCCCACCTGCTCAGTGTGACAGTGGCATGTCTTTAGAACAGTGACAGAACGTGGGCCTTACCTTCCTTCTCAGCTGCAAGCCTTTCCACAACCCTGGTCACCTCACAGTCCAAGGGTCCAAAGCTTCACTTACGAAATCCTGGCCCAGTGACCTTAACACATGATTGAGGATTATTTTTAACCTCTGTGTCTTTTAAAAAAGAGTTGAATACACAATATGCAAAGTTACATATTGTGATACCAAATGTTTTAAGGTTTTGAGAGAAATGAAATTTTCTTATAAGCTGCCTCATTAAGTATATTTTCTACTCAGCTGTAACTTTTTATAATGGATTTTTGAGTGTAATTTAATCCAATATTTAGTTTCTTCTTCTAAACTCTTGCTCAAATTAGAAATGGTGGCCACAATTTGGTACATATTTTTACTGCTTTTTCTTCATTTTAATTCAGCAAAGAGTCACTCGAGGTCTCCCACATTATTAGCATCAGCTCTGTCTTTTTAAATCAAAACATACTGCTATAATTTTATTTTAACTGGAATGTTGTATCTTAGCTTTGTGTCTTTTTTATTCGTTTTTCCTGACTTTGTTGCTGTCTGTTGGCTGACTGACCTTTCACCTCTTGTCCACGCTCCCCAAAGGAGTTAGCAGCTCGAGTGGTTCAGATGTTTCATGTGGCGGAGCCAAAGCAGCTTCCCCACGTTCTCTGTAGCCCTTCCATGAAGAATGTTAACCCTTTAACTGCCATGCACTATCTAAGGAAGCTGGATACATCTGGGCTTTCGTCAGTCCTAGTGACACTGAGCAAGGCAGCAGTGGCTCTGAAAGTGGGAGATCTTGACCTGCACCAACAGGAAATGAGGAGCCATTCAGAGGTATGGTGCCCTGCCTGCTATTGGGAGCAGGCTGAGTTAGGACCTGCTACTCCTGAGGTGTTGAGCTTTCCTCTGGCTTCTATCAAGCTCATTTTTCCTTAGTTGTAAAGGAAAATAGACTTGATATTAGAAAGGAAGTGACCCAAAGTGGAAGTGCTCGGGCTTTGGCTGGCAAATGAAAAATAGGAATGATCAGTGGCAGCAGTGGGTATCCAAAGACCTTTCAACTTAGTGTCAGGTATGTTCAGAGCACGGGGAATCTATAGGCTCTGTCCCAAGCCCACAGTGATGTGGCGTGAGGGAATGGTGTGTCCACTGAAAACAGAACAGAGTGGTGTGTATTCAGGTATACAAGTGGGATATTAACTGTGAGCTGTAGGAGGCCAGTAGTTGCAGAAATAGCCTGCACTTGGGAAAATCACAAGTGACTTTATTAAGGATTGGGCATTTGAACGTGTAGCAAAGAAAAGGTAGCTTTCCCTTGGAAAAGAGGCCATTTAGGGGCATGAGCCAAAGATGTTAATCATTAGTGGAAGAAATTAAGTAACATTAACTGAGTATTTATTATGTCCCACGCCTATTCTGAGCCCCTTGGATGTATTCTCTAATTCTTGCAGCAATGCTTTAAGGTAGATGCTGTTGTATACCTGTTCTACAGATGAGAGAACCAAGATAAAGAAAGGTTAAATGACTTGTCCAAGGTCACCCTGCTAGTGAGTGGAGAACCAGGATTTGAAGCAGATCGTCTGGCTCCAGATCTTATGTTCCTATACTGTTGTTTCCTTGCCTACCTGTGGTCAGATACCCACAGTATCGCTTTGGTCTCTAAAACAAGAGCTGGAGTGCTTTGTTTCTGTACAAGTGACACATTTATTATGTCAAAAGGAGCAAGTCAACATTGAGGTATCCGTTGCTTTGAAGACTAGAACTCTAGACAGATGAATTTTTTCCATAGTTTTGAGAAAAATTAAAGTAATAGTGTTGTTAAATCAAGTACACCTAAATTTAAAGTTCTCTACAAAAATAGGACATCTTGATAATTAAGTTTTAATAACTTCTATGAAGATAGTCAACAGTGGTGTTCTTAGAGTGAGAACTGATCTTTATGGTTAAAGAAAACATTGAGATTAAAGTAGATTATTAACAGAATCTTGACTGCACTAGCACGTATTTCCAAGATGAATGCAATGTACATTTTGTTCCTAAATCTCTTTTTTATCTTAAGATGAAGTTGGTATGTGGCTTTATTCTGGAACCTCGGCTGCTGATTCAACAGAAGAAGGGACAGAGTGTTCCAACTGAACTCGCACTTCACTTGAAGGAGACTCAGCCTGGATTGCTCGTTGCTTCAGTCCTGGGCTTACAGAAGAACAACAAAATCGGAATTGAAGAAGCAGATTCCTTCTTTAAGGTTTGTCACTTTGAAAATGTTAATTGTTCTGGCTGGCCTGATAAAATTAGTGGGGGTCAGGTAACAGAATAAGAGAAGTGAGTTTTCATTTGTTTATTGAAAAAACAGACTTAGGCATAACCAGTTTATAAAAGTGCATATTAAAAGAATATATCTAGAAAAATTTCATTAATGCAAGCTAGAATCTGTTTTCTGTTAAAATGTCCAAATCTGCTTTGCTGTAGCACTAATGCTAATGCCAAATTATTAAATGCATGCCCACACAATGGAGTGCTATCAAACCAGCTGAAAGTCAGTCAGTACTGTACTAATCTGGGATGTGGGGGCTTGTTTCACTGTTTTCAAGGTGCTTTGTGGTAAGGATGAAGATACGATTCCTCAGCTCTTGGTAGACTTTTGGGAAGCTCAGCTGGTAGCATGTCTCCCAGATGTGCTGCTGCAGGAACTCTTTTTCAAGCTCACGTCACAATACATCTGGAGATTGTCTAAGAGGCAGCCCCCTGACACCATACCATTGCGAACATCAGAGGACCTGGTAAGAGAATGGAATAATACATAAACTTAAATTTGTGCCTTACACATTACAATAATGTACCTTCTTATTTTTGATGGCTTTGAATCAAACCTAATTTATACTACCAGGAGTAAAAAATACACTTAAAACTTGTCCGTGAGTGAAGTTGCCCACATTTAAATAATTTTATATTCTAAGGAACACTCCTACTTCTCCTGTATTACTTGCTTGCAATGGTACCTCAGTAGCCATAGCATGGTCTCCCCCAATGTTGGCTTTCCCCAGAACACATTTGTGCTTCCTCGGGATGGTCATGATGTGGCACATGAGAAAAAGAGACCTGCAGACCTCCCTGATGGGTGAGGACCTGCAGAAGGCTTGCGGGAGAGACCTCCTTACTAGACCCCACTTCCCATTGGCCACACACACAGGGCTGTTCTGTGGCCCATGAGGCGGCCCTCAGACAATGGCCTTTACCCTCCCTGCTCCCTCCCCCCGCCCCAGCTCCTCTGCTTCTCATGGATGCCACAGCTAAAGTGGGTTCACTGGAAATGTCACCAACTTCTTGAATAAGGGGGGCTTGATGGGCATTATCTTGAGAATTTATGGAAGAGATTTTGCCTCCCAAGGAAAGTTGTAGAAATAAAAATTATTGCCAGTATTACTGTTAACTTTTACCTTAACAACACTATTGCTCTTTTTGCTAGAAAGTGCCCCCTTGGAATTTTAAAATGTAAAATACTAGGAAATATTTAGTGGAGATTTGTTCAGTGAGAAGCAGCAAGGCTAAACTTTTTCCCGGGGAATAGATTTTAAAAGACTTTCCTTCCTATTCCCAGAAAATTGAATACTTAATTCTGTGACATAGCAGAGGATTAGCGATTGCTTGCTCTTTTTGGAATAGATGAAGAACTCTTGTTTTGTTGTATTTTGTTCATGACAAACTTCTTTTACATTTTAGATAAATGCCTGTAATCATTATGGCTTAATCTATCCATGGGTTAATGTCTTAATATCATTGGATTCCTTAGCTGACAAAAATTACGCAGAAGATCTCTCCAAATTACAGGTAAATAAAAAATGCTTTTTCTTATGAATATGCCCATTGCAATTTAATGTAGGATATCAATTTGCTAAGATGTCAGGTGTCCTGCTAACTTAGAGTGTATAATTTGGGGGTACAAAATCCACAGTTAGGCATACTCAGGACCTCTGGAGGGAATTGCTGTTTCTGCCTGAAACTGCTTTACAGGAAGACTGGTTCTGTTACCAGCAAATGAGTGAGCAGCACCAAGTCCTATGACTGTCTTGCCTAGTTTTCAGATGTACTTGAAAACACTTTGTGAAGTGCCAGTATGGCAGATGTATAGTGTTTTTATTGGTATGATACATGTTTTTTTTAGTGTTCACTCAAACATTTCAGGCCTCTTACCCAGCCCAACCACTGCTATCTGTTTTATAGGAAATAGGTCAAGGTAGCCAGTGTATCTGGGTCTTGAAAAGGATTTTTTTTTTTTTAAATAAGAAGTACGATCAGAGAATGTATATCATCCTGCGAGAATTCTGACCGTGACAGTGTTTTGACTGGAAATGAGAAATGAAGTCCACATGTGGCTTGATGGATCAGACTGGGCTCAAGGTGGATGTGATTGTATTTAATGTAACTCAGTGGCCCAAGGACCAGATAGGACCCCCAACTCTGTTTGGTTTGGTCTGCCCAGTGTAGCTGCCAACATATAAAAACGGAGATTTCAAATTAAGAATTCTGAGTTTCAAGTTTCTGTTGAAAAATTCAGCAGGATTGATCACCCTGGGCCCTCACTGCCTGAGACCTGTGGGTTGGAGCCGAGTGACTTAGCGTGGGCCGTGCTCCTGCTGTGCAGCCTGCCAGTTCTCCTCCTGATGTCATCCTGGTCCAGACAGTGAATGTGTGGTATCCGTTTTCCTTACACCCAACTGGCTTCGTTCATTCTCACCATCGGTTTGACCTCGTTAGGTTTTTGAGTTTGCAACTCTAGATTTTCACTAGGAACAGGTGTAAGTGTGGCTTTATAGACACCAAAATGTCATACTGGGGTTAGGGGTCAGGGAGGGAAGCTAACAGACCACATTGCTTAGCCCCTGGAAAGCCCGTGTTGTCTCTAGAAATGAACTTACTTACATTCTTAAAAAAAATCACCAAAGAAGATTCTTATTGGTTCTTATCTCTAGTACCCTTCAGATACAGAGGCTACTGAGCCTCAGATTGGTTCATTGCACAACTAGTTCTTGAGCATGTGTTGTGAACATGGTGTATGGCATGGGACAGTGCAGGCAGGGTCTCGCCGTCCCAGGACATACGAGGTCTGACAGTGAAGTTCGAGAACTCATCTTAGAAAAAGTGCTCCATATTTCACTGCTGCATAACACTACGGTCACCTTCGAAGGACTCCCCTTGGGAAGCTGTGCACTGATGCCAGTGCCTAGTCCACCCTTCAAAGCAATTTTGGAACTCTTTTTCTGAAATGGCCATCAGAGTTGTCATCGTATTTACCCTTGATGTCCTGAATGTCATCAAAATGTCTTCCTTTCAATGTTTCCTTTATCTTTGGGTAAAGAAAGGAGTCATTGGGGGCCAGATCAGGTGAGTGGGGAGGGTGTTCCAATACAGTTATTTGCTTACTGGCTGAAAACTCCCTCACAGACAATGCCATGTGAGCTGGTGCATTGTCGTGATGGAAGAGCCATGAATTGTTGGCGAAAAGTTCAGGTCGTCTAATTTTTTCATGCAGCCTTTTCAGCACTTCCAAATAGTAAACTTGGTTAACTGTTTGTCCAGTTGGTACAAATTCATAATGAATAATCCCTCTGATACCAAAAAAAGATTAGTAATATCGTTGCAACACGTTCGCGAACTTAATTGTCACACCTTATACGTACTAATAGTGTATTTCAAGTCATAATTGTAATAAGTGCTGTTAAATCATCTGATAAACGTCAAAGCGTATTTGTAATCACTGCTTGAAAAAGTATAACTTAGTGATCTTTTCAAAATTTGTTTTAAAATTTTTAACAGGGTAGGTTCTTTCTGGGAATCTTTGCTGTTAAAGAATAGAAATGTGGTTGGCCTAAACTTTTCTAAATCATTTTCCTAAATACAGTTCTTTCTACATTATCTGTGGGTCGATTAGTCTTAGTCATTAAGAAAAATTAACCCTCAAGAAACAAAAGGATCTCATTTGGTTCTCCCCTAGAGGAATAGGGAAGTTCAGAATCACCTGGAGAGTTTTTCAAAATTATTCGCCTCCCCTCTGCCAAATCTCCACCCCACACCATGCAGATTTGATGTCAGTCTCCGTCTCTTGTCCTCAGACACTGTAATGGTGTATTTGTGCAAAAATTAAAACAATCTATAAATCATTCACATGTCAAAAACCTGCATTTGAAATGACACAGTAACTGGCAAGCGTCCTGCCCTTGCCCAAATCGTCATGGTCCCCCCCAGTCCCCACCTCCTTGCAGCCACCTGGCCTTGGAGCTGCAGCTGTGGCTTTGTGGGTGCAGAGGACAGAGAAGTCTGGATCCCAGCCCTGCAGAGGCGGCTGAGGATGAGAGATCTACATCAGGGAAGAGAGTAAAGAGTGCGCGTACTGGAGGTGGAGATAAATCCATTTCCATCCTGAAGAAGAAAAAAAGGAGCACTCTGCTAAGAAGCAGGCAATATTAAGAGTATTGTAAAGAATAGCAGTAACCTTTGGACCATTTTTTTATTCAGTAATGTCCATGTTGCCTGGTGTTTCTTATTTTTAAACTTCTTGATGATATGGCTAAAACAAAGTAAAAGTTCATGGCTAACCCATTTGCACCAAGCTTTGACTAGTTTCATTTTAACCCTGGTTCGGGTTACCCATGTCTTGCTCCTTCCTGCCCAGCCCATTGTTCTGATTAATCAAGAATGTAGAAATAATCTGTGTGTTTTTTTCATGTTGGGAGATCCTGTGAGTGGCAGATTATCACCTTATTTCATGTTTGCTATCTTGTTGTAAGGAAATTATTCAGATTAAGGTGATTATTAAACTTGCAGGAATGAAAAGGACCAACCTCATTTTCCTAGCTGTTCCTTGGTAGACATTTGGAATAGAATAATCACGCTGACTGCAAACAGATAGTTCCCATTCCATATCTGCCTGTGAGCTTGAGAAGCTGTAGCAAAAAAGGATACAGGAGGAAGAAAATTAGTGTATGATCTTCTCATCTTTATCCAGAAGAGAGGAAAAGCAGAGATTATTTTGGTAGTAGTACAGTTGAACCTTGAATGATGCGGGAGTTAGGGGCATCAACTGCCCTGGCAGTGGAAAATCCACATAAAAATTAAGTCAGCTCTCAGCATATGTGGATTCCCAATTGCCTGTTGAGCAACTCGTGTTTGAACTACGCAGGTAACTGAAAAAAATCCGTGTATAAGTAGACCCGTGCAGTTCAAGTCCGCATTGCTAAGGGTCAACTGTATTTACAGTTTAAATCAAGGGTGTCCAAACTGCGGCCCCGGGCCAACTGCGGCCCGCAATCCATTTTTTATTGGCCCGCAGCAAATTCCAAAAATATATTTAGTTTACTTAAATAAACCAGGTGAGGCAATACGTACTTCACCTGGAGTGAGTGGCCCAGTTCTTTGTGTATTTTACCACATATGGCCGTTGGTGAAAAACGTTGGAAAAAGTTTGGACACCCCTGGTTTAAATGCTTAAAAGTAAAATAATTGGTTACAGTTCTGAATAGTGAAATAGTACCTTTTATTCAGCTTGTGGCAAATGGTATTGGTACAGATTATTAGGTTTTTAGCAATTGTTTTAGTTTCCTTAAATGTTCAGTTTTATTTTTTGGTTATATATGTAGTTCATGCTTATTATACAAACTTTGGAAAATACAGGGAAGTATGAAAAAGAAAACAAAACGTGGGTTTTGTCCTCCCATTTATTGAGCTGATCTCTGTTTCAAATTCTATGTTCTTCCAAAGGCATTTCTATATGTGTATGTACCTATGTAGTTCTTACAAAACTGATCACGCTCTGAATATAATTTTGTATTGAGATGTTTTTACTCATTATTTTATCATGAGCGTTAGGTCATTAAGTAGCCTTTGAAAAGTTTTAATCGTTATATAATATTCCATCATATGAATGTACCATAATTTATTTACTCATCCCTTTTTGTTTAACATTTAGGTTGCTTCTAGTTTTTCAATATTGAGTACTCTTATGGTGAACACCATTGGACATAAGTCTTTGACCCCAATGTTGATTATTTCCTTAGGATAGAGTCCTAAAGCATTCCCATTAGTTTTAATTTGCAGTCTATCCAAAGCAAATAAAATCACGTTATTTTACAAATGATTGGTTTCTATTAAACAGATTGTTATTCTTTAACTAGAGTTGGTTTAACTATTGTTTAATACTTCAGTCCACTTAGACATACTAAATAAATATCATGCATGTGCTCTAAAATTTCATTCTTTTCTTTCTCTTTTTTTTGCAAGTGAAGTTTAGTCTTTTTAAAAAATGGTATTCTGTATGCTGTGCTTTAGTTTTTTGGGTGCCTCATTCCATAACATTTTACTTTTCTGTTCATAGTCTCTTATATGTGGTCCTTCATTTGACATAGCTTCCATTGTTCCGTTCTTGGAGCCACTCTCAGAAGACACTGTTGCTGGCCTCAGTGTCCAGATTCTGTGTCAGACGCGTTTGAAAGAGTATGAGCAGTGTATAGACATACTGCTAGAGAGGTGTCCGGAGGCCATCATTCCATATGCTAATCATGAACTGAAAGAAGAAAATCGGGTACGCTTTTCAGATTATGTTTTTTTTAGGCTTGATCAGTGATAATCCGATTTGATAATCTTTGTTGCCTTATCTGCAAAATGGGGACAAATTATGCCAGTCCAACCTCACGGGGCTGTGCGGGTCAAATGAGCATGTATGTTTAATCTGTTATGTGTTTTGCGTATTGTTCGAGGCCATTAAAGTGTATGGTGATAGTAGGTTCTCGTCATTAAAAATCTCGTTTGAAGATGAAGTAGGCTATTTATTACCTGAAAATCCGGGAAACATAATGTATGGTGGGAAAATATTTTCTGGGCATTTTTATTTTAGAAATTAGAGTTTCAGACTTTAGTACTTTCTTTTTCCTTCCTTCTTTCCTTTCTTCTTGCCACCTAAGAGATGATACAGGACATGTCTATATGTCTTCTTGAAAATAGCCATGTATTTATGTACAATATACATATTATTAGATTTTTCAAGTTATAAATCTGACTTTTATATTATAGTTTAAGCAGAAGACTGGCTGCTGATAATATCTTCTGTTATCACAAAGTTTGCTGCCTTAACCAAAATGATGTATTTTTGCCCTGCACTTTCCTGCACAATCTTCTTATGCTTGTTGGAAATCTGAATAAAATGCATCAAACTTAAAATTTATTCATTTTTTCCTAAGATAGACCTTGTGGTGGAAAAAACTGCTGCCTGAACTTTGTCAGAGAATAAAATGTGGTGGAGAGAAATATCAACTTTACCTGTCATCGTTAAAAGGTAAGTGATCATTTTTGCTTGATTATAAATTTAATTGTGTCTTCGATTTAGTTTCCATAATTTGCTGAAGGCTTGCTTTCTCTAATTTTTTCATATTACTATTAAGTGAGGTGAAGAAGGTCTTCACAGAACTACCGGGAGAGCTTATTTTCAGCATATATACACTCCATCCTGTCATAGATGATATTCATCTCTTCTAGCTACAGAGTTGATGCTTTTAAGTTAATCTTTTCAAACGCTTTCCAAGTTATCACAGTCATAGAAACTCATAACCTCAGTATTTTAAAATTTTGAATACCTATTAAAATGATTACATTTTTATTAGTGATCTCAGTACTTAATGTACTTCGTATAGGAAATTAAGATGATTACCAGTATTAATCAAATGGTAAGCAAGTATTGAGGAAGGACAAGGTTCTCAAGGATTTAAAAGGTGAGTGTCTCTAAACTGAGCAGTATTTTGCAGCATAGGTAGTTATTTGAATTTTCATAATTCATAATCATTTGTAAATCTTGAGAGAGTATATAGTTATTAAGTTCTCTACTCTTGTTAATTGTTGGCCTAATGACAAAAGGTGTGGTTATATTGATTTCAATATTCATAGAATAGAAGAAATTGATAGTGTTGGAATTGCATTTTCCAGCTGAGACAGTTGCTTTTTAAAGTGTTAGGCAGAGCCAGTGGCCATTAAGGGTATTTTACTGAAGATCCCCATTTAAGTAAAGTTAGACATTTAAGATTGGGAGGAGGTGACTTTATAGTAACTTTTTGTCCTGCCCATCTTCCTGAGTGATTTTTTGGTTTTCAGAAGGGGAAGTGTCAGGTGTTTGATTGCCCGGCCCCACGTGGATCGAGTTTATCACATAACTTTGAACTGATCGTTTGTGTTGGTGGGTCACTTTCCAATGCAGACGTCTTACATCGTCACACCTCAGCAACACCGTTACCTTAAGACTCTTTCTTCATCCTTTTCTGATCCACGTCCACAAACTCTCTGTTCCTAATTTACCCATAATCATTCCTACAAACGTTCCATTTTCCTATATCTTTAAAGTGTTTGTGTGTGCACACACGTGTGTGTGTGGCTCGTGGGACTAAGTGCTGTGTGTGAGTTACCTTTGTTAGACTGTGGTACCTCAAGAGCTGTATAGTGTTTTAGTTGTTTTTCATGTCGCACCCACCTTACAGGCAGCATGCCTCTCCTTAGAAAGCATTCCTTAGCTATTGATTTCAAAGGGGAGAATCTGAATACCTTGAGGTCTATTTTCAGGGGAGCTCTTTCTGTCGGTAAGTATAGTACACCAGGAAGAGCCAGGATTGGAGTCTGGAGAACTGGAACTGCGTCCAGGTCTGCACTTACTGAGTGACCTGAAGCAAGTCAATGTTTTAATATCTTGGGACTAATAAGTTCAGGGTTGACTAGAGTAAAATCTTAGTCAAACTTGTAAGGTGGTAGGATTGAAGATGGAGACCAGGGACGTATGCGATATGCTTAGGAAGCTTGGATTTCTTATCTCTAATGCAGTGTTTCTCATCCTGACACTTGACATTTTGGGAGGCCAATGCCTTATCCATTAGGCAACTGGGACGTCTGACACTTTTGACATTTTGGACCAAATAATGTGTGTGTGCAGGTATCTCCTGTACATTTGGGGATGTTAAGCAGCCTCCCTGGCCTCTGCCCCCTAAATACCTGTGGCACTGTTCCAGTTATACCAAAAAAAAAGTCTCCAGTCATCACCAGATGTCTCCTAAGGGGCAAAATCAAAATCACACTGGCTGAGAACCATTGTACTAATGCAGAGCCATTGAAACTGGGTTAGTAGTTGGCTTGTTTGTTTCAAGGAAATATTTATTTGTTATTGTTTTTGTGATAATCAGTTGTGTTTATTATTAAAAATTCTCATGTTGTAGTAAATTACAAAAATAAAGTTTAAAAAGTCATTTAAAATCTCACAAGCCAGAAATAACAATTTTCAAAATTTGATGAATATTTTCTAGGCATGCTGGAGGATTGAAAGTGCTTTAAGGATTTAAGAAATTGACCTTCTTCTTGGAATTATAATCTATATTAGCCCCTTACTGGCTGGCAGGAGAGGAGAATTGGATAGTGGCAAGATTTTCGTTGGCACTGTGACTACTCTGCACTGGCCCCCCAGCTCAGTGTTTTTGTATCTAGGATACGACTTATAGGCTCCACATTTAGGCTAAATAAACTGGTTAGGTCAGAAAGCACTGGTAATTCATGCTTTTCACATGGGTTTTGAAACTAGTTAGTAGTTATTACTAAGGTTCTGTTATATGTCAACTGTGCATCATTGTATTTTAATTCTCAAAAGACTGGAATCTAGCAGATGGTTACTGCTGCTTTACTGGTGAGGAACCTAGGGCTCAGGAGGCCATGTGACTGCCTTCAACTCACCCGTTAGTGGGTGGGAAAACCTGATCCCTGCCCAAGTCTGTCTGATTCCGGAGCTAGCAATCTTTCCCATACGCCACTACTGCTCCATTCATTAATTTTTTATTAATAGCAACAGGGTGTGTCATTCCTTTGTGTAAAGAAAGGGTGACTTAGGTTGCTGAATTTTGGATGGTGCCTTTGGATGGATACACACACACCTGAGCAGGAGATTTTATATTTCAGTCACTTGGCGAGTTGAGTAAGTGGTGGGCATGTAACGATCACACCAGGAGTGGCACTGAAGTACTGGGGGTGCCAAAAAAATATTTCCCAGTGGACACTTTGGTCAGTGTTGCTCAAGCAGTAGGTTTGCCATAATCAGAAGTGTCTGGACGCTGATGGGAACCACTTTGAGCACCTGTTGTAATTGCAGAAGTGAAACGTGACTTGTATTCATCTTTAGTAATTAGTATATATTGAGTATTACAAATAGCTTTTTCCCTTGTTATTAAAATGTGTGTACATTTTTTTGGCACTCTATGTTTCTTGGGAACATTGTTCTTACATAACACCACCTTCTCTTCCCAGCAGAGGGCAGTGTGTATATATCAAGAAGCAATAGAATCCTAAAATTGCACGGTTATAGTTATCTTCACAAAAATGTTTACTAAATTCCTTTACATTTAAAACGTTCACTAGAGCACATTGTGTTGCAGCTTGGGGAAAAATGGTAAATGGTCATGAAAACAGATTTGTGCTTATTGATAACACGAAAATCTCATAATAGAGAGGAAATGATTTAGGAAAATGTCATCCAACAATTCATAATATTTCCTATCCTAGCAGACAATCTTTATAAATTAGCTGCAGTATAGTTCTAACATGAAAAATAATACTCAAGCGATTGTATTTTTCTTTAGAGGATAATAGAAATTGAAAAATAATGTAATAATCCAACAATGAAATAGTAAATCCAAATCGCCTGGTGCTAATATGAAATAAACTTCAATGGATTTTAGAAAGAATAAATAAGAAGTTGTAAAACCATAAAGCATTCTGTGGATTTAAGAGACTTTTTTTTTCTTTTATGGTTATAACATTTTGTTACCTGCACTAGCTTCTACTTGGTTGAGTGATAAGAGAATTGGATGAAAGACAGACTTTCACTTATAGGTCTAACTCAGATATTCTTTCCTGCAAACAGAAACACTGTCAGTTGTTGCTGTGGAACTAGAACTAAGGGATTTCTTGAATGTACTTCCAGAAGATGGAACTGCAGCATTTTTCTTGCCATATCTTCTTTACTGCAGTCGAAAGAAATCATTGACTTGAAGGTATCATTTGAAAAACACCACAATGGCATATGAGACTGAATTTTTGCAAATTGAATGCCAGGTAAAATGTAAATAAAGGATTTTCATATTGAACATGTACATATATTACAGATGCTTTTAGGCTGCTTACCTTACCATGTCATTGTATTTCATAATTTATGACCTGAATCAATTTAATTTTCCAGAATGTACAAAACTATTAGGCATAAGAATTTCCTCAAAGAAGGCATATATTTTTAAAGGTAGAGTAGAATATTCCAAGGAACATCCATTTTACTGTTGTTGGAGACATGACAATCTTTTTCATCCCAGGAACACAAAGAAACATTTTGCAAGTATGCTTGAAAGAATGTTACTCCAAGTGGTCCAGAATTTAATTTTTTTGATTTTTCCAGATTTTTCTATTGGGTCACTTTTTAAAAGTTTTCTTTGAGAAAGATGTTAATGTTTCCCACAATAAAAGATTTCAAACTATTTTCTTGTTACAGTTAAAACTCATGCTGTGTTTCTGTCTGAATCAAATGAAGTAGAAGTTTACAAAGCTAACTTTCTTCCTGTCTGGCTATTAACGTGATATGGCAAATGCATGTTTTTCAGCCAAAGTCTTATTTCGATTTTTTGTTGACATGTACTCTTGCTCTTTTAGCTAGAGTGTATGTGAGAATAAAGGAATATATCATTGTATTCACAACTGTGTGTTCTTTTTGAACCTCTTACTAAACAATTTTGAGTCCAAGTTCAGTTCGTTGATAGTGTGCTTGTCTTTATTTAACGTTGGGTAAAAATGCTCCTCATCCGGCATCTGCCACAACTATTTGTTAAAACTTTCCTTCTGATGGCAATGTTTATCTTTATCAGGATTTAATCTATAGAATTGTTTCTCATATCTGCCTTTCTCCAGTTCCAGATTCACATCCATTTGACCATTTCTTCAAGGATTCACAAAACTCGGAATCTTTTTATTTTATTTTTAATATTTATTTCTATTTAATTTTTATTTAATTTATTACTTTATTTTATTTTATCATATTTTGTTTTTTAATTTTACTTCCTGTACACCTGTGCCGCTATGCCCACTGGTTCGTTAGGAATGATGGCAGCAGCCTGTTACAGGGATTGATGGGGAAGCCAATGGTTGGAAACATTTCAGTGATTCTTACAGCCTTTCCAAAGTAAATATTCTATTCAGCACCTTCACATACATTGTTATGAATCATTAGTTTTTTGTGTGTTTTTTTTTTCACTTATCACCAATATATTTCTTTCAGCCAGACTTGGTCTCTATAGAAAAAGAAATATTAAGACCATTATTAAAAATAGTATATATATCATATGATTAAAAAATAAGTACATGATGCTTTAAATGTATTCTAATTTTTTAAAATGTAGTTATTTTGTTGATTAGTGTTGATTCATTTATATTTTTTCCCTTTGGTATGTTTAAAAACATCTCTCTTGTTCTAGGACTGCTTTATTTAAAGAAAAATTACTTCCCTCCCCATTATATCCTTATGAATTATAAGGCAAAAATAGTAACTTTACATGGAGAAACCTGGCAGACACCTCCTTAATCAAATGCTCAAATTAACATAACCATCAAGGGAACAAATCAGCCTTTTTTGCCCCTTGACCTATGTACTGAGAAAAACAATACCATTTCTGTGAGACTCTTGCCAAAAAAATGCATATTCCGAATCTAATCAAGAGGAAACATTAGACAAACCCAAACTGAAGGACATTCTACAAAGTGACCGCCCTATATATATATATATATATTTTTAATGTCAAAATTGTGAAAGCCAAAAAAAAGACAGAGGAACTATTCCAGACCCAGGGTGACTAAGTAGACATGCTAATCGATACAATGCATAGGCGGGATTTTCTTTTCTCTATGAAGAACATGATTAGAATCATTGGTGACATTTAAAAAGGGTCTGAAGTATTGAATCATTCTTGATTTCCTGGTTTTGATAGGTGTGTTGTGTTTATGTATGAGAATATCCTTGTTTTTAGGAAATATGAGTATGTATATTTACAATATATTGTGTGTGTGTGTTTGTGTGTGTGTTTGTGTGTATGAGTATGTGTGTGGAGAGAGGGAGACAGAGAAAAGGATAAAGCAAATGTGACTGCAATATGTTCACATTTGGGGGGTCTGGGTGAAAGGTATTTTTAAATTGCTCTTGCAATTTTTCTATGTCTGACATTATGTCCAAAAAAGTTTTAAAATTTTATTTTCATTTAATTAATATGTAGCTAGGTATTTATCAAGCAGACTATTGTATTGGATTTGGTTACTTACTAGAAATATAGAATATACAGCAAGCTTTATTTCTACAGACTGCTCCAAAAAGATTATCTGACTCGTAAAAATGTCAGTCTAAAAAAAAGTACCTTTTATATTTGTCACAGGAGGTCTTCATTATGCTTCCTCTGGTAGGGGAAATGAAGCATTACATTTAAGTATGACAGGATATCCACAATTTTTTTGTACTGATTTTTTTTGGGGGCGGTGGTAGAGGAAATTGTCTGTCTCCTGGTATAATATTGAAAGATTTCACTTTAACCTCATGTGCTCTTCTTGTCTGTGTCATGGTAGGAAGAAATTTGTCTAAGATTCAGAATTAATATAGACTTGCCCAGAGCTTTATCAAACTTTTATTTAAAGATATTTCAGACTGATAAATATGACTCCCCATTTTTCTGTATATAGTTTAAACTATCTTTTCTATCCATTACTGCTTCTTTCAGTCCTACGCAATGCCTTTTCTCTTTGTAAATGCCAAATTTCTCTTTAATCTTTTTTCCAACGTGTATTTTCCCTTCACATCTGCTATTTGTTCTACAGTCTCTCGATGTTTTTTTTTTTTTTTTATAAAAAACAGTGCCCCCTTTTTATTTTTTTTTTAATTGAAATGTATTGGGGTGACAATGGTCAACACAACTACATCCAAGCAAGCAATCGCCTCACTCTTGTCCTTCTAGGCTTGTTATGCAGGAAGGTTAGCCTGTCTGTGTAGGGTTAGACTGTAACAGGTCCATTACATGTCAGCCATTTGTGCACAGGAAATTCCTCTCACTGTTTCCTTGCTCTTGGTTATTTTTCTGAGCAGGACCATCCTTCTGTGTGGTAAACGTGTGCTAATGTTCTTTAAAAACTAAAGTTTTCTTGCTCATTTTTGACTCTTCGCCTTGACCATTTACTGGCATTAAACCCAGTGGCTTATTTGCCCGTTGGAGTCTTTGGTGTTCTGGTGCTCTCAGTACCTCTGTAATAATGGATTTTAACAGAAGTAGTTTTCCATGGTACAAGGTGTTTACCAGGAGAAATTAAAACTTTACATTTGCACTAATAGTTGATCTTACAGTGATTTTTAATTTTTGAAATATATCTACTTCTATATTTTCTTCCATTTATATATTTCCTTTTATGCCTATTTTTAGGAGGAAAAACAAGTTTGTTTGCTTTTTTTCTACATAATTTCCCCCTGTTGGAATTGCCATTGCCAATTCCAACAATTCTGAACTCAGAAGATCCAGGAAAGACCAAGGCCTGCAACCACAAAGCAAGAATTTCATTCGTCATACAACATATTGCATTAGTGTTTATTCACAAAAGGGTTGTTTTTTCCTGTGGTTTTGTGTGTGTGGTGTGGTGTGTGTGAGTGTGTGTGTGTGTGTGTGTGTGTGCGCGCGCGCGCGCGTGCGCGCGCGCGCACGCTCGTGCATGTGCGTGTTTATGTGTGCCTACATAGGAGGAAGTGTTGCTGCTGGGGTCAGGGGAACAGGGAATTTATATTCTATTTTGTTCCTGGATCTTTCCTATGGTCTGAATGTGTCCCCCTCATCCCCAAATTCATATATTGAAAACCTAATGTCCAAGATGATGGTGTTAGGAGGTGGCCCCTTGGAAGGTGATCATGTCATGAGGGTGGAACCCTCATGAAAGGGATTAGTACCCTCATAAAAGAGGCGCCAGGGAGCTAGCTTGACCATTCTGCCATGTGAGGATACAATGAGTCTGGAACCCGAAAAAGAGCACTCACCCGAGCATGCTGGCACCCTGATTCCAGACTAATAGCCTCCAGAACTGTGAAAATATTTTTTTGTTCTTTATAAGCTACCCAGTCTGGTATTTTGTTATAGCAGCCAAATAGACTAAGACAATCTTTCACAAACAGTAATCAAGAATGCCCCTCTCCCCCCAGAAGCAAGAAAGACTGTTCTGCCTAATTGCATATTTGAAATTATATTTATTATTTGGGGGCTTTTTGGTCTGGTCGTGGGGGGAGGGGATTTGTGTACCAGGTACTACCAAAAAAATGTTTTAAAAAAGATATTAAATTCTAAATGTTTCTGTAAGACATGGTTAGTTCCTTAAATAATACAACTGCTCTTCTACATCAGTTCTAAGTATAATTACACCACATCAAATTGATGTCAATTTGTGCTAGGTTTGAGAGTATTGGTGCTGTTTTCAGAACCAACTGTTGGAAAAATCAGCATCCCACACCATTTAGCAGGAAAGAAAAAATTCCTGTTCAGAGGTAGAGAAGGAAGAAAGGGTAGCAAATTCACAAATGCTTCACATTGGGGAAAGGACTTCGGCAAAGCAGTACATCTTAATTATCTTCATGATACATGACTTCTGGAGTCACTAACATGATACTCACCTTCATTTGGCAGAACGGTGTAAGTGGTTTCCATTCCAGCATGAATGTGGTCTGTCACGTGGCAGTGGAGTAACCAGATCCCAGGTGTCCTTGGAAACATTTCTAGGGTTTGGTATGTCCCAGGGAAAATGTCAAAGACATCAGAACTATAAACGCCCCTGTGCTTAATTAGAAAAATGACAAATATTGTGTAATGTTTATTATATGTGAGAATTCATTCAAATAATCTTTCATTGGCCAGCTCAGGGATATTAGAAACATGGATAGATCTGTTTGAAAAATGAGACCCTGCATACGTCTACGTTTAATATAAACAGTGAGATATGTGGTCCTTGTATTCCTGCTAACCCCTCAGCACTGTGGGCCATCAGGTGAGTGTGAAGTGAAGATGGGATGACATTGAACCCATCAATCAGGACTGCCTGTTACCTCTGACACTTCAACTCTGGTTTGCCTCTTTATCAGAGCATTTGTGTTAGACAAGGGAACTGAGCTAGGGCCCCATTTCCCCTAATCTCACTGTTGCTCAGCCTATCCTAGATTAACTTGTCTGGGGCAGATAGGGTAAGGAGGGGAGCAGAAAAGGACACCAATGGAAAAGCCAAAACTAGAGGTAGTTCAGGTGGCACTAGACACAAAGTCCTTGGTGTGTATTTCCGTAGGGAGAGAATTAAAAGGCCAGTAACAATAGAACATCTATATAAATCAAAATACAGATAATAAAATAGCCTTTCTGCAGTGTGCTTTTTGGTGGCTTCTGAATTTTCCACATTGACTCAAAGGTAAGAAAAAAGCATTTCCAAAAGGGCTGTTGAATCCTGCTGAAACAAGTACTGGGTGAGAAGTAGAAGTAGGATTGAGATCTAGGGACCGACGAGTCACATGGCAAGAAACAGGATCTTGTTCATTTCAGGTCATTTAAGATCTGGAGCTTAGGACAAAGGATATAATAAAGCTTTGTCTACTCTGACCTATCATGTGAGCATCCTTCATCTCTGCTAACAATTCCGTTCAAATGCCTTGTCCAAGAACATGTGAGCAGAACTCCATGAAAATCCAATACAACTGCAAAGCCCGGGAAAAGACCCAGATTTAACAAAGGTTGGTAATGGCAATTGAAATTGCTATGTGCCACATTTTTAGAAAAGAATTTAGTTGTCTCTTGAAACTTTGAACTTTTTATAAGTCTCTCTGAGGAAATATTTTCATCTGTATCAAGACATTTTCAAAGAGAGCAAGGACAATGACCGTGGACGACTCTTACCTTGTATCGGAAGCTGTGTCCATGGAAGTGGACCGAGTGCAAGTCTATTTCATTGCCCATTCCCATCAGATACCAGTTGACTTCATCTCCCACATGCATTGTGAGGCCTTGTAGGTTCCCAAACATCCTTCCGTTAATAGCTGGGGAAAGCATAGGATTTTCATATTACCTTTCAGGATATTTTACACAGAGCTATTTCACATAAAATATGATTATTAGATTAATGAAATGGATACTTTAAGGTCACATGTCCCACAGCTGTTGTAGTCACTTAGCACCAAAAGCCTTACTCCTAATTTTGAGTTTATTTAAAAGGAAATGAGATTTTGGAATTGGGAGAGAAGTTAGTGGACGATTTTGAATGTAGTCCCCTTTTTGCTTGGAACAGAATTCTACCTCATGTACAAAGTGAGGCAGAAGCGGTTTATTGTAAAATGAAACAAGTGAATAGTCTTCAAAGTAATTTTATTTGAAACAAGAAAAGGGAAAAAACAGGTTTTAGAATAATGTATCGTACCGTGCATTTTATTGCTTTCTATAAACTCATCATTGTCTTTCTTTACTTTCTCAGGGTGCTCGGAGTATGTTTTGATGTTGTCATCTAAGTACCAAGATTCATTCTCATCAAAAACAAAAAACAGAAGGAAAAATTCCAGTTTCTTTATGGGATTCACTACTTTCAGGTAATGTCTCCGACAAACAATCAGTGGGCCAATTAATCCACTGTAGAGATCCTGAAAAAAAGCAAAAACTTCAGTCATCCTTGTGATACAGGTCAGGATTTCGGAGAGCTGGGATCGTATTGCCCACGACCTCAGGAACTGGAGCAGGACTGATATAGGTAGCAGACTTTGCCCAATGTAGTGCTGTCAAGTCCGTGACTTGCCACTTGAAGTCGTTAAATGGGAGCAGTGGTGAGTTGCAGGTAGGTTTTATGGACGATACTGAAGTAACAAATGTGTGCAAAGACCAAATACCAGTGCAACTAATGAGCAGCAATGTAAAAGAACCCCAAACGAACAGTGCTGGTTTGCCTATCGCATAAACCAAGCACATGCCAGTCACTAAAAATCCAGAGATTCATCAGACAAAGCCTCTGCCCTCCAGGAACTCAGTCTAGTGGGGGAAATAGAGGAACAGAAGAAATGAACCACTTGATGCGGTGGAGGTACACACAGGGCTAATGAACACAGAGGAAGAAGACCGCATTGACTAACATCTACAGGAAGTTTGATTTGGCTGAGTAGTGGCACATTAGTTCTTGAGGGCCTTTGAGTTGTATCATGTTCAGGAATTTTAGGCTTTGTCTTGTGGGTCATGGGTAGCCATTGAGAAATTGAACAAGGAAAAACAGCATATTTGCATTTTAGACCAATCATCCTGCTGGCGAAGGGAAAGAAGGCTTGGAAGGGGAAGCATCTGGAGACTGGGAGGCCATTGAGGTAGTTGAGGCAAATTATAAGGACCTGATCTATGGAGATGGAGAAGAGGAACGGACGGAGCTCTATGCAGGTGGGTGAATTGCCCGGGTGAGCTAGGGGGAAGCATTAGATACTTCATATCCAGGGTTAGAGCTTGAACAACTGAGTAGATTTGTGCTTGTGGTGCTATTTATCGCAACAGGAAATACAGGAGGAAGTGGAGGAAGAGCTCAACTTCCATTTTAGAGTTGCAGAATTGCTAGTGCCTGTGGAACACGGCTGATGGAGATGTTCAGTTGGCAAGTGTACAGACAAGTCTGGAACTCAGGACTGAGATTTGGACCAGAGATTTAATTCTACAAAAGAATTTTGGGACATAAGGTATAAAAATGTCAAATCACTATATTATACACCTGAAACGAATATAACTAATATAATATTGTATACCAACTCTACTTAAATAAACAAATAAATAAATATAAAAAGAATTGTACATGTTGTGATTTGTAGTTGAGTGTTTTGTTGGCTTTGAAATATTTAATCAAACACCAATGTCAGTTGTGCTGTGGTTGATGGGTAAGGTCAGCATTTTCATTATGTAATAATAGAGCTCTAAAATCATGTTCCTCAGTTCTTTGAGTTTAATGTCTTTTCAGATCAAAAGGGAAATAAAATACTGCATTGATTAATGTTTAATTCTGTGCTATCCATAATCAGCAGTCATAGAGTTAATACAGTTATAATTGTATCCTTAGAAACAAACAACCCACCCCTTAAAAAATGAAACCAAAGGGTATTGCAGAGCAGCCTTCTTTCCTGGGATTTGACTATAGAACTGGACCACAGGAAAACTATAACCTCATCTTCCTTCAATTGTGTGTCCATTTTGGGAATTTTTACAAAACACAAATGATTTAAAATTTACCTTAACTCGATCCACAGTTGAATAGTAAGCCCATGGAATACAAGCAGAATCCTCTGTTCCACCTCCAGATCTGTCTGGAATTTTCCATTTGTAAGTGCGAGTTTCACCTAAATTAATCAAGTGTTGATGTGTCTGATTATAGTTGGTATATATTTAATACACACATACACACACACACGCGCGCGCACACACACACACACACACACACACACACACACACACACACACTCTTGATAACCAATGACCCAGAAACTGGAAATGTCACAGTAATTAGTTTTACAAAGCAGTGGTACTCAAATCTGTTTTCAGGAATTTTGTTTTAAGACAAATGGTAAGACACTTTTATATCTTCTTTATCAGTTATGAATTAACTAGCCACGACAGATGTAATACCACAAAAGCCAGGAGGCGGTAATTCCAACATCACAATTTAAAGAAACTTTGCAACAGATCTTTTCTTAGCTTGAAGTATATTACTCTAATATACTTTTTTTCTTTTCAACTGTCAAGTGATTTACTCCCAGTGCTAGTGCCTTCCCTGTGTCTGTGTATCTGCACTATGTGTAATTCTCTCAGCTTCACTGTGGCCTTCTAATTCTCCTTTTTCACCACTGTCCTCAGTGATTTCATGATTCCTGGCAGAGAGCCATTAGACCTCAATCTCCTGGGTCCCTGACCTGTCACAATAACCCCCTCTCCAGGCTGTTTCCTTCTGTCACCACAACTCTGTCACATACCGGCCCACACCCTGACCTTGACACTTTGAAGATGGCTAGTTGTTCCACCCTCTTGTCTGGCAAAGGCCTTTACTCTCTGCCATTTGCCTAGGTTCTTCCCCAGCCTGATCTCTGCTTCCAGTCACCTCAGGGCTTGTCTGTCAGCCATGGCCACTTGCTGCCCACTCCATTTAGGTAGATCTCACCATTACATATCCATGCTGTCAGACTTTCATTAGCTGAGTCTGACAGACCTTTATTGGGGTATCAGGCAGGACAGAGTCTCAAGGAATGTGGTGGACTTTTCTTTTCCCTCAAGATTCCATCTCACCCACTCGTATGTATTCACCCTTTTCTAAGCAGAACTTTACTGAGAATTATGCACAGATTTACCAACTGAACATATTGTCTCCTCATCTATACTCCTATTTTCATAAGCTGAAAAATGACATTTCCTTCTGTCCTCCATTCCCCACGCCAACCTGCTCTGTCACTACAGGGCTCAAGACCCCAAACCTTGGCCCGGTCTTGACCCCTCCTCCTTCCCTAATTCCCCGATGACAAATCTTTCTGCAGGTCCTTTTAGCACCGCCTTTAAAATAGACCCAGAATGTGACAACTCATTACTTCAGCTGCTTCTACCCCGGTCCCAGTCTCACTATTATTTTACCCAGGTTGTTGCAGTAATCCCCTAAGCGAGCCTTGTCTGTTCCCTCGTGCCCACAGGCACTTATCCACACACCAGCCACCACAGTCCTTTAAAAAGATTCATTGGAGTATCACTCTCCAGCTGCGACCCTCATAGGGAGTTTAGAATAAAATCTAAGGTCCTAACCATGGCCTCTGAGGCCCCGTCCCTCCTATGGCACCGGCCCCCTGCCCTCCCTGCCTCTCTCTCTTCACATTCTTTCTCCTCGTTGCTCTGCTGTGGCCTTTGGCCACCTTGCTGTTTCTCAAACACACACATCAAGTCCACTCAAATCTCACACCTAGAATGTTCTTCCTCCACAATGTCTGGTGGCTCATTCTCATCATTTAGGTGTCTTCACAGGTGACATCTCAAAGAAGCCCTCCTGACCACCCTACCTAAAATAGCACCATTGTTACCTATTGTCTCTCATCTACCTTCAGTGTTATAGCACTTTTTATAACACATATGTTATAACTTACATATTTAAGTTATAAGAAGACCATATATATGTGTCTCATTTTGGAGAATATGCGGGTCCTAAAGGCAGGGCTTTTCATTTCTATTCCCCTAAATTGACAAGAGCTATTTTAAAGAGTAACTTCTTTTTTCTCACTTGATATATTTGGGAACTACTAAATTTCTGAGAAATGCTCCTTTCCTAGAAGCCAACTTTACAACTAATAGATGAAAAATACAATTTTTATTAAAGAAAGTACAACCTTGTATTTAATCTATTTCAGCTTTTACTCTGTGTTAAATATTGAGTTCCCAGTACATTCCAGGTATTGGACTAGATACTGGGGATTTAAAATGTTAAGGGGCAGCCTCCACTCTTGGGGTCCTGTCTTTGGAGACCGGCATGGAAACATGGGGCCACATGCTGCGCAGTAAATGCTATCTGGGGAGACAGCATCCCTGCTGACAAACCTGAGTATTTGTAGATGTGCAGCACCATCGGGGGTTTTCCTTACAGTCCTCCTGTGGAATTTTAGCTATGTGCTGTAGTCATACACTCATGCAGACACACCTCCCTGCGTCCCCTCCTAACCAGCTCCTTCTTCACTTCCTCAGGACACACTCGTTTCGAAGGAATACCTCTCAGACAACAGTTGTTTGTGGAAAAGGAGTAACGCCTATTGCAGGCCCCTGTCCCACCCCCGACACCTCCCAGTCTTCCCCCCCCCCAGTACCTGGTAAAGTTGGAGTAACGGTAGAACTCTCTGTTTTCACCCCATGGGCATGTATTGAGTAGGGCCTTGTGGCCATGTTTTTAAAGACAATATTAACTTTGTCTCCAACATCTGCATGAAGTTGTGGACCTGGCAATAGTAAAAAGCAAGAGTGGCTGATGCACCTGTCAGATTGGAAGTTCTAACTCAGTACTCAGAGCGAAGTAACTCAGCCTTACAGCCGAGAGTCTGAGGTGTCCTCCCCACCCCATGGCTTCATGCTATAGTACTCTTGGATTTAGACCTGTTTCCAGAGAATTCAGGGTAAAAACATGAGTCATGGCTCTCTCTACAGATGGTAGTGCATCTCTTATCTAGAGTGCTATGAAAGTCCCCTGCAGTGTAATGGCCCAATCCTGGCAAGTCAGCTGTGACCCATTCCTGGGCAGGAGTCCTGAGGAAGCACCTGCTCTCATTTCTCAGCATTTGGACTTCCGCTCCCCACCCCCAGCTTGAATTGCTGGCAGTCCTGCATTGGACAGGGTGGGTGGGGCTAGCCCTTCCATTGTTCCCCTCCAACCAATCTTCTGTCTCTCATCTAGGAGAATTATTGCGACCCTGCAAGATGCCTCTGCCTTGGGTACGTCCCTCCTTGGGCTGAGGATTACCAAGCCTCCGGGGACCTTGTCAGTGTGGGAACACAGTGGGGCTGGGAGCGTCCCCTGCACTGGATGATTTTTAAGAAAATTCTCAAGACCAGTGTTGTTCAAGATCTTAGACGTTCTGTCTACAAATGATTACTGAAAAACTGAAGACAACTTTTCCCCTGCCTTGTGCAAGGTGACACTTTTATCTTTTCTTATTTCCTTGTCTATATGTACATTTCTTCTTGGAGTTAATCATTTACATCTTAATTTAAAAAGTAAATAGCTGTGCTATTTTTTATTTGGAGGGGTGGGATAATGGGAAGAATTTGGTTAAGAATTTCTTTAGCAAGTACTTTCTAGAATTTCACCAAAACTAAAGGCATCAGTTTGACAAATACCAAATATATATAATTTTATGAGTATTTTTGACAGAAATAAGTAATATTTTATTATGCTATATTCTTTAGTAACTATAGACTTCTCATTTTATTGAATAATTGTTATTTTTATTTTTTGAAGATCTAATGTGCTTTATTAAATGATTCATGAACCAAGCAGCATCCCATCTGGCAACTAGAACCTATTTTTATTGGAATATCTTTGATATATGAACCAAGAAAATTAAGCCCATCACTGCACATGGAAGCACGTCCCTGACCCACATCATACGAACTGGAGCTGTTAGAGTACCTAGAACACCCAGATGTTTCTCTTCGGCTTTTCTCTCCACTGGAACTCGGAACGTGTTATCAGTATATTGCCGATACACAGCTTTCTTGTACTTTGAGCCTATGTAAAATTCTTCCTTATCTAAAAATGCATTGGAAACACTTAAAAAAAATACACACAACTAAGGTTAGTATTTGTCTTAATGAAAGTGGAAGGTGAGTTTTAAATTTTAAATATTAAGCAAGCATACAATTTTTATTTAAGTCATTATGCTAGTTTTTAATATTACTCTCGCCAGCAAGAAAGAATGACTTTGAAAATAGACCAGTGTGCTAGAAAGTGTACCTAGCTGGACGTGGAGCCATCTGACTCCTGGCCCTGACTCTGCCACCAGCTAAAATGACCCTCCAACAGTCATTGCCTGTTGGAGCCTCTGTTTCTTCACCCCTAAAATAAGGTATTCTATGAGACTATCGCTAAGGTTTTTTGTATAGCACTAAAATTTTGTGGGTCCAGATTTCACCAATAAAGTGTTCTTTGGTTACTGCAATGTTTCTGATCTATAGGAACTAAAATGGCCATGTTTTTCTAAATGTTCCCTTTACCTAGAGTTTGTATTGACTCCTAACGCTGCTGGAATCTTTTAACTATTTTACCCCAACCACTGAAATAACCTCTTACTCCTTTACACCACAAATCATACTCACCATCACAGTCAAACTAGCCAGCTAACCATTGCTTAGCTACAAGTTGCCAGTCATGTTGTGCACCCCAGATTGAAAGACATGTCCACCCCAGTCTCTCTAATCACATCCTCAGAAGGTTAGTGCAAGACGTGTGAGATGACATGTGAGGGAAAGTGCTTGGAAAAGTACAAAAGGGTGAAGCTCCAATCACTATCCTTAACTTACATTTATTCATAACTGAACTTCTTTTTACATTTTCTTAATGCACTTGTTATTGGTAGTTTTGAAGGCAGAGACCATATCTGCTATACTGCCCTTAAGAATTTAATATATTCTTCCCATACATAATAGTTTTAAGAATGTGAAATAACTGATTACTAGACTAATAATTAAATATTTGGAGGAAAGATTAGATAAACAGCACATACGGGGGTGCCAAAAAACTGTACACATTTTAAGAGATGTTATCTATGTATTACTTTTCGAAGTTGAATTGAATTACAGTACCAATGTGTAGTATGACATTCGCTCAAAAGCTGGCATTAATCAAACAAATTCTAGCGTCATTCATTGCATTACAATTTGAATACAGTTTTTTCCTTCCTTAAAATGTGTATACATTTTTTGGCACCCTCTGTAGTTGGCAAGGAAAATAATATTTTAGCTCTAAATTTAGGCATTAATTTTGATTTAAGTTTGAAAATCAGTGACAAAGTAAGAGCACATGAATGTGAGAAGACAGTCCAATAGAAGTGAGAGTAAGATGAGTATTACAAAGAATCAAATGAGACAAATGGAAATTTTCCTGTGAGAAAATTGAGAGAAGCAGAAATTAAGGAGGAAGGATTTCTAGGTAGTGTTTTGTGGTTATTGTTTAATGCAACTGTTTGTTTTACTACAATTAGCATACATCTTACTTCTCTGAAAGAGAAACTAAAAAAAAAAAAAAAAAGAGGGAAATCAGAGTCTAGAGAATTACTTAAGCTCTTGTAAATGATGCAGCTCCTTTTCCCACTTCCTACTTGGGGAATAATCCCATTCCACCTCCACTGCTGCGATGTAGTAGGTCCTCTCTCCCAGGTATAAGGTTGGATTCTCGGGCAGCTGCCTGCATTTGTTCACAGTATATTTTTGCTTCATGCCTCCGGTGTAGTGATCAGTTGTAAGGCACTCAACATCAAAAGTCCCTGGAAAGGTAAAGAAGAAAGCATGTCACTCCTTTGCTCACGGCCTGCTGTGGCTCCTCACCTTACTCAGAATCAACCAAAGTCCTTGTGTTTCCTGGGTTAGACGATCGGGCTTTTTCTGCCTAGCATTTGCTCTGCTCGAGCCACATAGGCCTCTTTGCTATTCTTAGGACAGGTCAAGGGTGTGTCTGCCTCAGGGCCTTTGCATACATGTGCTGTTTCCTCTGCTTGGAACATTCTGTCCAAAATATCCATATGGCTCTTGCATTCATTCAGCCTCTCCTTAATTGTCACCTCCTTAGAGAACCTTTCCTCAACTCCCCCCATAAGTCACCAGCCCTCTCTTCTGCCCAATTTTTCTTCGTCAGCCCTCTCTTCTGCCCAATTTTTCTTCGTAGTACTTACAATCATTTGATACTTGCTGGTCTGTCCTCCTGCATTAGAATTTCATCTCCATGAGAGCAGACACTTTATTACTCTTTTGTTTCCTGTTGTATTTACAGTTGTCTAATGAATGAAGGAATAGGTGACACTGGAACTGTCTTACGTTTTAGTGGCACATAATGAACCAAATAAAGCCTGAAGTAAGTCAGCATATCTTCACATTTTGGTTAAAATTCTTTCTTTTTTTGTTTTAGTTTGTCTTTCAGAGCCAGGCCTGTAGGTTCCTCTGAATTTGCATGGCTCTAGTTCTCGGCTAGGACATTGAGTGTACATACCTGACCAGCTAACACTAACTACACCCAGGCTACAGAGATGTGATGAGAAGTTTAGATGGAGAGCCTTTGTGGGAGCCATCCCCTTTCTAGTCTAGTTTGCCTGCTCTATAAAAGGAGACTGTCTTGAGGATTCTGCTTTGTGGAAATGAAAGGAATCAGTCCACTCTTTTGTCACTCTCTTCCCTCCTACCAACTAACAGAAAATGACCTATCTGGCATGTAGTGGCCCTGACTTGCTCTCCCAAGGGAAAGAAGGGTACTTGAGAGGCTTGGGGAAGAATGAGCTTATCATCCAACACAAGATTTTAAACCAAAACCTCAGGATTTGACCGAATAGAGACTTTTCTTGACTTTAAAGAAATATACCTTCAGTATCGGGCTGCATGGAGAGTGTAAGACTTGTTTGAGGAAAGAGGTTTGCTGTGTCTCTCCTTTCTCCTCTTGACATATATGTATTTCCTGAAAAATAAATCCCGTGTACATCGGCCTCATTTCCGACACTGAATAAGTACCACACGACCAAATCTCCTTGGCACATGTTGAGACCAGGCTGATTCCCGTACATAAATCCATTCATGGCTGTAAAAAGGTGGGAAATAACATTTTGAAAGTGGTTTACCTTATCCCCACTACCTGACAACCTCCCACACTCTCCGGAGCCAACTTTGTTTATTTAATTTTAAAAGACCCATCCAGGCCTGTCTACCCCTTTATGTGTCATGACTGGCTCTGCAACTCATTGCTGTCCCCAGCCCTTCCAGAGCCAAAACCAACAGAGCTGAGGCAGGGTTCTGGAAGTTCTGTGCCCAGGGGAATATCCCTGTCCTTCCCAGCTACCACTTCTCAGTTCTCTCACAGGTCATGTTTGTGAATACCCAAATGTGTGTGAGTAATAACAGCTTTTCCTGGGCACCATAGACTGGGAATGGATTTGTGGTTCCAAATGGAAAATTCTCTGATTCATCATGAATAACAAGGCAGAGTCTTTGCAGTAAGTTTTCTTATTTCCAATAGGTAATATATCTTTGACTCCTCCAAAATTTTTAATGTGCGAAATAAAAAGGAATATTTTAAAGATTGTGGGTAATGTGACTAGTATTGATCCAACTTAAAAACGAAAAAAAGGTCTGTAACACAAGTGCAGTTTTTGTTCTTGCTACAGTGATTATCACATGAGGTCTGTTAGTGCTCTGGCTGTTTTGAACAATTACTCACTGTCTCTGAACCCTAACTGTACTTTAGAATTACACTGGGAGCTAAAAATAAATCTGAGGCTAGGTTTCAATTAAATAAAAATCTCTGGAGATTGTCCTGGGCATTTAAAAAATAGTTTTAATAGTTTTTAAAAGCTCCCAGGTGAGTCTGCTGTGTAGTCAAGGGTGAAAATCTGAAGTTCACTGAGATCAGAGACCACATCTTTCTTCAGATCAAATAACAAAATGAGCCTGTCATTATTAAACCACAGATGAAAAAAGTATCTAATCCAGCAGTTCTCAAACTAGAGCTTATATCAGAATCACCTGGAGGGTTTGTTAAGCATAGACTGCTGGCCCCACACCCAAAGTTTCTGATTCAAGAGGTCAGGGCTGGGGCCCCAGAATTTGCATTTCTAATAAGCCCGAGGTGATGCTGAGGCTGCTGGTCCAGGGACCACATTTTAAGGACTATGCATCTAATTGACATGTTTTGTATGTTTCACCCTGTGTCACGCAGGAACTCAGCTCCCGCTCCCCACACAAGAATGCAGGATATGGTGAGGCCAAAAAGGAACACCCACGGAGCCATGGATAGGGGGTTCATACCACTATATTCTCAATGGCAGCTGGTCAAAACACAAAAGCAAACATCTGGTACCCCAACAAGGGGTCTTCCTGCACCCCCGTCTTGCTAGCGGCCGAGGAAAGACACAGGAAGCAGGATCAACACAATTCACAATCCACAATCCGCTTGCCAACCCCACTTGCTAGCCACAATCCTCCAACCGCTTCTCTGCCAACCAACCAACCCCCTAGCCCAGCCATGGCAGTTATATTAGTGGCTAATGGCTAACTGGTTACAGCTGCTGGCCATCTGATCACAGCTGACGGCCATCTACTACCCGAGCCAGCAACTTTCCATGTGAGGCCGAGAGCCTGGAAACTGCTCTCTGGGACTTCGTCCCCACACCCTGGATTAAGTGAAATGAGGAGTCATTGGCCGATAACCTGAAATGATCGGTGATACTACCCTCAAAGCACTATTGTATTTAACCATTTATTAATACTTGATCAATGGGCACAGCTATTGGAATTTTGCAATGATTCAAGCATTCCACGTGCACTGCTGAACTAACTTGGTAAAGTGGCAGATGATGCAGTACTCACAGTGCATCTTATTAGATTCCTGAAAGTCTTCATCTTCCTTATCTACCCGGTCAGGTGCAGTTGTAAACATTCTAATATTATCATCCAGGAGTAAACTCTCATTCTCATCAAACACTGTGGGGAACAAATAGAACTCTTTGTCTACGTCTTTCTGCAAATCAAAACAAGAACAACGAGGTGAAACAGGAGAAGTAAAGCGGAAAGACTTCCTTGACACAATACTATTTGTGCACAAACACACTAAAGGAAAGATAAAACAGAAGTTTCCATGTCTCTTCTTAAACTGGGGCTCACAGAATACTCCAGCTGACCACCATATTTTTCATGATATCCGTGTAGTGGGTTTTTGGTTCAACATGATAATCTAAGCCTCTCACTGTACCTAAAAGTTCTGACTCTCCTCTCCATACCTTCCTGCTAGCTCTGCCAATATTAATTGAACACACCAAAAACAATTGTTAAAATAGGGGGAGTATACACCTGTGCTAGAAATCAGGGCAAGTGCCATTCACACTTGTGAAAACATGGAATTTCTATAAAGCAGAGGAGATGGAAACAGAGCGAGGAATCACCTGAAGAAAAGAAATAGCCTGCCAAGTGAATTGAAACAGGAAGTGAAACAGCCTCCAGCCATTCCCACAAACATTCTAGCTCCCCTTCCCCATCTCTGGTGAAAAATAAGGAAGTAACAATGCTTTCTGGTCTATGAAATGATTCAGTAGTTCAGAAGACCTACAGTCTAAGCAATCAAAGCATATGAGCCTCTGAGAACAAGTTACTCTCTCAGAGAAGATAAAATTTTACAGATTATTGCACGTCTTCTTTGTTAGGTTATTTTTTCAGATCAAAAGCATGATTATCAAATTATAAAAATCAAATTAAAGCAGAGACCTGAAGGTTAGATTCTGCAAAAAACTGAATCAATAATGGTGATGATCTTAAGAAAGCTCCCATAAATCAAGAGAAGATTCAAAGATAAAAAAATATACACATAGCAGAGAGGAGTTATAAAAGGGGGAGACATAAGAATAATAGATAACAGTGTAACTGTTCACCACTAGAACTGAAAAAGACTAGAGTATTCAGATTTAAAAGTTTCACTGAAAACAAAGCAAAATTAGTAGGAGACCTATACCTAAAAATGTTCTGGTAAGATTTTTGTACTACAGAGAGAGAAAAACAAAAAGATATTCTCAGATGTGTAAGGATTCCAACAGGAGACAGCTACAATCGCTTATATACTAATCAACAGAGACAACTTTGGTGAAAAGTTAACATGTGACATTTTCTGATCAACAAAACTAAAAATTAATAATAAAAGCACAAAAGTTAAAAACTGAAAAGATCGTATTTAATCCAAATAACTTTTAGAACGAAGAGAAAACAAAGATGGTTTACTAAGTATTTGGTAAATAATGTCCATGAAGACACTATGTGTCCTGCATGTACCATAACTAAACATATAAACTGAGTCTGAAATTCTTTTTATTTTAAGCAAAACTAAATAAAAATAAATGTTGTAAATATCTAAATATTTTAGAAAAATAAAATTAAAAAGAAGGAAGAAATTAATAGACAAAAACGGAAATTAACAAATTAGAACACAAATTAAAATAGCTAAACTGAAAAATGTATAGTTTGAAAAATCAATGAAATACACAAAACTGGCAAGTCTAATTTAAAAAATTGAGATGGAACCCAAATATTCCACATTAAAAATGAAAAAGAAATATAACTACATGTATGGGGGAGAAAAAGTTAAGACCTTTATGTACAGTACGTGTGATCAGTTGACTTAGAAACAGTCACCAGATGAGACCAATATCCATAGGTGAAATAAAAACAGTGATTAAAACATAAATAACATAACCACTTCTTCAAAGTCACAAAGTCGAAATAACTTTACAGGTAAGTTCTTTCAAATTTCTAAGTAGCTGATGGGTTCATATCTATTTACACTGTTCCAAAGTATTAAAAACATAGGAATCCTCCAAATTTATTTAATGAAGATAGTATTAATAATCATAATCATGATATAATATTTGAAAAGGCACACAAAATTACACTAGTATCACTTATAGATTAGATGAGAAATTCTAACTAAAACATTATCAAATTCAACACAGAAATATATTGAAAAACACCATGCTCAAGTAAAGCTTTTTTCCTAGAAGTGCAAGGATGGTTCAACAGTAGGAAATTCTTCGTGTAGTTGATCACACTTCTATGTCAAAGGAGAAAAGAAATGTTTTATGTATCTTTTGTTATTTTATTAATAATTTCAAGGAAATTTAAAATAAATCTTTATAAAATTTGACATTCTGGCATTATTTTGTTGCCTTTGCTTTCCCCCCAGATTTCTGCAAGGCTGCCTCCTTGAAATTTAGATGTCATCTCAAATTTTCTCTACCTTATCTAAACTAGGATTTCTATTCACTATCATATTATCCTATTTAAAAAACAAAACAAAAACAAACAAACAAAAAAAGCAATTGTCACTTTCTGAAGTTATCTGTTTCCATTTTTATGTGTTTTTGCTTATCTCCTCTCCTCCGCTCCCTGTCACACTTCCTCCTCTTCTCCTTGCTGTACCACACACTAGAATCTAAACCTTATTAAAACAGAAAACTGACCTGTCTTATTTACCAATGAACTCGTGCCTAGCCCAGGATGTTTTCTGAGCAGCTCAAATGATTTTAAATAGAAAGACATTTTCACTGAACCATAAATAGAACAAAAATGTAACAACTGATATCCAGTGTCATACTTAGTGGTAAAGTAATACAGATGTTCTCATTAAGATTAGACACTAAATAAGGCACTATTTTACATTATTCTGAATATTCTATCCAATCTGAAACCATATGGCTAGTAAGTGAAAAGGCCAGGATGAGAACTTTTAATGTTTCCTGTAGAGCTTCCTGTGTTGTGACTCCTGCATTTGCAAAATAAAGATGATGAAATATGTAGAGGATAAAACTTACATTTTAAATCTCAACTCACTGAATATCAGTTCCTTCTCTGCAAAAAAATGGGGATAACAATACTTCTTAGCCTCTTCAGAAGCTGTGAAGGCTAAATGAAGTAACATGGGTGAAAGTGCCTGGTTGGAGTTCAATAAACATTAGTCTCCTTTTATTCCTTTCCAAGGTGAGCACAAGATCAAAAAATGGAATCCAGTGGTATAAAACCATTTTGTTTTTCCAGTAACATATATAAAAATTTTAAATGATGGCATTACAATAGCCAAATAAAAATAAAAATATCTAGGTATAAGCTTAACAAAAAAAATATCCAAAGTCTATGTAAGGGAAACTATAAAATACTTTCAAAAAACACAAAATTAGTCTTGAACAAATGGAAAGATGTATGTTTTTGTGTAGGATGTTTCAACTTTATAATGATGTCCGTTCTTTCTCATTTAATCTGTATATTAGAGACAATCCCAATAAAACACTGTCAGGCTTTTCTTTTCTTTTTTCCTGGAGCCAGGTAGGTTTTTATAAGATTCATTAGAAAGAACAAGTAGCAAAAATAGCCATTAAAATGATGAAAAAGAAGTGCAATGAGGTTTAGCTACAAATCATTAAAGCATATTATAAAGACTTTATCATACATAGTATTGGTGCATGAATGGATAGAAAAGAATGAATTAGAATAGAAAATCAAGAAGAAGACTTACTTTTGCATGCAAATTTTAGAATCTCATAAAGGAAACATTTAAACCAATGGGGAAAAATTAGACTTTTTAATAAATAGTGTTGAAATAACAGGATAGCCATATAGAAAAACATAAATTTGATGCATTCCTCAACTGTATGCTAGGATAAATTCTAAATGGAACAAAGATTTAAATGTGAAAAATAAAACCATACAAGTACTTGAAGGTGGCATGGGTGAATTCCTTAATAACCTGGGAGATGGGCAAACTTTTTAAACTATGACTCAAAATCTATGAACAAAATAAGAAAAGATGACAGAAAACAATTTTTACATGGCAAATAACAACATCTGTAGACAAAGTAAGAAGGCAAATGGCAACCAAGAAAAAAATATTTACAACTCATAACTCAGACAAAGGGTTTCTATTCCTAACATATTAGTAGCTTTTAACTAAGTGAAAAAAAATATAGAAAAGTTAGCTAGAGATATGAACAGTAACATAAAATAATTTAAAATGGTTCTTAATCCTTTAAAAAGATGCTCAACTACTAATAATAAGAGAAACAAATAAAAATTGCAGACATACTATTTATGTCCCATAGGACTGGTAAAAATCCCCAAATTTGATAATACACTCTGTAGTAAAACTGTGGGAATGCAGATAATCTCATATCCTGTTGGGAATACAATACAACACAATTTTTAAGGAAGGGAATTTGGCAGTATCTAGAAGAGTTATATGTATATTTACCTTTGTCCCAGCAATACCACTTCTGGGAATCTATGCCAAAGTATGCTGGCAAAAATACAAAGGGACATACGAACAAGGCTGCCCATTGTATTGTATTTGTAAGAGCAAAGACTGGAAACAACCCAAACATATGTCAAATAGTGGACTGGTTGTGTAAACTGTAGTATGTCTACACAGTGGAGTAATAGCTATTGTAAAAAGAAATGAAGTATATCTCCATATATTACTGTGGAAGGAATTACAGATTTTTTTTGCTAAGTGGGAAAAAAGCAAGGATATGAATACACTCACACACACACACACACACACGTTTATTTAAATGAGAAAAGAATTAGAGAAAAAATCAATAACAGTGAAAACAGAAAATCGATAGAAAAAATAAATGAAACTAAAAGGTGATTCTTTGAAAAGGTCAAAAGAAATAAGTTTCTAAACAAAATGAAAGGAAAAAGGAGACGAAGATTTGATCAAGATGGTGGAGTAAGTAAACACTGCGTTTACCTCTTCTCACAACCATATCAAAATTATAACCAAACTATAGAACAACCATCATTGAGAATTGCCTACAACTAAAGTCCTACAACTAAAGACATACAGAAGATACCATCTCAACACTAGTAGGAGGGGCAGAGACAGGTAGGCTGTTCCCACACCCATGAATGACCATTAAAAATTGGGAGAGATATCCCAGCTACCAAATCTCCCCTCCCCAGAAGAACAAGGGGTCCCAGCTTCAGCTTCACACCAGGCTCCCCAGCCCAGGGTCTCAGGGTTGGGGAGAGAAGTCCCCGTAACTTCTGGCTGTGAAAACCAGCAAAGATTGTGACTGAGTGAAACAAAGGTGACTGAAATCCCAGGCCCTCCTCTTAAAGGGCCCATTCACAGACTTACTTGCTGATGGACTCACTCACTCTGAGTTCCAACACTGGGGTAGCAGCTCCCAAGGCACTGGAGACAAAAAAGGAGGAACTGAATTGTCTGGCTTCAATGCAAGGGCTAGATAGGCAGCTTTTTCCTGGATGGAGGAGCTGGCGCAAACCATTATTTCTTTGTTGAGATCTCCCCTCTCCTGGCACACAGAGGCAGGCAACCACCATATCTGAGTTTCCATCAACCTGATAACATTATTCACCATGATTTCCTGAGACCACGCCCCACCGAAATTTTGGGCCCACCCAAGCTGCTTCCAGTGACTTTTCCTTATAAACAGCAAACCTTGGCTCATGCTGTGGACTTTTCTAAAAATTCCCAAAGGTTCAAAAAATCCAAACCAGCAGCATCTGACTTCAGCATGTCCCATATCTCTGACTGAGCAGCCTTAAGCTGGGCACTAGCAACAGCTGGCCTCAGTTCACAGCTTGGCCTCTTGAGGCAGCTCCACGCACAGCACAGGTGTCAGCCATCTGTGGATTGCTTTATGGCTCATTCCAGGTGGCTCTGGAGAGGACACAGGCTGCAGCTGAACTTGGCCTGTGGTGGGGCCCCTCCCAGGAGGTGCCAGGGCTGGCATGCCCAGTGGCCAGATTCAGACCCATCCAAAGCATCACTGGCTGCCTCTGGGGATGTCACATCCAAAAGGCAGCCTTGGCACGCACCAGAACCCTGCTAAAGCAAATCTGGCTCTATAAGGTCAGCCTTTGCACAGCAGCTCCTCTACTGTAGTCACAGCCAGTCTTCACAACCAATCAGCCTGAGGCTCAGTACCTCCCACTGATGTGCCAACAGAAACCAAGGCTCAACATCAACAGAAGGGCACACACAGCCCACACAGAGGACACGCCTGGAGCACTCAGCTCAGGTGACCATGAAGACTGCACACTGAACCCCACAGCACACCTGCAACATAAGGTCACTCTACTAAGACCGGGAGATACAGCAGCTCTAACTAATTCATAGTAACAAATACAGGGAAGCAGCCAAAATGGGGAGACAAACATGTCCCAAATAAAAGAACAGTACAAAGCTCCAGAAAAGAACTAAATGAAATGGAAACAAGCAATCCACCAGATGCAGAATTCAAAACACTGGTTATCAGGGTGTTCAGTGATCTCAGGGAAAACTTCAACAAAGAGATAGGAAACATAAAAATAGAGATAGAAAACATAAAAAAGAACCAGTCAGAAATAAAGAATACAATAACTGAAATGAAGTACACATTAGAGGGTATCAACAGTAGATTGGATGAAGCAAGGATCAAATAAATAATTTAGAAGAAGAATAATTCAGAAAACATCCATTCAGAACAGCAAAAGGAAAAAAGAATCCAAAAGAATGAGGATAGTTTAAGGGGCCTCTGGGACGACATTAAGCATAACAACATTCACGTCATAGGGGTACCAGAAAGAGAAGAGGAAAGCAAGGAATTGCAACCTATTTGAAAAAATAATGAGAAAAAAACTTTTCTAACCTAGCGAAAGAAACAGACATACAAGCTCAGGAAGTGTAGAGTCCCAAACGAGATGAACTCAGGCCCACACCAAGGCACATTATAATTAAAATATCAAAGGTTAAAGACAATGAGAGAATCTTAAAAGCAGTAAAAGAAAAGCAGTTAGTTACCTATAAGGAAGTTCACATAAGATTGTCAGCTGATTTCTCAACAGAAACTTTGCAGGCCAGAAGGGATTGGCATGAAATATTCAAAGTGATGAAAAGCTAGGACCTAGTTTACTCTACACAGCAAAGCTATCATTTAGAATTGAAGGACAGATGAAGAGCTTCCCAGACAAGAAAATCTAAAAAAGTTCATCAACACCAACCAGAATTACAAGGAATCTTAGAAGGACTTCTTTAAGATGGAGAAAAGAAAGATAAAAAATATGAATAATAAAATGGCAATAACTACATCTCTATCAACAATTACTTTATATGTAAATAGATTAAATGCTCCAATCAAAATATGGGGGGCTAAATGGATAAGAAAACAAGACCTTTACATATGCTGCTTATAAGAGACTCACTACAGATCGAAAGACACACACAGACTGAAAGTAAAGGGATGAGAAAAAAGATATTTCATGAAATGGAAATAAAAAAAAGATCTGGGATAGAAATACTTATACCACAAAAAAATACACATTAAAACAAAGGCTGTAACAAGAGACAAAGAAAGACCCAGCAATCCCAATTTTGGGTATTTATCTGAAGAAAGCTAAAGTGCTACTTTGAGAGGAAATGTCCATCCATATGTTCATTGCCGCATTGTTTACAATGGCCAAGATGTGGAGGCAGCCTGGGTGTTCAGCAATGGAGAATGGATAAAGAGGATGTGGTACATATATACAATGTGGTACATATATACACCTTAGCCAGGGAAGGGAATGGGTTCTTGTCATCTGCAGCGGCATGGATGAGCCTAAAGGGTATTGTGTTGAGTGGAGGGTCTGACAGAGAAAGACAGACACAATGTGATTTTGCTTATATGTGGAATCTAAAGAATAAAATAAACAAACAAATAAAAGAGAAACACACTCATAGATCCAGAGAACATTTTGATGCTTGCCAGATGGGAGGAGGGTTGAGGGTGGTTGAAAACGAGGAAGGGATTGAGAAGTACAAATTCATCATTACAAATTAGTCATGGGGATGTAAAGTAAAGCATAGGGAATATAGTAAAAAATATGGTAATAACTATGAGTGTATACTGACAGGTGGATACTAGACTGGTGGATACTAGTCAGGGGGATCACTTCTTAAGTTTTATAAACTTCTAACCACTATGCCATTAATATAAAATAATACTGAATGTCAACTGTAATTGAAATTTAAAAGGGGGGGCAGGGGAAGGGAAATAAGAAGCCTAAATTGCCAATATAAAACAAGTAAGTCATGGGATTGTAATGTACAGCATAGAGAATATAGTCAATAATATTGTGATAGCGTGATATAATGTTACATGGTTGCTGGACTCATCATGGCCTGGAGTACCCAGCTCAGGTGACCATGGCGACCACTTCTTTAGATATATAAATGTTGAATAACTATTGTGTGCAACTGAAACTAACATTATATTGTATGTTGGCTATATTTTAACAAAAATCTTTAAAATTTTTCTAATTTAAAGAAATTAAGTTTCCCATTTTCAGAGAAAGAAAACTAATTAAAATTTTAATTTCTTCTGTGTGAGATCAAATAAAAAGGAAGACGAATTACTATTATCAGAAATGAAACATGGGACATCACTACTGATCCTATGGATATTAAAAGGACAATAAAGGAATACTATAAACAATTCTATGCCAATAAGTTTGATCACCTAGATAAAATGGATGAATTCCTTGAAAAATACAATTTGCCAAAACTCACACAGGAACAAATAGACAATCTTAGTAAATTTACATAGATTTCAGGTGTACAATTCTGTATTACATCATCTATAAATCCCATTGTGTGTTCACCACCCAGAGTCAGTTCTCCTTCCATCACCATATATTTGATCCCCCTTACCCTCATCACCCACCCCCCATCCCCTTAACCTCTGGTAACCACTAAATTATTGTCTGTGTCTATGAGTTTTTGTTTCTCACTTGTTTGTCTTGTTATTTTGTTGTTTTTGGTTTATATACCACATATCAGTGAAATCATAGGGTTCTCTGCTTTTTCTGTCTGACTTATTTCACTTAGCATTATACTCTCAAGATCCATCCATGTTGTCACAAATGCTCCTATATCATCTTTCGAGAAGGTGGAATTTGAAGTAAAAAATGATACCATTTATATTGGCATCCCCCCAAATGAAATATTAATACTTAGGTATAAATCTAACAAAATATGTTCAACATCTATATGAGAAAAGCTATAACTCTGGTGAATGAAATCAAATAAGAACTGAATTAATAGGAAAATATTCCATATTCATGGATGGGAAGACTCAACACTGTCAAGTTGTCAGTTCTTCCCAACCTGATCTATAGATTCAATGCAATTCCAATAAAAATCACATTATTTGTGGATATCAACAAACAGATTCTAAAATTTATATGGAGAGGTAAAAGACCCAGAATAGCCAATTCACTATTGAAGAACAAAGTTGGAGGACTTGCCAACTTCAAAACTTACTATAACACTATAGTAATCAAGACAGTATGGTTCTACAAAATAATAGACAATAGATCAATGGAAAGAATAGAGCTCCAAAATAGACCTACATAAATTTAGTCAGTTGATCTCTGACAAAGGAGCAAAGAAGGCAAAACAATGGAGCAAAGATAGTCCTTTCAACAAATGGTGCTGGAACAACTGGAACAACTGGACATCCCCATGCAGAAAAAAAAAAAAAAAAGGATCTAGACACAGAACTTACACTTCACAAAAAGTAACTCGAAATGGATCACAGATCTACATGTATAGGCAAAATCATAAAACTACTAGGAGATAACATAGGAGAAACTCTAGATGACCTTGGATATAGTGATAACTTTTTAGATAAAACAAAAAAGGCACAATCCATGAAGGAAAGAATTGATAAGCTGGACTTCATTAAAGTTAAATTTTATGTTTTGTGAAGATAATTGTTGAGAGAATGAGAAGGTAAGCCCCAGACTTGGAGAAAATATTTGTAAAAGACACATCTGATAAAGGACTGTTGTCTAAACCACAAAGAACTCTTAAAAGTCAACATTAAGAAAGCAAGCAAACCAATTAACAAATGGGCAAAAGACCTTAACAGACACCTCACCAAAAAAGATATACACATGCTAAATAAGCATATGAAAAAATGTTCCACATCATATGTCATTAGAGAAATGCAAATTTAAATAATAATAATAAGATACCACTACGCCCCTATTAAAATGACTAAAACATGGAACGGTGACAACACCAAATGCTGATAAGGATGTGGAACAACAGGAATTCTCTTTTATTACCTGTGGAATGGAAAATGGTGCAGGCCACTTTGGAAGACAGTTTGGTGGTCTCTTACAAAACTAAACATCAAAGTCAGACAATTATGTTTGCAAACTTTCCACTGTGCACTTACACTGTGGAAAGTTCACGAAATTAATTGTCCGACCTTGTACTCTTACCATATGATCCAGCAATTGGGCTCCTTGGTATTTACCCAAAGGAGTTGAAAACTTATGTCCACACAAAAACCTGCACATGGGTGTTTATAGCAGCTTTATTCATGATTGCTAAAACTTGGAAGTAACCAAAATGTTCTTCAGCAGGTGAATGAATAAATAAACTGTAATAAATAAACATCCAGACAATGGCATATTATTCAGTGCTAAAAAGAAATGAGCTATCAAGCTATGAAAAAACTCAGAGGAAACATAAATGCATACTAGTAACTGAAAGAAGCCAATCTGGAAAGCTACATGCTGTGCGATTCCAACTATATGACATTCTGGAAAAGGCAAAACTATGGAGACAGTAAAAGACCAGTGGTTGCCAGGGGTTGGGGTTGAGGCAAAGGGATAAATTAGTGGAGCACAGGAAATGTTTAGGGCAGTGAAAATACTCTGTATGATAGTATAATGATGGGTACATGTCATTATACATTTGTCCACACGCATAGAATGTTAACACCAACAGTGTCTTTGTCTTTGGCTGATAAATGATGTGTCAGGTAGGTTTCATCAATTGTAACAGATGTACCACTGTGGTGGGGATGTGTGTGGAGTAGGGGGCTTATGGGAAATCTCTCTATCCTTGATTTTGCTATGAATCTTGATGTGCTCTAAGAAAATAAAGTCAATAAAAATAATAAATAAATAAATAAATAAATAAATAAATAAATAAATAAATAAATAAAAGAATAAACTATATAGTTAAAAAAAAGTTACCTGTAGTGAGAGAAAGTTACCTGAGGTGAGGGGAGAAAGAATAGAAGCTGCACTTCTTTGACTATACCTCTCTTTATAGATTTGGTGTTGGAACCAGGTAAATATTTTACATAATTATAAAATAATGTTAAAGTGTTAAAAGAAACCCTCACCCCAAAAAAAGAAGAAGTAAAATAAATTAAATAAATCTGTGTATCCTGTGGGTGACAAAACAACCAGAGAGGAAATGTTCCAAGTGACATTAAATCTGTAAGTTGACTGACCATCCCTAGTGGGACCTACTCTAAGGTCTGCAAACAAATCTTAAACTGTTTTCAGTAATTATTGTTGGCTGCAGTGATATAATTGTGACTATGAGACTGTTGTGTGTGAATTATGGGATGAATTGAGTGAACTTTTATGTTGGTGTCATTGAGAATGAAGATTTTTCAGTGCAGTTGAAGGGAGATACAGATGTAAGATTAATGAAGTTAAGAAAACAACCAAAAAAAATCTTTAAACCTGGATTGAATAGAAGGTATCAGTATGAACTCATGATGAATTTTATCTTAAAATTTTTGTTTCCAGTTCTGCCCACTGAAAAGGCCTAGAAACAATAATTAACCCAATAGCAATGAGCACCAATAGTACCCTGATTGTGGTTCTAAAAATAATTTCTTACTGAAAAGAACCAGAGCTTTTTGGGAGAAATGGATGATTCTAGGTATGGAATGTGAATTGTGCAATGTGAACCTGAAATTGTTTTTTATACTAGAAAGCAAAGAAACTTCAAAGACTACTAAATTCATGTAAAAAAAAGGGTAAATACAGGGAAAAAATCAAGCATTTGTCATTCCTTTCTTATATAATATGTACCTCGAGGTAACCAAATAATCCATTAAGGGAAGTTTCTGTCTATAGAAGTAGACTAATAAACAAAGAAGTAGCTAATAAACAAAGAAGAAATGATGGAATCAGACTATTGCTATTGTGCAATACCTGATTAGTTTATGAATCTAGGAAATGGTTATCAGTGGCTGATAACACTTCCAATTGAGAGACAATTATATAGCATCTATTCCCTGATAGAAGTACCCAGTACCACACATGAAGTCGTATTACAAAAAAAAAAAAAAAAAACACCCAAAAAAACTACCCTGAATTTGATCAAGTCTGTAGATCTCCCAACTGATTTATAGGAAATGGAGGGAAAGAGAAAGAAACAGAGTAAATGACAAGATAGGAATACAATCAGTAAAATCTAGACATGGGAAACTTCTGTAAGATAAATGACCCTTGCAACAGAAAAAATGCAAGAAAATATCTTGAGAAACTTGTCAACTAATTGTAATGTGTGAATTATTTGGGTACTGATTCAAACAAACTTGAAACAATTAGAAGACAATTGGGGAAATGTTAACATTAACTGGGAATTTGATGATATTAAGGAATTACGGTGATGATTTTAAGGTGTGGTAATTATATTGAAGGCATTTTAAAAGGAGTTCTTATCTTTTAAAGCTTCATATTAAAATCTTCATTTTAGATATAAAAAAAAAGTGAGGTTAGGTATTTCTAACTCTAGGTCAAAGAGTCATTTTCTCAATTCCAAAGCATATTTTCAGCAATATTTTCCTCAGTGAATGTTGAATAACTTAATATCATTAGCAGATAGTTTTTTACGTGTGTGTTGAAGTCTAATTGCATTATAAAAGACCTTGGATTCCAAGGAAAACTTTGTTTCCAACTCATCTTGGAACAATCATGTTAACCAGAGAATCTCTGCACCAGACAGATCTTATAAGCCTGAGACAATTTTATAATAAACATTATGTGTAGAATCCTCACTGCCTCAAATTTTGCCCCAGAATTTTCCTTATAATAATGATAATTCAAACGGGTTGGGAAATCATTTTCATTTCCCTAATTGGACTTACCTGTCTCCCATTTGCCTGTAAACTTCCTTGCTTGCATATTTTCATTGGCCCGATAAGTCCAGTGAATATATCTTTGGTGGGATCCACAGCAGAATAATACATCTTTGCTATACAGACAGGGTCTTTGTAAGTGGGTCCCACTTCTTTGGGGACAGTCCATTCATAGGTGAATGTTTCTTTGGGTCCCACATGGGAAGCTGAAGGCGGTGGCACTCCTGGGAGAAAGGTCACATTGGTGAAGTTAAGTGTATGCTCTAATATGATTTGAGCCACAAAGCGGACTGGATTTAGTCTAGAACAACCCACTTCTGAGCCCCTTATTACTTATTAGAATGGAATTCTACTTGAATAGAATCCTACTTGGGCTCCTGTGTCAGGTCACTGATGGGTGTGATTTCTCACAGGAAGCCTCTAAACCTCCATCTGAGACAGGTGCCTGCCTACAATCCGAATGTTTGTGTCCCCGCCAACCCCAAATTTATACAATGGGGATCTTGATGCCTGTTGTGATGGTGTTTGGAGGTGCGGCCTCTGGGAGGTGATTAGGTCGTGAGAATGGAGCCCTCCGAAATGGCTCGGTGCCCTTGTAAGAGAGACCCCACAGAGCTCTCTAGCCCCTTTCACCATGTGAAGATACAATGAAGTCTGAGAGCCAGAAGAGGGCCCACACCCAGCCATGCTGGCATCTCAATCTTGGGCTTCCAACGTCCGGAACTGTGAGAAATAAATTTCTGTTGTTTGTCAGCTCCCCAGCCTGTCGTATTTAGTTTCAGCAGCCTGAACAGACTAAGACAGCGCTCCTCTTTGTGTTCCCACAGTCCCTGAGAAAGTCCCTGCACCTTCCATGTTATGCTGTGTGTATCCCTCCTCCAAAGAGAAAGTAACCTTTTTGAAGGCAAGTGTTGACTATTATTTCCATCAGCTAGAACAACATCTGGAAATAGGGGATAATCAATGAATTTTCTATTGAACAAAACTGACATGAAAATAATTTTAGAACTGAAAGGAAGCTGGCAGAGATGACCCTGTTCAAATCTCCCAGTTTTACATTTGAGGAAACTGAGGTTAGAAAGACTGAATAACGTGTCCAGGGTCACACTGCAAGTGGTGGCAAAGCCGCTAGTCTTCATTGGTCAGCCTTGACATATGACAATACCTAAGTATACTCACAGAGTGGAATATTTTGTATCATGAAAACTAAAATGCTTATAATGCTAAGAAAATGCTTATAATGCTAAGAAAAGAAACTAAGTACAAAATTAGAATAAGCTTTTTTATACTCATATACTGTGACCTCAGCCACATTTAAATATACATTATATATTCAGAAATGAAAGTGTACAAATTACATATAAATATAATGGTGGTTGTCTATAGAACTACGGATAATATTTTTGGCTCTACCTTTTTACATTTTCAAATATTCTACAACGAGAACCTAATCTTCTTATAATTGCAAGAATATTTTTCGAATTTAAAAATTGCCCTAATGGTACTCCAGAAATGTTTACTTGATGCAATCCAAATAAGTTACTAGCAGCATTGTCAATAATCATTCAATGAAGGAGGGTCAGAATTCCATAAAGCAATGGAAATGGAAGGAAAAGAGGTTTACTTGCTTCCTGGCATGATGCCTGAGAATGGTATACGAGCAGTTTCCTCAGAAGGTCTTGCCTTCAGTTTGTGAAGGACCGTTTTCCTGAGGTAGTGGCACAGTGGATTCTTCAACATTGGTGATTTGTTACCGAGTGCTGTACTCACTTTTACTCTTCGGGTTGGAAGCGTAGTATGTGCCCTCGTTGCTCTTACTGACTCTCACCCCAACTGGCTCAATACTGAGGGGGTGTTCTCCTTTGTTATGGAAAGTGACTCTGATGGTGTCTCCCACCTCCGCCCAAATGACAGGACCTAGGGAAGAAGAGACTGTTATCCTCCCTTGGTATATAACATGTAGAGTACATAAGACACTCGTTTTCTTTGACTTGTCCTCTGGCAAGAACCACTGTGAACAACATGCTTATCTGTAGCACACAGAATGCTTGATTTTTAAAAGTCCATTATCAATTCGACATGGTGAAGCCGGAAAGAGATGAGAAGGGTTCTCAGATTCAACTTCAGGTTAATGAAATTTGTTGTCTTTTTCACCCAAGTCAGTTCACAAGCTTTATCCATTTACAAATAAAACTATTCAGAGTGTCTATGCCCTCCTCACCATGGTGTTGTGTTGGCTAGCTGTGTGTTACTTATCCCAAGAGCCAGGGGCCTGCTGTAAACCTCGTCCACCCAAAAGGGGTAAATTAAATTGTCTTGGCTGTGAAGAGTGACACTGGGGTGGATTTTCCATCACCAAAATTAACATTGTCACAAAGTATAGAATAAAAACCTAGTATATAGTACATAAATATTTATGTATTACATCGAATGCTATTTATTGAGGGTTTCCTATGTTCTCTTCTGAGTGTTTATGTGAATTAACTCATTTAATCCTTACGACAACTTTATGAGGTAAGGACTAGTATTGTTATTAATACTATTGTTCCCATTTTATAGAAGGCACAGAAAATTGAGTACTTGCAAAGGTCACACAGCTAACAGGTGAGGAGGGAGGGTGGTCTGAATCCACTCACTCTGCTCTTCTGCCTGAGCAGAGAGAGGGGTTTCTGGGCTGTCCCTGAGGGCACCCCACAGAACTCTAAGACAAACCCAGCCATCTCAGTAGTAGCCTGGAATTTATTTCTAAGGGGATGTATCTTTAGCTAAGAGCAGACGCTAACAGTTTCTTTGTCTATTTAAACAATGTCAATGAACATATAATTCCCCTTACCTCTTTGAAGAGAAAAAAATCCTCATTTGAAGTTAGCATGGTTTTTAATGATAAAGATTTACTGTTGGTAACGTACATTTGGAAAAGTAATTAGCTGCTGCATTTTACTAATGATTGATCTTTATGCTGCTGCATTTTACTAATGATTGAACTTTATGTCCCCAGTTTATTCCCAGAAGTCTTGCTGTGGGCCCTGACGTTTCTGTTCTTTCTAAGGTTGGTGGGGCCCAGGGGAAGAGCGCAGTGGTCATATATGTTCTGCACGGACTTACCCAGAATGCCAAGGTGTTCCTCTTCAAGGCCTCTCTCTTTTCGGTTTGTGAAGGAGGCATCTGTGTACTCACGATAAACCAGCTTTTTATAAGAGCCTCCAATTCTTGTAGGACCTTGTTCAAAAAATACCTCTGACGCACTACCAAAAGACAAAGGGTTTTTACCGCTGGAGTTGAACGCCGAACAGCAAGCAGGTATTCACAGAGGAGACTAATTGAAGAGAAAAATTCTGACCGGTTCGTAGAGATACTTATGACCCATGACTTACCAAATACTTCAACAGAAGTGCTAGCCCACTTCATGGAAGAGTGTTCACTTAAGGAGTCGAGAATAACAGCATAGAAGTGTCACTTTTTCGAGTGAAGTGAAAAAAATTCGAGAGGGCCCATGTCAACCCTTGACAGTTAATAAATTGTTCTGAAATGGAATCTTTTTAATAAATTATAAAATGTTTAAAAATACAGCATCTACTGCTTATCACATATTGACACCAGCTGGGTGTCCAGGTGTTGACGTGGAGAAATTGGAACCCTTACACACTGTTGGTAGGAATGTAAGATGGTGCGGCCACTATGGGAAAAAGTATGGCCTCAAAAAATTGAAAATAGAATTACCATATGATTCAGCACTTTCACTTTCCAGTGTAAATCCAAAATAATTTAAAACAGGGACCTAAACAGATACTTGTACTCCAATATTTATAGCAGCATTATTCACAACAGCCAAAAGCTGCAAACAACCCAAATGTCCATCAACAGATAGATAAATAAATAAAATGTGGTCTATGCATACAATGGAATATTATTCAGCCTTAAAGAGGAAAAGAATTGTGATACATGCTACAACATGAATGAACCTTATAAATATGCTAAGTGAGATAAGCCAGACCAAAAAAAAATGGACAAATATTGTATGATTTCACTTGTATAAGGTACCTAAAATAAGCAAATTTATAAAGACAGAAAGTAGGATAAAAGTTATCAGGTGTTGGAGAGTTATTGTTTAATAGGTACAGAGTTTCTATTTGGACTGATGAGAAATTTCTGGAAGTGGATACTGTTGATGATTGTACAATCTTATGAATGTACTTAATGCTGCTGGATTGTACAATGCTTTGTTTCGGAAATGGAAACAAAATGAATTGATCTAATTGTATTCAGTGTTGTTGGGGGTTTTCATTTGTTTGTTTTTGGATTCTGTTAAACATTAGATAACTTTAAACTCACCTTTTTTCATAGACTCAAAAGTCACAGTTCTCAAACTTGGGCTCATCCCAAACACTTGAATAAATATTGAGCAATCTAGTTACTCAATTTTAGGTACCAATTCAAATTTTAATTGCTAAATGAATCTTTTATGATTTTTTTAGGGGGAGGCATACACATATTTTGAAATAATATTCTTTTTCTGAATTACCTTTCAGGTGCTGTTAAGTTTTCTTTGGTGAAGATGTCTATGCTGGAGGGTGCATAGTTCCAGATGATTTCCTCAGCGGCAATGTAGTAATGTCTAACATGTTTCCCACGGATGTCATCCTCTGAGGAAGGCTTGTGACAGTCTTGTACCTGGAAAAAGGCCTGCAACCCAGCTGAAAACCACACAGAAAGAGATGTGTTAATGGAGCAGTGTTTCTCCTGTTGCCTTGTCAACATTGCTGGTAACATGACATGTACACTGAAGGAATAGACAGCTAGGAACAATATTATAAACCAGAGCAAACAATTATAAATAAATTACTGATGGAAAATTCAAGCCGTTTTTTTTTTTTTTACACTTCTCTATACAACATAGAGGAGAGATCTTAATCAGTGATGTTTTCAAAAATATGGTACCAGTTTCTGTGGGCTTTCACATAAGAGGTCTTTTCATGAGAAAAATGACACAATAGATAAATGAAGAAGAGAGGCTTTGCCATATTTTAAAAAGTAGGAGAGAGCCTCTATAGTTGTTCTGTCACACAGAATGGCTGTGCACCTGTTACACTAGGCCTTCGGTGGCCAAGGTCATATTTGGTAGGTGAGATTACATTTGAAAGTCATAGTAACATACACAACGATCCAGATTCAACCTCATTTCTTTAAGGAGAACAGTATTACAAACTGACATCTTTCAATGACTAGGAATGTTTTATCATACCATATGAAAGAGATACAGAAAGCATTTATCGAGTTAAACCAAGGAATAGCTGGACTCAAAGGAAGAACAAAGTTGGTGGTATTTGATAGAGCAAGGTTAAAAAAAAAAGGCTAATTTTCAGCACAATATATAAATGTTATGGTGTATACAATATTGTGTATTTTACAATGTTGAGACTCTACATGCAGTAGTATACTTTTAGGGCCAATTGTTCTATTTCCAAATTAATGTATTTTCAGATTTCATCACTTTATAAATGTTCCAGTCTTTCACTCTTTTTTATTACATTATGATACATACCATCATAGGAATAAAATTACCAGTTCAGAGCTCATATCGTTCCAAAGGTAGATTCTGATTCCCAATAATCACCCCATTTGTAGTGTAACTGAGACATGACTATTTTTTTTAGCTGATGTCTAATTTCAGGTAGAGATGACCTACCTTTCAGATGGTTTAGATTCTGACAGCTAAGCATCCATTCTCCAGGATTCTGGGCCACCATAAAAGCATCAAAGAGGGTAGCAGGAAAGAGATTGATTGTATCAACACGGTAGTTCTTGTTAGTCAATGTTTGGCCGTGGAAGAAAGCTGCATGCACGTCTACTTCATTACCCATACCAAAAAGGTACCATTTCACTCTGTCCTCGGCACACATGGAGAGTCCTGGGAGACTTCCAAAAGCGTATCCATTCACAGCTGTTAAGTCAAGAGCAGAGATTGTGACTAACAGATGTTAGTGCCTGGGTCAGTGATAGCTACCTCTAGAGAAATTGGGTCAATTTGCAATGGAAACTATCTGGCATATACGCTGCTATTCCTCTCTCTTTCATACCCACATACAGAGGTGCCAAAAAATGTACACAGATTTTAAGAAAGGAAAAAGCTATTAAAATTGTAATACTCAATATATACCGATAACAAAAGATGAATACAAGTGACGTTTGACTTCCACAATTACAAGAGGTGCTCAGAGTGGTTACCATCAGCGTCCAGACACTTGGGATTATGGCAAACTACTGCTTGAGCAATGTTGACCAAAGTGTCCACTTGTATACAGTTTTTTGACATCCCCGGTATTATTAATCAATCACAGCACTCTTTAAATATGGACCTGAATCCAGCCTTGGGATTCCTGTCAACACAATATTAGCAGATGAACACAACACTGAAGATGAAATCTATTTGCTCTTTTTGTTATAAACTATGTACATTGGTCTGTACACGTGTGTGTATTTGTAAATACTAATGTGTGCATATATACAAAATGTCTACACACATAGTGCATAGAAAAAGACTAAAGGTTATTTAATAACTGATGTTTCATTATATTGGTGGTAGTACTATAGATGATTTTAATGTTTTCTGTTTGCTTATCAGAACTTTTCCAATTTTCTACAGTGCATATGGATTGCTTTTGAAATGAGGACACAAGGAACGCTTTTTTAAAAAGATTGGAAAACAAAATAAAAGAAATATGAAGGAGAAAAAAAATGTAGGGGAAGAACAATAGCGACCAAAGACCAGAGCCACAAAGACCTAAAAGTTCAAAGCAAATGGCCTGAGACCCTTTCAAGAAACAGCATCCCTGTTCAAACTGGGTGGTTCTGGGAAACACCATAAAAGCACCAGATACATCTGGGGCACCAACCCAGACCCGTCCACACTGGAATTTTGAGTACTTTTTCTAACATCTATTTTTGTTGACACATAACAGCGGCAGAATTAAAGTATGGAAAGAGGATCTTCCATAGAGGATCTTCCATCTGCCCAAATATGCAAAAGTTGGAAACAAAAATCTGTACTTTCTTAATAAATTTAGTTCTCTGCTTTGGTATTTCAATAATTTTTGTATTATCAGTTTCTTATTAAAGGTTATTTTGAAGAAGTTAAGTACAAGCAAACAAGAACCTATACTTATTGGTCTAGTTGATGCTAAGGGATTTGATTTCCTCTGCAAATTTTGAATGACAGAAAATCTTACTAAGCTCATTACTTGGTCTCTGAGAACTAAGAAGAAGCCTACGAAATAAAGGAAGCATTTCTAGAAGAAACGAGGACAGAGGGACAATGTATATGTAAAAGAAATACTTTTTAGAACTATTTTTCTAAATATAGTTCGATACTTTAATATATAAGCATAATTGTAAGCATTTAGTTTAATAATTTTAGGCTGCCTCAAATAATTTTTAGAATGAGTTTGGAGGATAAATAAATATAGAAATATAACATAAGTATGCATTAAACCATAATTGGTGATGTTTTATCATTATCAGTTTGGGAACAATTTGGTGCATCTGACTTTATCTGGTTTAGAGTTTTGATTTGACCTGTATAGCTGAATATGAATTTGCACGCCCAATATATTTTGTTATGAGAACCTCAGATTAGAAACCACTTATGTGAGGGAATAAACCTAGCAGAATTAATGGATCGAGAAAAATAAGATAAACACGTCGTTAGTAATCTTACAGTACATTCTGTTACTCTCCTGGAAGTCTTCGTCATCTTGGTCAACTTTCTCTGGGTCGGAGCAATAGGTTTTAATGTTGTCATCTAGGTACCAGCTGAAATTTTCATCCACCACAGAAAACATCACCACAAATTCTTGGTCAATATTTTTTTCTTTTTCTTTATCCAGAGAACCTGAAGTGAAAATTACTATTTTAGGGGCAGCGGGTTGGCTCAGTTGGTTAGAGCGCAGTGCTCATAACACCCAGTTTGCCAGTTTGATTCCCACATGGGCCAGTGAGCCTCCACAACTGGATTGAAAACAACAATGACTTGACTTCGAGCTGATGGATCCTAGAAAAACACACTGTTCCCCAATAAAAACTTTTTTAAGAAAAGAAAAAAAAGAAACTTACTATTTTAATCTTTAGCATGGATTTTAACATGATTTACTGTTTTAAGAAATTTTAGTATTTATTTTCCTAATAAATCTGGACTAGTCACTTCTGTTTTAAGACATGGGGACACTTAGGAAGTTTTATTTATTTGTTTGTTTATTTGTTTGTTTGTTTGTTTGTTTTAGGAAGTTTTATGTTCAGTATTCTGGGCTTGGCAGACATTCATATGTTTGAATGTTCACTGACCACACAAGTATTCAATGCTTTTTGGCCAATGAGAAGGTTGGAACTCATACATGTATACAAGTCTTCTGATACATATAGCCACAAGCTGACACAACAGGTCCTTGCAGGTAACTAATGATTGTTCACGTAAGAATTAGATTTCAAGCTCTTGAGCTATGATGTCTTTTTCATGGAGTTAGAAATAGATATTTTGATATTATATTTACCAACACAAAACAGATAACCAGAGCTATCTCACCATGCAGTGCCACGAGGGAGTCACATTTGGTAAAGTCACATAGCTCGTCAACACTACTGTAAAGTGAGCTACAGCGAACCTGACCCCAAGGACAGCATATTTCCTGCAGCTTAGCAATGTGTATGGATGGTTGTCCCACTTATCCCTTCTCCTTATCCTGTCCTGCTCTTTCCTCCCTTTTTTTTAGACTCACTGCCTCTCTACCTTACCCACTCAGTCACAACACAGAAGACTTGACTTATATTTGAAAATGAACAAGCTGCCCTGTCTCTCATCATTTGGTCGTATATCATGAGCAAAAATGAGATAATGTACCTTTTTTACAGATTATTAAAGGTCCGATGAGTCCTGAAGCAATATCTCTTGGAGCATCAATGTGGGAGTGGTAAATCCTGGTCACGCAATTGCTGTCTTGCTCACCAGGACTTTGTTCTTGGGTGGCTTGCATTATGTATGTGTATTGCTCACCTGGATACACTTTATCATCTGCTTTATGAAAATCTGTGGTGTTATCAGGATAGACAGCTCCTAGGAAACAACATGCAATGAAATTGCAAGTTGAATGTGTTTGAACTTAAATGAGAGAATGGATGTTTATTAATTCATTCAGCAAATGTTTTTTCAACATCTAGTAGGTGCCCCTTGGAGGTACAGTGATGTCCTCTTTGAACACAGAGGAATGAGAGACTACTAACTAAAGGAAGGTTCCCAGAAAATTTTGTCATTACTTTTCATACTTGACTGAGTCTCCAGGGAGCAGTAATAGATATATTACAGATATATCAGGAGCATAGAGACTTTTGGTTTGCAATTTAAAGAACCGCTTTTCCCTGGGGTCATGGTATGGAAGTATGAACAAATGGCTGCCTTTTCCTACACTTGGAAATATTTTATATAATATCAGATTTTTACCTGTGAAGTAACCACGGAACTTTTTTAATTTTGTAAATTTCCAAACATATGCAAAAGTTGAGAGAATAATATGATGAACCTCCACGTACCCATCAACCCAGCAGTAATAATGACCAACTCAAGACCAACCTTGTTTCATCTATATCCCCACCAACTCTTATCTCCATCATTCCATCACCACCTAATTATTTTAAAGTAAATCCTAGACATCATATCATTTCATTCTTAAATACACGAGTATGTATTGCTAAAAGACAAGAACTTTTTTTCTTTTACAGAGCCACAGTACAATGATCATACTTTAAAAATGATTCATACCGTAAAGTACCATGAATTTTTTTTAAAAAAATAAGATGGTAGTCAACCTTTATGTTATGAATGTACTTGGTGGGTTCAGAAAAAAAGAACCAAAAATATGTGGTTTAAAACATTCACCTTCTAAAACAATAACTCTTTACAAGGGAAGACTAGTAATCAAACTCATTTTATCTTAATTTTCAGAGTTGATCCTTATAATTTTGATGAACTGTATAACGGCCTCAGCATTTTTACTTATGATAACTGTTGACATTTCTAGAAGTATTACTACATACTGTCATTGTCCCTGTTTTATAGGTGAAGAAAATGAAACACAGAGAATTTAAGTAACTTGCCCAAGACCATTCAGTCAGTAAAAGGCAGGGTTGCACCTGAACCTTGGTCTGCTAATTTTGAAGCCCTTTCTCTTAACCACAACAAAGCACAACTCTTTTCATCATCATCATCGTCATCATCAAGTACTAAGAATTAGATAACAGTCACCAAAACTAATCTTTGTTTTTCCCGAACCATTATTAAGGCTTCCAACTCCTACATTCAAATGACCTTTTGGCTAACTGTGTCTCAGATGTGACTCTGAGGTCATCCAGCCACCTGTACCATTTGGCTGATGTATGAGACTACCTACGCTGCCTTAGCTGGGACAGTTTATCCAAAGTTAGGATGGGAAGTGACAATGGCCACAGTATGTTTACATGAGGGAACTTCAAAGATAAGACAATCCTGTCTTGAGTCCTGTTTCTTTCTTCTGGATGTTTGCCTTTTCTAGACCTTCATGTACACTGCTTATTTTTCTTATTCTGACTATTTGGCTGGAAAGAAGTTGGATGCTGGCCCAGCTCTCACTGCCTCTCATTATATGTGTCCACCCAGAAATCCTATCACATTGACACTTCACACAAACAGGTACAACCAAGAGAAACATAGCCATATTATGATGAACCAAAATACTTACAATAAAACAGTTTAGAGCTAAACATCATAGTTACAGGTCTCACTCAGAAGAGGAGTCTATATTCTTAGAAGTTAAAAAGTGTTCCTACTGAAAAGTAAGAGGAAATTTCCAGCTGGAGTATGAGCTGAACTTACCCTCATGTTCCTTTTGGTATGTTATCCCATGTGCATGAAAAGTGTAGGGCCTAGAGGCAAAATTTTTTAAATGTATAAAAACGTTATCTTCAGTTTCTGCTTTGATAATAGGTCCTAAAAACCCCAGCCAGTCAGGTTTTGCTATAGTCGTCGTAAAGTTTCCATCTGTGTACTGAAGATAAAGGGCCTTCTTGTATAATCTTCCAATTCTATTGGGGCCACTTTGAAGATAGGTATTGGCATGTTCCCTGCAAAGGAAAAGAAAACAACTCTATCAGAAGCCATCATTCCTGGGGGTAACATTAAATTAAAGAGAAATTAATGGTCATATCACATTAAATGTTTGCCCATTGTTGTAGGGATGCCTACATGAAACGAAGAGAAGAGCAGTCACTTAGCCCTGTTGTTTCGACGATGTGATGTGTCTCACATCAGATATGAGGCAGAGAGCCATCTGTAAAGGGGCCATGAAAATATGGTGCATCTTACCACAGCATTTTCTACAAGATTTTCATATTAAAACATGGAGGTATTATGGAATAGAATATAAAATTAAAGTGAAATATTAAAATAAAGACATTTCTCACGTCTGATGTACCTCTTTTAGCTACTGGAAAAGTTTGAGTTTATATGCAATCAATCTGGATATTTGAGACACCAAAGTGTGTGTGTGTGTGTGTGTGTCTGTGTGTGTATATGCACACACATATACACTTGTATTCCTAAATAAAGTAAAAGTAATGATGCTAAATTAATTCTTTCATTTTTGTTTCCATTAGTAGCACCAAATCAAGGTTGGAATTGCTGCGCACAATTGTGTGTGAGTTATAAATTACCTTTGGATTCAAATTACCCTTATGTTTTTTTTAATCGCTTGCTGCCAAGAATACTTGAATGTTGAACGTTTATATTCTGATTAGTAGCCTATTAAAGGCTGCTTAAAACTTTCCTGAAAAAATATCAGTAAAGTAAATAGAAGCCAGGAAATACAAAGAAAAGAAAGAAAGTGAGCTTGGTATTCAAAGACTGGAACTGATTCTTAAGTTATTATGCCTGGATAGCTCAGTGGGATCTGTGGGCACTGCCGTCTCGCAGTTTAGGAGGACCCACTCAAAACCCGGACTTTGGCAAGCCCCTCCACCAGCAGCTGAGGTTTCCTCCTCTAGAATAAAACCTGTTAGCACTCAAGCTGATCATCCAGGGTGTGTGTGGTGTGTGTGTGTGTGGTGTGTGGTATTTGTGTATGTGTGTGGTATGTGTCTCTGTGTGTGTGGTGTGTCTGTGTGTGTGTGTGGTGTGTGTGCCCGCGTGCATGTGTGGTGTGTGGTGTGTGTGTGTGTGTGTGTTTGCCTACTTTCGCTTCAGTGACCTTTGATGCTTTACCATTTTCCACCCCTATGAGGCCCAAATAACCTGATTAAAGAATAAACATCATCTTGTTTCCCCAGCTGTGAGCTCATTGGAAAGAGTGAGAGACATTTTCCTTTCCGTTCAAGACAAGAGTAGGACTTGTTGGGGTATTCTTGATTTTTGTTGTTGCAGAGTTTAAAGATCCAGCTTTTATAAAATTCAGGGATCTAGACTACACTTTCTTAAGTTTTAATGTGTGTGAGAATCTACTCAGGACCTTGATAAAATACAAGTTCTTGGGGCCCAGCCCCAGTGATTCTGATCCCATGTGTCTGGGGTGGGAAATGGGCATCTGCATTTACTAAGAACCCCACCCCACTCCACTGTGCTCAGATGCTGCTCTGGGCTCATGGGCAGCCTGAGTGGGGGAGGCTCGAGGTGAAGGGGAAGAGAGCTGTCCAGTCCCAGAGGCAGTGGGATTCCTTGAGACCAAGAGACAGAAAAGTGGCAGGGTCTGTATCCAGACCAGACCTGGTAGTGGTCAGGCCACTGCTGGTGTGTTTGCGTGGGGGCATCACATTAAGCCTCAGTGCTGGAGCTTTGGCAGGGGTCCTGCTGGCAGAGTTTGGGCAGTGGGAAGAGGTGTTGAAAACAGCAGAGCCATTGTCTCTGGATTGGCCAGAGAGCTTCGACGATGAGCATCTCAGAGTTGTTACCATATACCAAATACTCCAGTTTTCCTGGACTGTGTAAACTCCTGGAGTCGCAAATTGTTCACTTAAACATGAATGACATAGGGTCACCTTTCCCTATCCTTGGGGAAGAGGACCTAAGCAGGAATTTAGAAAAATAAAGAAGTGACATCTTTTGTACCCCATGTGGGGTGGCAAATCCATGTTTATGCCTTCATTTCTCTGTCATTTTCTGATTGTTTGTTACAACAAAATAGAAAAACAAATTCAGGAAGGTTCAGAGAAGCTTCAAGGACATCAAAATGCATGGAAAAACAGCAGGACAGGTGTGTGAATTCTTCTTTCTAAACTGCAGCATTAGTATGAACAGGAGTAGTTTTAATAAGGAGATGTTTTCACAGCAGCACAATTCTGAGGCACTGAAAGCCACTGAGATGAAAGGCAGATTCATTCAGTCCATACTGAGAGAAGGTCAGCAAGAGTACGGTTTCAGTCAGGCACACAGCTGCAGCTGCAAAGCTTACAGGACAGAGACGGAGGCCCTCCCGGTCCCTTCAGGAGAACCTGAAGCACCCCATCTCACAACGCAAGGCCCGTCTAAGCCCAGGGTAAATTTTCTCCAGTGTCTGTTGCTAGGGGATTGGTCCCCATGATACATATATAGAGATTCTAATCTGTGTTCTACCATGCCCCTTGATATACATCTTACAGAAGGCCAAAGTTTAAAAAAAGCTCACTAATTCTTATGGTTTCATTTAAATGCAGTGAGAAATTACATTTTCTGAATGTGACTCTAAAGCACGTAGGATTATATCACATCCCATTTCAACAGCAGCGGGTTTTGTCAAAATGCTTTCATTGCATTGAAATTCTCCTGTATTAATCACTTCCTGAAATAGGAGGAGCATTGCCTAAACTTTGAGATTTATTTTTTTGTGTACAATGATTTTGGGGGAGGGGTGAAAATTACCTTTAAAATAGTTGATCTGAAGTTATAGTATATTCAAGGTTTTTAACATTTGGAATTCTTTTCTATACATAACAATATGCAAAATATATTTCTCATCTTGTCTTTTTGGATGAAACAAAATTAAGTCTTAACCAAATTGAGAAATATTTCACATCATGTGATACTTTGGGGAGGGACTATTTGCTTATATTCTGTCTCCAAAGGAAGGTCAAAGGGTCATCAGGGGATATCTATTTAATTTCAAAAGTACAGCTTGGGGACAAAAGGTCAGTTACTGGAAGCTTACAGGAAGTTTGCTAATCAGATATTCTGTCAAGAGAATCTTTTCTAGTTGTTCTTTGACCTAAACAAACAATTCACATTAATTGTAGTTCTTCCGGTTGACAGTTGTAACATGCTTTTTTCTACTCATTAAACTAGATATGACCCCTCTCCATAATCACATCCCTCCTTTTTAGTACCCAATTTCTATAATCCTATAGCTGACTCCTATAATTTCTGGTAATTCAGACACAGAAGTGAGTTCTAATGATAGGGGAATTTAAAAAAAAAATTTATACTGCCTTTATTAGATAATGCTAATGCTATTCCCTCCCATAAATTCAGAATGCACTCAGTTTGTGTTCAGACAGGATTACTAAAATGTGGGTAATAAATAAGAAAAGCTTCTGGGTCCTTGGCTTCATTAATTGAGACATAGTATGTTAGTTCCCTACTAATGCATAAAAAATTATCACATAGCAGCTTAAAATAACATCCATTTATTATTTCATAGTTCTGTGGGTCAGAAGTCTGGCAAGGCATGACTGGGTTCTTTACTTAGGTCATCACAAGATGCTGGCGGGGCTGCATGTTCGTCTGGAGGCTCTGTGGAAAAATCCACTTCCAGGCTCATCTGTGTGGTTAACAAAATTCAGTTCATTGTGTTTGTAGAATATAAATCCCAGTTTCCTTACGGGCTGTCAATCGAGGACCTCTCCTCATTCCTTAAAGCCACCTGCATTCCTTCTCAAATGCCCCTTTCCATCTGCAAGCCAGCAACAGTTTGCTAAATCCCCCTCAAATCTCTTTGAATCTCTCTGACTTCCTCTTCTTCCACTAGGGAATTCTCTGCTTTAGATTGGTCCCACCCAGGTCACCTCCCTATTTTATAGTCAACTGTGCCATCGACTATAACATAAATAAATCATGGGAGTGATATCTCATCATACATCGTATTCTGGAAATTTAGGGTAGGACATCTTTGAGGACCATTTCAAAGAGTCTGCCTGCTACACATTGGAATCACAAGGGAAAGAGTCAAAAATTAACTGGTAGACAGAGACTCAACTTTGGTGTACAGGGCACAAGGTTCGAACCAGCAGGACTTCACTGGCACAACATAAATACACAATCCATTTGTCAACCTTCTTTTGTATCCATTCTCAGGGAAAATAGTAACTGTGACAATAGATCAGAGAATTTGAAAAGTGTGAAATCTTATAGCTGCTTAATTAGCTCCTTCCCACAGGCTGTCCTGTGTGAAGTATTTGTATCAACTATTGCTTGCTCTTTTTTTATTTGGCAACCTTGGAGAATGAGTCATTATAACTGACTTTATCCAGATTATTTTAGCTAATAATTGTACCTCTTTAAGAATCATATAAAAATTTTAGGACCATTTTTGAAGGAGTGAAATGAATGTCTTCAGTGAAAATGTTTTACTTAAAAATATTTTGTTTGCTTTCCTATTTGTTTAAATAGGGGATACTGAAAAAAAATGTCAGCTTTTTTTTGATAACAATAGTAACTGTTAACATTTGTTGAATACTTTAGATATTCTGTTCACTTAGTGTCATAATTATAATAGTTATCACTCTACTATAGGATGAAATGTTCTTAGTTTGTCCTCTGTTTGGTCAGGATTTGAGCTGCTATTTCTTCTTCATTACTGGTTCTGCTTATAATAACATCTTCAGTAATTTCTCAAAACTACGATGGGCTGAAAAACTAGGATTGTCTGTATGTTAAATAAGAGTCACCAAGCCTGAGTGAGAGCCTACAAAGTCAGTGCAAAGAGTTTTGTGATAGCTGTTCTTGTGCTTAAAGAATTTTAAGGACAAGAATTTTAAGCACACACACACACACACACACACACACACACACACACACACACACACATATGTTACCAGGAAAAAAATTAACCTGAAGATAACAGGAGTCAGGAGTACTATTTTTTGTTGCCATTATATAGCTAAGAAACACAATAAATATTTGATTAGTGCCTACTATAGACCCAGAACACACTGTTGTGTTTACTAATTGCTTTTATATGTATGTCTCTTATTATTATTTAAATATAAACGATTTAGGAGCAGAAAACTATATTTTATAAAATCTCTATTTATTAATTTGTTGAAGTAACAGATAAGGCATTCACCTTAATAAGTGGCACTACTGAATATAACAAAATTACTTTCCATCTCATTCCATTAGAAATAAGTATTATTGCTATTAACAAAGAGAGGTAAACTATTTTCCTAGTAAAAAAATCCATACATTTCTCTCTTAATACCTGGTAATGTTTTCAGTTTCACTAACCCCATGCATAACTCCATAAACTGATTTTTTCTATTTCATTCTATTGTCTGATTTATTCCACAGTGTGAATCTCTCCACATTGGAAACAAGTGAAAGTTTTTACAACACAGCCTGTAATTTCTTCTAGCTCCCCATATACCTTTTATTTATTTATTTGCAGTTATTCATAAATATTAATTTAGTGTCTCTTATGTTCCAGATACCAGTGAACAAGCAGTGAAGGGAACAGATGCAGTTCCTGTCATCTCAATACATCCTTTCCTCTTCATTATCCCAGATCTTCAAGGCCAACGTCAGCTTAAACCTAATTCTCTGCCTAGCACGCATCTTGCACTCTTTCAACCTTGTTTCTCAGCATACTTATCTCCACTCCTTTTTAGCCTTCACAGGACAAAGAGTGCCAGATATAGCTGGTGATATCCCATCATCCCTGCTGATTGGGTTTGTATGTGGTATGAATATTTATGTCTTCCCCCAAATTCAGTTGTTGAAATCCTAGCCCCTAATGTGATGGTTTTGGGAGATGAGGCCTTTAGGAAGTGCTTGGGCTATCAGGATGGAGCCCTCACGAGTGGGATAAGTATGGTACCTCATAAAAGAGGCTCCAGAAATCCTTAGCCTCTGTCACTGTGTGAGAACACAGTGAAAAGACTGGGAACCAGGAAGAGAGCTCTCAATAGAGCAAGTCCATGCTGGCACCCTGATCTGGGACTTCCCAGCCTCCGGCACCGTGAGGAATAAATTTCTGTTGTTGATAAGCTACCCAGTCTGTGGCATTTTGTTATAGCAGCCTTAACTAAGACAGCTGGACATGCTGGTAATCAGAGACAAAGAAGGGGGCATAAAGCTGTAACTAAACACATCCATACAAAAAGTTTACCATAGTATTGGCAAAATTGATGAAGCTCTAGTCAACATTTGCTGTTCAGATGCATTAAAAAAATAAATAACAGACAGAGTAAGCAGTGTCATCTCGAGTTTGCATGACCAGGCTGTTAAAACCGATGTATATGGCATAACCTCCCTAGCACAGATAGGACACGGGAGTATTTAAAAACAAAGGAATTCTTTTCTCACCCATCCCCGTTCCCCCCAAAAAATCTTAACAAATTCCCTCTCTCTTCTATTCTCTAATTTCTGGAATTAGAAACTTCTTTATTGAATCGTGCTCGGTGCAATGTCTTGCAGTTAGTTTATGCCCAATAAATCTGATTTGATATTTGATCACGAGTAATAGCAGAAAGATGGTGGGTGGAAGCATGAAGTAGGGCAGTACTTTTCCTTAAAAAAATATATCTGGTTTCCCTATAGAAACCACATATAATTTACATTACATTTAACCAGGGAACATACTGAATTTATACAAAATGATGGCTTTAGTGAAACCATGAAAATATGTCACAGTACTAAGACAATACTACCTCAAAACCACATTAAAAAAATAATTGCAAGATGTATTAGTTTTATTTACAATCAGTTATTTTTAGGTCAGAAACTTTCCTTCCTGTATGTTACTAAATTAATAACTTAACAATTAGATACTACTATAATCTATGTATCTATTTTTTTACTGTGAAAAATTTCAAACATATAAAATTAATAAGAATAGTATATACCCCAAAACATTCAACAATTATAAAATTTGGCATACTTGTTTCACTATTTTTAAAGATACAGTATTAGCAGGTGATGGTCATTGGGCTCATTTGTGCTTTATCACCATGAAGATACATTTTTAAATGTAATGAACAATGCCTTTGAATGCTATATTTCAAATTTGGTGGTAAATGTTTGTTAACATTATTAAAAATGAGGACCTCAGTATAGGTAAACTTCCATTACAAAAAACTTCAAGGATTGTACACCTGAAATCTATCTAAATTTACTAACAATTGTCACTCCAATAAATTTAATTAAAAAAAAAACTTCAAGGAGAACTATATTCTTGAATTTTTGTATGGTGACTATTGCTTGAAATAAGGGGGCTTTCAACTGAAACATGAAAACATTAAAGTTACATAGAGTTTGGGGAGGGGCCTCATAATAAATAGATCACATTTTTTGCACATATATCATCTGCCCAGCACTGTAATAAAAGCTTTACAAGCACCCACTCTTCAAACACTCTTGTTAGATATTCTTATTATCTTCATTTTGCAGATTAAGATGCTGAGACTGAGAGAGATGAACTCAATTAATTGTCCAGAATCATCCAAAAAGTATTAGACACAGCCATATTTGTTAAAATTGTATTTGATTTCTATGAATGACATTTGAAAGGATTAAAATTTTATCCTTACCACCAATAATCAATAAATGGTATATAATAAACATAACATTTTATAAGTCATTATTTTAAATTAAGGAATGTCTGCATAAACACACCAAAGGACTGCACCCTGATAGGAAATGCAATAACAAACAGAGGAGGTAATAAGAAGCCCACACAGTTCCCTGGGACCAAGGAAATAGGAGCAGGGCAGCCTCTCAAAATAAAATTTAAAAAATACCCAGGAATTTAGGGGAGATTTATTAACGTATCTTGGGTTTCAAACCCATATTTTGCAGTTTCTGCACATAAAAAGTTAAAGAAATATTTTGTGTTATTGGCTTTATTTTCAAATTAATAATTTATAAATTTGGTCTATAAACAATAAAAATAGTGACTTACGTGTCAACTGAAATAAGTTTCTTTTCCCCATTGTCAGAGGCATAGTTCCAAGTTGTTTCAATAATTCCAATGTAATAATGTTTATCTTTTGCCCAGGCTGTGGTACTATATAAAAACAGAAAAATACTCAGAAGCAAAATCTTCATTTTTTTCCCCTTCTTGGAGCTGAGAAGCAACAAAGTGAAATCAGAAGCAGGCAATTTTATAAATAAGGCTTTCTTCCTTTATTTGCTTGATTGACACAATTTAATGTTGCATAAGAGTAAATTGTTTCGTTAAAGCAAATAACAGTTTCCACTTCAGTTCAGTTCTCGTAAACCCAGAAAAAAAAACATAGCTTTCCATTGCCAAGCTTCTCTGATTACAAATAAAAAGTCAACAATTATTGCTGGAGGGACTACAGTGTGCATAGCTATGTGCCTCTTCCATTCACTGTGGAAATTCCAGGAGGGAAGAGATCATCTCTAAATGTTCCTTTTGTTCCTCCAACAATATGCCACAATACAATGCCCTGCACACTGTGAACTTCTAGTAAATCGAAAATTATGCAAACTGGAACAAAACATGTGGTTCTTTACTTTCAAAAAGCCTAATAATATTTCATTGCAACTTTAAGATATGAGACATGATTGATTTTTAGCATGACAAATTTTATTTTGAAGGATTTATCTATTTTGTGAGCTCTGAACACATTTGCCAGATTAGTGAGTTTACCAGATTATTCTTGATTTGCTACATGCAAATCAGTAGGAGAGCATAATAGAGGTTGATAATTCTGTGTCTTAACAATTTTTATTAATAATATAGTAAACATACAATATTATATTAGTTTCAGGTGTACACCATCATTGTCCAACATTTATATATCTAAAAAAGTGATCACCATGATAAGTCCAGCAACCATCTGACACTGTACCCCACTATCACAATATTATTGACTATATTTCCCATGCTGTGCATTATGTCCCCATGACTTGTTTGTTTTATACCTGGAAATGTGGACTTCTTATTCACCTTTACTTTTCCCTCCTTTTTAAAATTTTTCAATTACAGTTGACATTAAATATTATTTTATATTAATGTTGGGTGTATAGCATATGGTTAGGAATTTACATAATTTAAAAAGTGAGCCCCTGCCTAATCTAGTACCCACCTAGTACTACACATAGTTATTACCATATCATTGACTATATTCCCTATGTTTTATTTACATCCCCATGAATTTTTGGAACTTCCAATTTTTATTTTTTTAAACCCTTCACTTTTTCATCCTGCCCCTTAACCCCCTCCCATTTATCACCCTAGCAAATTTAGTACTCGTGTGACACCATACATAGTTATTACAATATTATTGACTATGTTCCTTATGCTATACCCTATGTCACCATGACCACTGTGTAACAACAAACTTGTACCTTTTAATCTCTTCCTCTTTTTTCACCCACACAAGCCCCTCCCATCTGGCAGCCATCAAAATGTTCTCTGTGTCTCTGAGTTTGTTTCTGTTTTGTTTGTTTGTTTGTTTGTTTGTTTTGTTCTTCAGATTCCACATATAAGCGAAATCACATTGCATCTGTCTTTCTCTGACACTCCACTCAGCACAATACCCTCCATGTCCGTCCATTCTGCTGCAGATGACAAGAAGCCATTCCCTTTCACCGCTGAGCAATATTCCATTGTATGTATGTACCACCTCCTCCTTATCCATTCATCCATCAAAGAACACCCCGGCTGCCTCCACATCTTGGCCTTTGTAAACAATGCTGCAATGAACACATGGATGCCCACGTCCCCTCGAAACACCATTTTGGGTTTCTTTCGATAAATACCCAATGTGGGATTATTGGGTCCTTCTTTGTCTCTTATTATTGCCCTTCCCCCTCCCTTTTCCGCCTCCCCGGTCACTCCGGTTCAAGCCGTTGTTTCTCAGTCTAGTATAGGACACAGCTCGCTGGCCCATGCTGGTGTTATGAGCCTTGGGCTCCCCGGCTCTGCTGAGGCAGTCGGTCAGCTGCTCAAGCTCCCGCTGGCTGCCGGCAGCTCATGATGGCTTCCAGCCACTTACATTAGCCTCTGGCCACTCCTGGCAGCACACAGTAGCCCATGGCAGCTCACGCAGACCTCCAGGTGCTCACCGCAGCCAACTAGCTCCAGGTAGAGCTGTTGTTCACAATCTTAGCTGTGGAGGGTGCAGCTCACTGGCCCATGTGGGAATCGAACCGGCAACCTTGGCGTTAGGAGCACGGGGCTCCAACTACCTGAGCCACAGGGCCAGCCCATAGCCTTTGTTTTAAAGACTATTTTTTCTGGTATAAGAATTGCTATCAGATCTTTATGTAATTTCCATTTTCATGAAATATCTTTTTCTACTTCTTTACTTTCTGTCTGTGTGTCTGTCAATCTGAAGTGAGTCTCTTGTAGGCAGCTTATGTAAGGGTTTTGTTATTTTATCCATTCAGTCCTCTTGCGACTTTTGATTGGAGCATTTAATCAATTTACATTGAAAGTAATTGTTGATATATATGTAGCTATTGCCACTTTATTATTCATAAGTTTGATCTTTTTTTTTCTATCTTGAAATCCTTTTAACATTCCTTGTAATACTAGTTTTGTGGTGATGAACTTTTTTAGCTTTTTCTTGTCTGGGAAGCTCTTTATCTGTCATTTGATTTTAAATGATAGCCTTGCTAGGTAGAGTACCATTGAATGTAAGTCCATGCTTTTCATCAGGTTGAATATTTCCTGCTATTCCCTTCTGGCCTGCAAAGTTTCTGTTGATAAATCAACTGACAATCTTATGGGAGCTCCCTTATAAGTCACTAGCTGCTTTTCTCTTGCTGCTTTTAGGATTCTCTCTTTGTCTTTAACCTTCGCCATTTTAATTATAATGTGTTTTGGTGCGGGCCTGTTTAGATTCACCTTGTTTGGAACTTTGTACTTCCTGGATTTGTATGTCTATTTCCTTCACTAGATTAGGAAAGTTTTCAGTCACTCTTTACTCAAATAGATTCTCAACCTTTTGCTTCTCTTTTCTCCTTCTGGTACCCCCATGATGAGAATGTTGTTATGCTTGATTTGTCCCAGAAGTCTCTTAAACTCGCCTCGTTTTTTTGGATTCTTTTTTTCTTTTTGCCATTCCAATTGGGTATTTTCTGCTACCTTGACTTCCAAATCATTGGTTCAATCCTCCGCTTCATCTAGTCTGCTGGTGTTTCCTTCTAGTGCATTCTTCATTTCAGTTATCGTGTTCTTCAATTTTGACTTCTTTTTTATGGTTTCTATGTTATTTTTTAAGCTTGCTATCTCTCTGTTGAAGTTCTCACTAAGTTTCTTGAACAGCCTAATAACCATTGTTTTGAACTCTGTACAAGTTCTGACAATTAATTTCATGAATTTATCCTAGAAAAAGTACTGCATACCTTATTGCTGAATATCACTATGGTCACCTTTGAAGTACTCCCCTTGGGAAGTTATGCACTAATACCAGTGCCCAGTCCACCCTTCAAAGCAATTTTGGAACTCTTTTTCTGGACTGGCCATCAGAGCTGTTGTCATATTACCCTTGATGTCCTGAATGTCATCAAAATGTCTTCAATATTTCAATATTTCAATATTTCCTTCATCCTTGGGTCAACAAAGAAGTAATGGGGGGCCAGATCAGGTGAGTGGGGAGGGTGTTCCAATACAGATATTTGTTTACTGGCTAAAAACTCCCCACAGACAGTGCCGTGTGAGCTGGTGCATTGTCGTGATGCGAGAGCCTTGAATTGTTGGTGAAAAGTTCAGGTTATTTTCATCTAACTTTTTCACGCAGCCTTTTCAGCACTTCCAAATAGTAAACTTGTTTAATTGTTTGTCAGTTGGTACAAATTCATAATGAACAATCCCTTTGATATCCAAAAATGTTAGAAACATCATTGCAACAAATTTATGAACTTGATTGTCAGACCTTGTATCTGGTAGGTTGCTTGCCTCCATTTTGTTTAATTCTTTTTCTGGAGTTTTCTCCTCTTCTTAATTTGGGGTGTATTTCTTTGTTTCCTCATTTAGTCTGTCTTTCTGTGTTTGTTTATATGTACTAGATAGATCTTCTTGGCTGGGTGGACTTATGTAGTAGGAGTCCTGTGGGGTGCTAGCACAGTCTCCCTGGTCACCTGCTCTGGGTGCTCCAGGAGTGTCCCCTATGTGGGCTGTGTGTGCCCTCCTGGTATAGCTGAACCTTTGTTGCTGTTGGCACATTAATAGGTGTGGTTGGCCCTTAGGCTGACTGACTGTGGGGACAGAGCCAGGAGTGCAGTTTCCAGGTTCTCAGCCTCACGTGGAAAGGTGCTGGCTCAGGTAGTAAATGGCCATCAGCTGTGGCTAGTTGGCCGTCAGCTGTAACCAGTGAGCCATTGGCCACTAATATAACTGCCGTGACTACGCTAGCAGAGGATGGGGGCTAGCAAGAAGATGGTGACTGAGCTAGCAAGAGCGGATTGCAGTTAGCCAGTGAGGTTGGTTGGCAGAGAGAGAGTGGACAGCAGGTTGTGGATAGTGTGGTTCCTGTTTCCTGTGTCTTCAACCCAGCTGCCAACGAGACTATAATGGTATGACTCCCCTACCTATGGCTCCGTGGGTGTTCCTTTTTGGCTTCACCATGTCCTGCATTCTTATGTGGGGAGTGGGACCAGAGACCCCACATGCCACCCTGCATGACACTGGCTGTGGGGATTGGCCACATCCACAGCTTGTGGGCTCTGTGCAGGGGGCTTACCTCACCAAATGGGATTCTCTCTAGCAGGCTCTGGTGCCTGTTGAAACTGCTCGTTGTGTGTGCCACTTGTGGGGTAATTGGGCTGTGCTGTGCTGTGGTCTGAAGCCCATCTCCAAGTATGTTGGTTCTGGGGCCTCTTGGGAGGGGCTCCAGTGCAGGCCCAGATCACTGACTGCCTGTGACCATCTGGAGAGTACTTGGTAGGAGCTACAAAGAGGTTTTTCACTGCCTGTGCTAAACCTGGAGGTGTGTGGGAAAGGTCACACTGTGAACCGAGGATGGCTGCCAAGCCTGGGATAGTTCTGCAAAAAGCCAGGAAATCCTGAGGCCTGCTGCCACCTGCTAGCTCCCTTAAGGTTCAGTCACTGATAAAGCCTCATGTGGTTTGCAAGTTGGAAGAGGCAGGGTCTCAGGGAGTCACTAGAGTGGGAAGAGTTGTAGTCACCAGGTTCATGTAGATTAACTAGATTTGGTGCCAGTACTGCGCCTGGAGCTACTCAGCAAAAGTCACAGAGCAACCAAGGCCAGTCGCTGTCCACCTGGGGCCTGTGGACTTTGACAATTTTCCAAGAAATAGTGCAATGTGGGCAGGGCTGGCTGCTAGCTAAGAAACTGCCTCTGGTGTTGGGGGAGGTGGTGGGGCAGGGGCCCAGAGGAGCTCACCAAACCAATTCAGATTCAGATTTGGCCATGGGCATGGGAGAGGGGTTCAACACAGGACAGAATGCATCCACCTGCTCACTGCACAAGAGAAGCACCCCACTCAAGGAAAATGGCAACTGTCCTCCAACCATCGTCTTGAAGCCACACACCTCAGTCTGACCCCTGTGTGCCTCCAATGCACCCCATGTCACTGTCTTTCTGCCAGAGCCGAAGGTGAGCACCTGAGAGTGACAGAGTGTGTGCGCAGGCCCTTTTAAGAGGACATCTGGGTTTCCCACAGCCTTCTGCCCAATCCAGATGGTTGAAATCCCCACTGTTTTTCACAGCCAGATGTTATGGGGGCTCTTCTTCCCGGCACCAGTACTCCACGCTGGGGAGCCTGGTGTGAGGCCAGAGTCCCTCACTTCTCTGGGGGGAACCTCTGTGGCTAAGATATCCCTCCTGATTCTCAACTGCTGCATGGACGTTTGGAGCCAGCCAGTTTTACATCTCCACCCCTCCTAAAAGTCTTGATGGGGTTCTTCCTTATATCCTTAGTTATGAAACTTCTGTTCAGCTAGACTTCAGATGGTTCTCCAGGTTGATTTTTCTATAATTTGTTCATGGAAAGAAGCAGGCACAGTGTATATCTACTCCGCCATCTTGGATCGACTCCACTCTTCCTGATAATTATGTTTTAATCATCAAAGCAATCAGACATAAATCGACTTTTCTTCAAAGGCAAAGGCTGGTCTTAGAAAATACTAGAGAGTACCCTTCTTTATTAAACTGATATTTCTCTCTTTGACATGGACATGAATTTAAAGGTAAAAGACTTTTTATTAGCACTGTCTTTAGTCGTGACATATTTGTCTAAAAACATAGGGTAGCTCTTTTTAGCTGAAGAAATCCTGGCAATAATATGCACATTTTGTGCTAATATAATGTTTTTCTTTAGAATACCTCGATGCATTAGTACTTGCAAAAGTTGTTTATAGAAATTGATTGCTATCAGAGAATGTACCCTGATGTTTGAACAGTTTATTTAATTAGTATTACTGAGGAAGCCCACTGTGCCCTGCCCCGGGATAAGCACTAGGGTTACAACAGTGAATAAAACAGATGTGAATCCCCACCCCCATCAACTTACTCTCCACTTGGGAGAGACTGACAATGTACAAATGAAGAATAAAATACCTAGTATTAGTTGCAAGTGTTATGGAGAAAAATAAATCAGGGAAAAAGAATAATGAAAACAGCAGGATAAAGATCAAAATCTGATGCCCCACTTGATCTCAGGCAAGATACTTAACTTCAGCGTCAGTTTCCACATTTGTAAAACCTCAGGCTCAGAGAACTGTTGTCCAAATTCACTAAAGTGATCCATATTAGGGCACACAGTGGAGGTGCTCCTCTCATCAGCTAGTACTAATCCTAACTAATTGTCCTGATATAGAAAACTGAGCCACAGGATGTCCCACAATCTCCTCCTAGAGTCACCTTCAATGATTGTGCCCTTCTGTCTACTGAGAGGACTTGAGCAGGACCAAACACTTGCCCAGATTCCACTGGCCAAACTCTGTGCCTTGCAAGATGCTGTTCCTTTTAAAAATTGGTCCACACCAAGAGGGCACCTTTTAGTGATTCATTCTCCCATAGGGGACACTTTTTTTCTAATTAGCACAAAGATACTGGATAAGCCAGCAGCTTTCTGAGCATTTTCTTTCTCTTTCTCTACTCCATGTTCAAATTTAGCCCTGTGGGTTGAAAGGATCGTGATCAGAGCACAGCAACAATTCCTGAAGTCTCTTCTTCCAACAAATTCTACCCTAAAAAAAAATGCTCAGATAGTTACTGAAGGCTCCGGTATGTATACTTGCAGCCTCCCTCATCTTGGTGATAAAATGAAAGGTTAAACTGTACCACCCCTGACCAGTACAAGTGAACGTTTTATGGTGTAATGCAGGAAAGGTCATAAAGTCCATATTTCTGTCCTGTTTTGTGATAGTTACCCTTCCCATTAAAAAACATGTAATGGCTGTGTGGCAGGAAGTAGGGAGAATGTTCTGAGCCTCAGGCCAACTCTAAATAAGAGACAGAGGCCACTGGGGATTAATAAGCAACCAGCCATTGACAGAATCCTTTAATACTATCAGTCTCCTTACAGTGATTCCGGAGTTGATACCTAAAAGTGATCTTAGAATAATGTTGCTATTGAGAATTTCTGCATTCAGAAAAATGCATCAGGATCAGCATAGACTGGAGTGAGACAGACTTAGAGCACTGCAAGAAATAGAAGAAGAATCTCGATTACACCAAACAGCCTGTTCTCTTAGCTGTGTCTGCCAAAAGTTCTTTACCACAGACCCCCAGGTATACCTTTGTGGTTTGTTGTAAATGATTATCACATGCCTAAATTAACTGTTTAGTAACCTAGGTTACATAGCACAAGTTTTAACTATTTTCCACAACTTCTTTTCTTGTCATCTTAAAGATTCCTGGACTGGGTGAGTCTTATATTCATTTAGCAATCGAGATTCTGGGGCTGATAATGGTTACAATCAAAGAAGCAGTCGTTCTTACAGAATACTGCTTCAGCTTTATTTCTGTCTGGCAAGATGCAAATTCTCCTTATCTCCACTACTCCTGCTTGTGCATACTAGTTTCTTGCTGATTCACGAGAACTGACTTTTAACCTCCCCTCCATGATATCAGAATTGTTAAGAAACAAACCACCAAGGACAGTCTTTCACTTTGGGACGGGAAACACAAAGCATAAAACAGCAGGTCATTCTGTCCATGACCAGTCAGACTACCACAGTGCTATCTTTTTCACAGAAAATTGTGTAACTGTGGAATTTTATCAGCGAGTGCGGTCATTACAGAACTTGGATAATGAGTCCACTGACTTGACTGAGCACAGTGGCTGATCTCCTCTCTGCTATTGGTCAGTTCATGCTTATTTAAGAAATTATGACACAGATAGGTCTTTGGTGGCTCCATCCCCTTTGGCTGGCCACAAGTGGGCCAAGGCCCTGCTCACCATTTCCTGGCATGTACAGGAGTCACGGGAAGGGGGAGGGAGAAAGCCTAGACTCTAATCTAGCAAAAGTCTTGATGGTGCTGACATCCACAGTACTATGGGAAAGGGGAATTTTTTTTAATGGCATAAGGATTTCAATTATTCCTTCATTCTTGTTCTCTCACAACATTGAATGAAGTAGAAATCAAAGCATATGATTTTTTAACAATGAAAAGGAATCGCAATACTAGAATTACTTTTACAAAAGATTAAAAAATAATTTTTTCAGGAGGCTGGCTTACATGGAACTTCACTATGTGACTTTCTTGAAGTATTTTTCTCCCTTATCATCATTACCTCTTGCTTCTATACTATTCTGGGGTAATACAGTCTGCGTAGCACTTAACACTTTGATTTGTACCCAGGTCTTAATTTAACAGGTGACTGAGTGGTGACATGAAGAGACCAGTGACACGGAAAGAAAAGTTTGTTGTCACTCACCATTCCCCTAGAAAAGAGAGGCGCATATGTCATGCACGGCCACATGAAGAAGCACCAGAGGTTTTTTTAGGAGACAGAAGCAAGAGCCAGGAGCATAAGCCACAGGCTTTACTGGGGTTTCTTGGGGGAAGGACAAGGCAGAACAGAGTAAACAGTTCAGGACTGACCACTTTGAATAATCCCAGCAGGCTGTGGGGCAGAAGGACTGTCTCTGGTGGCCTGGTACTTGGCTTTGGTTGATTCAGCGCAGTGGAAATGTTGGTTTGGTATGTGAGAGTTAGGTAGAGGTGGTTGGGGATATGGACTCAGATTGGTTAGTTTGCATATGAAAGTCTGGCTCACCACACAAGTTGTTTACTATCTCTAGGAATTAACTAGCTCTGGGAGGGACAGTCTCTCCCAGATAGCAAGCCCCCCCCCCACCAAGATATCATAAAACATTAAAAAATGATCAATATATATTTCATATCAGAATTATTTATGTGACTGTTTCCTTAATTTGGCTGGGCCTCCTGGGAGCCAATGACTATACCTTGTTTCCTATTGAATCCCAGGCTTAACACATAGCTTTACAAATATTGAAAGAATAAATAACTATTAACTATAAAAACAGTCACTAATATTTACTAGATGATCACTGTGCCAGCACAGTACCAAGGTCTTTATAAACTGTATTTCATTTAAGCCTCACAACAACCTATTAAATAGATGGGGTTTTTTTTATTGCTGCTGCAACAGATTGCCATAAATTTAGTGGCTTAACACAACATAAATTTATTATCTTACAGTCCTGTATGTCAGAAATCTGACACATGTGTCACTGGACCAAAATCAAGGTGTCAGTGAGGCTGTTTCTTTTTGGAGGCTCTAAGGGAGAACCCACTTTCTGGTCCATTCCAGTTTCTAGGGGCTGCCCACGTTCCTCAGCCTGTGTCCTCTCCCATCTTCAAAGCCAATCATGGAAGGCTGAGTCCTTAGATTGTATCACTCAGCCTTTTCTTCTGCCTCCCTCTTCTACTACTATTGAGGACCCATTATGATAATCTTGGATAATCTATTTTAAGGTTAGTTCATTAGTGACCTTAATTTCATCTGCAAATTAATTCATCTTTGCCATTTAAGATAACATAATCACCTGTTTTAGGGATTAGGATGTGGACATCTTTGGGGGGCCATTAATTTGCCTAAAGAATACCACAAAAGGTATTATTATTATTGTCTTCAATTTACAGATGAAAAAAACTATGAATAAGAGAGATTTTATACCTTGTCCAAGACCCCACAGCTAGGGAGTGGGGTAGGTGGACTTCAAGTTCAGGCCTGCCTGACCCAGACATTCACTGTGGTCTTGAAGGCATTAGAGCATAGCTGCAGGTCAGGTCAGGCTGGGCCTCCCAGTCTCTTGGAACTTTGGAAGGATTGTGTTTAGGGTTTAGTTGTTAGTTGGCAGATTCAGAACCTTCATTTTGTTAGCTTACATAAAGATGACTAAGTTTAGAGGGCTGATTGATTGCAAACAATCGTGGAAATAAATAAATATGATAATTTATTCATTTAAAAGTAAAGAAGATGGGCATATATTATTGGTCTTTTAAAAAAATTGTTTATAGATCTACCCAGAAAATCATATTATGACCACAGTTTTCTTGGTAAGAAAAGAACTTGAGCCAAAGAGTGTATATTCTTAAAGCATATTCCTTTACTTATTTTCTTTGATTTTTTTTGCACTAATAATATTTCTGTCTAAATAATGGTACTAGTCATTAGAACAAGCACCCCTTCCAAGAATTGTGCAGGACACACCCTCCAACACACACACACTCTCTTATCTTAGTGCATGCAGATGGTAACTCTCCCATTCAACTCCATTCACTTAATCACATTTAACATACCTATTAAATCAGATTTTATTCTAATACACTGTGACTCCTGTTCATCTCTGAATCCCAAAGTCTAGGACTGTGTTCTTAAATAAACTAATGAATGGATGAATTAAGCATTATCCTTGGTGAGATTTGGGCAACTCCTCTTTCAGTTACTTAAAGAATATTCTAGTTTTATCAGCAACAACTTTAAAACTTTCAGACTTGGATGACTCTCTGGGGTGGGGGTGGGGCTAGTTGTATCCATATTTTATAGGTTCTTATTAGTTTCAATATCAATGAGTGAAGTAGTATTTTGTCAACGTTATAATAGCATTATTAGTATATTAATTTTTTTAAGTTTTCTGGAGACACATATAAAAGCATTTTCGGGATTTGCTCGATAATACTCCATGTATTTTTCATATATTATGAAGTTAAGAAGCTAAAAAGTAAAAAAAGAATAATGTTGAAAACCTGAAACTAATATAATATTTCATGTTAACTGTAATTAAAACTAAAAAAATATTTAAAATAGAAAACAAACAACTAAAAAGAATAAAAGATCTGACTTTGGTCTCAATTCTTATGTTGAACCTTTTTGTTTGACCAATTCCTGATTTCAAATAGTATTCTCACCATTGTCTAAGACAGATGCTGTTTGCTAACCAACCCACAAGACATTTCCAACACCTTCCCCCTGTCATTGCCACTACAAAGGCTACGAAAGCTCTTCCCCAGCCTTCCTTTTAGTTAGGAGTACCAGGTAATAGGGGTTTATCTGACTATGAGACATAGGCAGAAGTTGGCTTGGGCTCCTCAGAAGACTTTTTCTCTTCCTGATATGGGGAGAAGATGCGGTTTGGTGCTACACCTTTTTCCTTCTTCTCTGACTTTAACCTGGATGTAATATGTCCACATATTACAATATCAGCAACCAACCATCTTGCAACCACCATCTTGCAGTAGCCATGAGCAAAAGGCCAAAGGAATTAAAGAAACTGGTCCTCACACCATCGAGTTGCTGAACCAACCCTAACAGCTACTTGCCTCCTAACTTTTTCTTTTATTAAAATTTGAGACAAACACCACTGATAATCCCTTTTTGGCTTGGTTTTCTGTTACTTATAGCGAACACATCCCAACAGTTAATATTCCTAGATACAAGGTCATAGCACAAGTCCTTGTTTTGAGTTCTGGAAAACGGGAACTTACACAGTCTATAACCTGCAGCCTAAGGCAATATATAGTACATGGAGTTGCATTTTGAAGACTGATTCAAATGCTTACTCATGCTATGAGAATTTATTTATTTTTTTAATGTTGCAGTTTAGGATAAAGTCTCGGATTCGGTATTATCTTTTCTGAGCTAGACTTCAGTTTGCAACCTCTCTCTTTATCCCACTGCCCTTTGTTAAAAGTCTAGTTACACCATAAGACTCCACTCCAGTGACACAGTTTACAGAAAGAAACAGCAGCTCACACACAAAATTCAAGAAGAAAACTTTTATTTCAAGCTAGCTTTCCTGGAACTTTGCCATGAAAGTCTATCCAGTCCCTAAGACTCCTTCATCTCTGGAGTTTTTCTTCTTTAACAGCTTTAGCTCTGATTCAGGGAGGTATTTATGCTGTAGAAAAGAAAGTTTCATGAAGTTCTAAGCAGGAACATTAAACTAAAATAATTATATACCTTTAAGGAAAAATGCAAAGTTTGGATGTCTTAAGAACATCCTTAAAAGGACTACCGCTGCTTTTGCAACATAAAATTTGCTTATTAAATCGATAATAACATTGCTGTCACTCTCCGATGTGGCCAGAAGTCCTGTAGAATGAGCCAAGTTTGGTTTTATATTATTTGAAATACAAAATCTAGTTTCCCAAAGAAGCGATGTTATAAATGGGGGGATTCTTTCTTGGACCCATACCAAAGCCTCTTCTACTAAGAATGAATCTGAACAATGAAAGGAATAAGAGTAATAATTATTATAATTATATTAGTAATAATATTATTATTGTTATTAATATGCTTCTGTAGGTAAAAATGAGATTGAGGGATAATACATTTTTGTTTTTGTGAGAAATGTCATCTTTATATTCAGAGAGGGTTCTGAGGAACCATCCAGATCAACCCTCCTTCCTGCTGCTTCAGCTGCTCTGCTCCTTCAGTCCCATAAGGCACCCACAGAGAAAAAAAAACCCACAGAACTCAGGAGCTGTATAGCATATTTAAAAATAGTATATAATATATATTATATATGAAATATATATATTTAATAGTTTTCCTGATTTTAAAAGTAATTTAAACTTTAAAGTAACCTAAGAACAGAAATGTATAAGAAGAAAATAAACCTCACTCACAATTTCACTATCTAGAGAGTCACCATTAATATTTCAATAAATTTCTGTTGTCTTTATATATATGTATGTGTATACATATATATATGTATATATATATATATGTATATATATTGAATTTGGGTAGTAGTAAAATGTATAGTAGATCATTTCCTTGTTTTCCGTGTTCCACTAACAAAATAATATGGTGATAAAAATTTTTCGGCATTATTGATAATTTTCTGAGATCCACTGCCAGGTAAAATTACTGGGTCAAAATATTGGAAACATTGTGTCAAAAGACCAAAGGATAACTTAATGGATTGCCTAAGAAACTAAGAAACTGATGAAAATCTCAATAACAAAGATACTATTTTCAAACTGAAGTTGCTAGTAAAATGTATTGGAGAAAGGAAGATAAGAATGAGAGGATATAAAATGTCACTTGAACATGAAAAAAAGAATCATTATTTCATATCTTACAAGAGCTGTGGAAATATTTCCTACTTCCCCCATAGTATATGCAATGCAGTTATTGATTGAAAAATTGAAAGAAGAAATCTTTACTAAACTGATAGCTTCCTCACTCAAAATTATCTTACTGTTCTTTAAATATGATTTTAAGTGATTTGATTATTAGCAAGGTTAGATCTCTTTATAGGTGCAATTGTCATTTGTATTTGGTGTTCTATGAATTGTCTGTTCAAATCCTTATGCATGTATTATATGAATCTGAAAATTACATTTAACTCCAGAGTATCTTTGATCAGATCAGGAATAGTTACATAAGTTTGATAAAAAAAAATAAAACCAGAGTTTCTTGATCATTTCAAAACAGTAACGTTTGAATGAAAGAGTGGTGTGTCGCATCATGTAAATGGTATGGAAGGATAAGGTATCCTTATATAAAATTTAAGCTTATTTAAATATGATGACTTCTAATTAATTTGTCTTACCTTTTCATTCGATTACAGTGTAAGTACTTTCCATTCCAAAATCAATGTGGTCATTAACATGGCAATGAAATAACCAGGTTCCAACATCTCTTGGATACATTTTTACAGTTTGATAGACCCCAGGAAGAAGGTCATAAACGTCAGAGCGAAACAGTCCCCAATCCTTGACAAAGGGACAAAACACCATTAAATAGCTTATAAAAGGTATCAGTCAGTTATTTACACATCTTATCATTTGCTGTGTAATTCTCCAAATCTAATAGACTTTGTTAGATGACAATTCGAAAGCAATAGGTGCCGTTGTACCTCTCCTCTGCGTACAATTGAGTTTGGAGGAGGAGCAAGTCCCAGAACATTTCAGTGATAGGCTATGGGGAAAACATCTCTCTCTAAAAGGGTTTCTGTGTCAGAGTTCATGCTAGAGACCTTGTCAGCATCTCCTATAGGAGAATACTCTAGATTTCAGGAAACATCTCGTTTCACAAATCCCAAAGGTTTTAACTGAAATATTTCTAACTTGGAATGTTGGTGATGTGAAGATGAACATTTCTCAGTGTGTAGGTGATCAGGAAAAACTCATGGTTATGGGAAGGAGAGGACCTCTCCTGGCTCCTGCAGCTATGTCTGCCTTCTATGGCTTGGGGTTGAGAGCTGAGGGCCTTAATGGCTAATTTCTCTGCAAAGCAGAGAACGTGATACTTAGGAGACCACCTCCTTTGTAGTATACTTTGATTTTGAAAGAAGCCCAGGGTCCTGGCTGGCATGGATTAGAAAGAGGGTTTAAGAGGGAGATGAATTGCCCTGCATAATAAAATGGCAGGCATTTGGATGATGGGGGATGTAATAGAAAGTGCAGCTCAACACAGAGTCCAGAATAATTTGGAGAGAGAAGAGATGTCAAGAGAGTCTGGAGAGGAAGAATGCAGAGAAAGAAGTCCTGAGGATGAGAGTAAAAATTGGGAGAGCCAGATGTTCTCAGTGATACATGGTGAAGAGATAATTGAAGTCAGGGCTATGTAATGTCAAGTGGTAAGTGCTTTCCGGGTGCCGTACTGAAAAAAAAAAACCCTAATTTACCCCCAACTTTCACTAAAATCTGTGATTTACAATGACCTTGACTTTGGGGTTGTTTAGGGGAATCAGAGGACATGGGGGTGTGTTCCATTTTGAAACTGTGTGGATGCCTGACCCCTTCACTATATACCTGAAGCTGAAGCTGAATAATATTGAATGTCAACTATAATTTAATATGTATATAATCATGGAATGTGCAGTATACAGTATAGGGAATAGAGTCAATGAAATTGTAACAGATATATACGATGTCAGAGGGGTAGTAGATTGGAGGAGGGGGTTATCACTTTGTGAGGGGTGTATATGTCTAACTATTAAAATGTTTTGTACACTGAAACTAATAATAATTAAAAAAGGAAACTGTATGGAGAGATAATAAAATACCACAGGAGGTAAGAGGCAAGGGATATGAGCACAAGCAGGAAATGAGAGGTGTTGGCAACTAGAAGAAACAAAGGCTCTCAAGAGTCTCTGGAAACATTGGAAGGTAGAAGAGGAATGCCAAGCCATTTCCCACTGGACACAAAGTGGTGCTCAAATGATTGCTAGGTAGGAAGATTCATTTTGCTTCTAAGGTGACAATAATATAGGGACATAGATACATTTCTAAGATGTCAGAAAATGTAGAGAACAGTATGAAATAATGTTAACTAGGAACTGATAATTGTCTAAGGCACCAGTAAATGTGCAGGGTGTGCCTGGAGCCATGGCACCGAGGGAGACTGTAGCCATGGCTGGCTTGTTGCAAGACCAAGTTAGTAACCCCAGAGGGCTGCTCTGCTGCCCCCAGGAGTTCTGAGGAGTTAAAGCGCAGTAAGTGCATCAATGCTGGAGTCATTACATTCCACATCAAGAGAAGGGGAAGACTGTGATCATCTGTGCAGAGTTTAAAGAAAGTAGCTAGTGTTGAGACCTGGTGGTACATGGCTGCAGGGTATACATAGGATCATTCCTAAGAAAGACAGTTTTTTGATGAGATTAGAGTGAGGGATTCTAGCACGAGAGGGAGGAGTTCAAATTCTATGCCTACCACTTCCTGCTTGTAGGACCATTCATTATCTTCTTAATCCTTCATTTCATTCCCCTATAAAATGGTGATAAAATAGTACCTGTCTCACAGGGAAGTTGTGAGGTTCAATGAGAAATCCATGCAAAGTACTAAGCATAGCATTTGGCACATAAAAAGGACTTACTAAAGGTCAGCTATACTTATCATTAGAGAAGTGCTACCATAAATTCCACTTAATTTGACATCTGATAGTATAATCACTTTATATGTCTGTAGCCTCTGAAAGAAAGTGCTTTGATTTCCTTTATCTCCACACAACACTTGGCATGGTTTTAGGAATATCAGAGGCATTTGCTGAACTGAACTGATCTGAACATCAAAATATTATATAGAACAATAACCAGATTTTAAATCTCTCTCTCTTTTGTTCTAAGTTTTAAAGTCTGATATAAATAGTTCTGAACTTAATAACAACCCGAATATCTATCTAGGCTTTTCCTTAAAATATATGGAGTGTAGATGGAAGTACAGAAAAGTCATGATTGTTCGACCTGGGTGATGGGTAAAGAGGTTCACGCATCATATTATTCTGTCTACTTTATTACATAATATGAAATTCCCTATAATGAAAATAGTCTTTAAGCCAAAAAAAAAAAAGTAGTTTGAGAGGAATAAATTTGTTTATGAAAGGATAGGAAAGAAAGCAACACATCAGTAAAACTTTGTGTGAATTACGTCATGCACAGTCATTTAATTTATTTCTATGATATTTCCTGGGAGTTAAAGAAGCTATGAACGTAGTACATCTAGAATTCAGGAAAGTTTTGTGTGAAAGTTCTATCATTATGGACAAGATGGACTATATTATTGTAAGTGGTTGAATTAAATGGTGGAGGTGTCAAATGCATAAAATATAATTGGTCCCCAATTATACATTAATATTTATATAAGGGATTAGGATGGGGAAAAAAGAAAATGCTCCTTCAGTAAATAAATGATACTAAATTGGAGATGGAAAAGGGGAAGAATAAAATTGAAAATACTTGTTGTGAATTAGAGAATGGCTAGTCAAAAGTGATCAGTAGGACTGGCCCCGTGGCTCAGGCAATTAGAGCTCCATGCTCCTAACTCTGAAGGCTGCCGGTCGATTCCCACATGGGCTAGTGGGCTCTCAACCACAAGGTGGCCAGTTCAATTCCTCGAGTCCCGCAAGGGATGGTGGGCAGCGCCCCCTGCAACTAAGATTGAACACGGCACCTTGAGCTGGGCTGCCTCCTGGATGGCTCAGTTGGTTGGAGTGCGTCCTCTCAACCACAAGGTTGCCGGTTGGACTCCCTCAAGGGATGGTGGGTTGCGCCCCCTGCAACTAGAAAATGGCAACTGGACCTGGAGCTGAGCTGCGCCCTCCACAACTAAGACTGAAAGGACAACTTGACTTGGACAAAAGGCCTGGAAGTACACACTGTTTCCCAATAAAGTCCTGTTCCCCCTCCCCAATAAAATCTTAAAAAAAAAAAAAAGTGGTCAGTGAAAAAAACAACAACAATTATAAAGACGTATGACTGATTGGATAAGGGAAAGCAATTCAGACAGAAGATATAAAGAGACAAAGAATACATAAAAATGGAAACAGATGGTAATAATAATAAAAAGTTACCATAAAGCCAGTTGACACCTAGGACCACATTTTTGTTTTACAAAAACTGTTGGAAGAATGCTAGAATTAGGAAGCTACCATTTGTAACCTTCACTATAAAAATTGATTAATGATCATTAATGGATCTTTTCTAAAACTACAAGGTGAAAAATTCCTGGAGAATAAAATGTGTTTTAAAAAAATCACTTCACAGATTATTTAGTAATTACAATAGGAAGATGATACTTTTAAAATGAAGAGAATGGTATGCATCACCTGAATAAAGTTGTCAAACTTAGCCTCACCAATATTAGGATCGGTTGACATCAGGTACCTCTTGCTGTGATGTGTGACGAGTATGCAATATCACCTATGTAATGTTCGTGTCAAAAATGCTTGACATGGATTCAGTTATGAGGAAACTATCAGGTCAATGCAGAATACGTAACATTACATAACAACTGGCCTGGACCCTTCAAAAGTAAAATGTCATGAGAAATCAAGTCAAAAAAATTGGCAGAAGGCCTCTTCTGATTTTAGGAAAGATTGATGAAAACAGCAACCAAATGCTATGTATAGACAAATAACCTTGGATATTAAAAACAAAAAACAAAAATGAACTAAACAACAACAAAAAAAACAGTTATAAAGAGCATTTTGGGGACACCCAAATTTCATTAATTTTAATGGATTGTACATTAGGTTGTATTATTAAATTAATGTTAACTTTGGTGTTGTGTTAGTGTTATTGTGGTTGAGGCAGAAATTGTCCTTATTCTTAGGATGCACGTGCTTTAGTATTTAGGGGTGAAGAGTCATGATGTTTGCAATTTACTTTCAATTGTGTTCAGGAAAAAAAATACATATATATATATATATATATATATATATATATATATATAGAGAGAGAGAGAGAGAGAGAGAGAGAGAGAGAGAGAAAACAAATGTGGCAAAATGTGTATGAGTGCTCAAGGTGTTTTCTTTTACTTCACTGAGAGTTGGAAAATTAAAAAAAAAGTTGGGATAGAAAGTGTACAGTTTACTTATTGAGTAAAATCAGATTACAGTGAGACATACACTTCATGTAGTCACAAGAATTTATTAAATATCCATGGGCTATAAAGAGCTAAATGTGCAACTATTTACTTGCACCAGATATGTTATGGATGGTATGTATTGAATCTCATTTCTGGCTAGGTCATTTCCTTTCCTGTCCTGTTAACTTGCCGTGCTGGTTTATAAAGTACCACAGTAATAAATGGAGCTGCCCAGGCTTCTTACCTTGAATTCAAAGCTGTGGCCATGAAAATGAGCAGTATGCAGGTCAAACATTTTTCCCATACCAATCAGATAGAAATTCACTTCATCCCCAACGTGAAACGTCAGACCTTGGTTATTTCCAAACATTCTTCCGTTAATTGCTGTGGATGGACATAGTTTATTGTATTCAATAGGGATTTGAAATAATGTGACTTTAAAATTAAAAAACAAAACAAAACACAAAAACACCTTATAGAAAATATCGTGGGACAGATGTCATCAAAATGGCGGGGTGAGATGAGCCTCTGTAAAGCTCCCCTGGAATTTACAACTAATCAAACAACAATAACTCCACAAAGGACTCCCTGCACAGCAGACAGGCAAGATGAAGAGGCCCACTACTGAATTCACTTCCAGGTGGGTGAATCGCTCCAGCGGGGGAGGAGGGAGAGGAGAAGTGCGGAGACGGAGCCGCGCAGGCGCAGGATGCAGTCCCAGCTCAGTGCTCCAAGCTCACTGCATCCCAGAACTACTGCAGCTACGGGAGAGGGAAGAACTCCGACTGCTAGGGCTCTGCTTATGGCCCACAGGGCTGAGGGGGCAGCATACAACACAGCTGAACCCAACGCTCACAGCAGAGACCTCGGAAAAAGGACTGAGGGAAGAAGGCTGAAAACTGTGGTTTAAGCCCTCACTGCTGAGCAGAGAATGGAAGCCTTAGGCACTGAGACTAGCTGACCCCTTCCTACCCTCCCAGAGCTCGCCCTGCCCCCACCTGCCCAGTGGTAGAAGTGGAACAGTAGCAGTGTCATATCAAAAGAACAGAATATTTGCTGTTCTGAGAACTGTGGACTGCAGACACAGATTCGCAGCCCAACTAGTTCTGGCAAAGGGGAGGGAGCTGTGGAAGCGGGACCGGCTATGGTAGTGGTCGCTGGCATTGCTCTGGACCAACTCTCACAACTCACCCAGACCCTGGCCCCACCTATCTGGGCAGATCCCTGCAGGAGTAAACAGAACTGCTGAAACATATGGGCTCTGAATCTGGTGCAGAAAGAGCTTTGGAACTTCAAAAGCTCTCCGCATACCCAGGAGAACTGATAACAGAGGAGAAGCCCGTCTCACAGGGAATTCCCGCATTGTGTGAGAAGCTGGAATAGTGCAGAGAAAATATAGCACTACTGTGTGAGAGGAAAAAAAAGGCTGCAGTCGGAGAGAAAATAAAACATTCTACCAACAAGTACTGGAAAACAAAAGAAAGACCTCTTCCTATCAACCTGTTGCAGAAGCCACCCTGTAGATGTCTAGGAAGAGAAATAATAAATCAGTAATTGCCATGAATAACTAAGGCAACAAGACAGCTCAGAAAAAAAGTGAAAAGTCTCCAGAAAAGGAACTTAAAGATATGGAAATATGTCACTTAAATGACAGAGAATTCAAGATTGTAGTTCTGAAAAAAATCAACGAGATGCAAGAAAACACAGAAAGGCAATTTAATGAACTCAGAAATGCAATCAAAGAACAACATGAGCATTTTACAAAAGAGATTGAAATTTTAAAAAAGAACCAAATGGAATTTCTGGAGATTAAGAACTCAATAGAAGAAATTAAGAATGAAATAACCAGTTTAGGTAATAGAGTTGGCCAGATGGAGGAAAGAATCGGTGACATCGAAGATAGAAACCCGGAAATTACACAGATGGAAGAAGAAAGAGACTTGAGACTTAAAAGAAATGAAAGAACTCTACAAGAACTTTCTGACTCTTTCAGAAAGAGCAATATAAGAATAATGGGCATACCAGAAGGAGAAGAAAGAGAGAAGGGAACAGAGAATATATTCAAACAAATTGTTGATGAGAACTTCCCAAACTTGTTGACAGAACTGGATCCTCGAATCCAAGAAGCAAATAGAATACCTAATTACTTCAATCCCAAATGGCCTTCTCCAAGGCACATTGTGTTGAAGCTGTCTAAAATCAATGACAAAGAAAGAATCCTCAAGGCAGCCAGGGAAAAGAAAACGGTAACCTACAAAGGAAAGCCCATTAGATGATCATAAGATTTTTCAGTAGAAACTCTACAAGCCAGGAGGGAGTGGAACCAAATATTCAAACTATTGAAAGAGAGAAATTATGAGCTAAGAATAATATATCCAGCAAAGATATCCTTTAGATATGAAGGAGGAATAAAGACCTTTCCAGACATACAGAAGGTGAGGGAATTTCCTAATAAGTGACCTGCACTACAAGAAATACTAAAGGAGGCTATTCGACCACCATCAACAAGGCAATTTATGGCAACATAAAAAGGAGGAGAGTAAAGGCCTGAACAGGAATATGGGAATGGAGAAAGTAAGTGTGCTGAAGAAAATGGAATACTCTAAATATCAAACTTTCTTTTACATAAAGTTAAGGGTAACCACTCAAAAAGAATCCAGAACTGAAATATATACAGTAATAAAAGAAGAAACAGAGGGAAACATCATAGAATACCACTACACAGAAATAATAGACAACAACAGACAGGAAAAGAAACAATGGAGACACAGCCTTACCAGAAAACTAAAGATAGAATGACAGGAAATCCTCAGTATCAATAATCACCCTAAATGCAATTGGACGGAACTCACCAATAAAAAGGCACAGAGTAGCAGATTGGATCAAAAAACTAAACCCAACCATATGCTGTCTCCAAAAGACACATCTCAGCTACAAGGACAAGCATAGACTCAAAGTGAAAGGGTGGAAATTGACACTCCAAGCAAATGGTTCCCAGAGAAAATCAGGTGTAGCATACTGATATCAGATGAAACAGACTTCAGGGTGAAAAAGATAACAAGAGACAAAGATGGACATTTCATAATGGTAAAGGGGACTGACTATACAACAAGAAGACATAACAGTCATCAATATTTATGCTCCGAATCAGGGAGCACCAAAATATACCAAGCAACTACTAACAGAACTAAAGGGAGAAATTGACCAAAACACAATTATACTAAGGGACTTAAATACATCATTGACACCTATAGATAGATCATCCAAACAGAAAATAAATAACGAAATAGCAGCCCTAGATGACACATTAGATGAAATGGACATCATTGACATATATAGAGCACTTCATCCTAAAACATCAGAGTATACATTCTTTTCGAGGATACATGGAACATTCTCAAGGATAGACCATGTATTGGGACATAAAATCAGCCCCAGCAAATTTAAGAAGATTGAAATCATACCAAGCATATTCTCTGATCACAAGGCTTTGAAATTGGATATCAACTGCAAAAAGAAAGCAGGAAAAAACAAAATACATGGAGATTAAACAACATACTTTTGAAGAACGACTGGGTCAAAGAAGAAATTAGAGAGATCAAAAGATACATAAAAGCAAATGACAATGAAAATGCATCCTACCAAAATTTTTGGAATGCAGCGAAAGCAGTTTTAAGAGGGAAATTTATATCATTACAGGCCTATCTCAAGAAACAAAAAAAATCCCAAATAAATAACCTCATGTTACACCTTAAACAACTAGAAAAAGAAGAACAAGTGAAACCCAAGGTCAGCAGAAGAAAGGAAATAACAAAAATCAGAGCAGAACTAAATGAAATAGAAAACAAAAAGACAATAGAAAAAATTAATGTGACAAAGAGCTGGTTCTTTGAAAAGATTAACAAAATCAACAAACCCTTGGCTAGACTCACTAAGATAAAAAGAGAGAAGACATTAACTCACAGAATCAGAAATGAAACAGGGGAAGTTATCACGGACACCACAGAAATACAAAGGATCATGCAATAATACTATGAAGGACTATATGCCACCAAATTCAATAACCTAGAAGAAATGGACAAGTTCTTAGAAACATATAGCCTCCAAGGCTGAACCATGAAGAACTGGAAAATCTAAACAGACCGATCACCAGTAATGATATTGAATCAGTCATCCAAAACCTTCCCAAAAGCAAAAGTCCAGGACCAGATGGCTTCACTAGTGAATTCTACCAAGTCTTCAAAGAGGATCTAATACCAATCCTGCTCAAACTCTTCCAAAAAAATGAAAAAGAGACAGTACTCTCTAACTCATTCTATGAGGCCAACCTTACCCTGATACCAAAGCTGGTAAGGACAACAGAAAAAAAGAAAACTACAGACAAATATCTCTGATGAATACTGATGCAAAAATCCTGAACAAAATTCTAGCAAATTGAATATAACAATGCATTAAACAGATTATTCATCACGACCAAGAGGGGTTCATCCCTGGGGCACAAGGATGGTTCAACATCCACAAATCCATCAATGTGATACATCACATAAACAAAATAAAGGACAAAAATCATATGATTATATCAATTGATGCAGAAAAAGCATTTGACAAGATACAACATCCATTTATGATTAAAACACTTAATAAAATAGGTATAGAAGGAAAATACCTTAACATGGACCAATAAAGGCCATATATGACAAGCCCTCAGCTAATCTCATAATTAATGGTGAAAAACTGAAGCCCTTTGCTCTACGTTAAGGAACACGACAGGGCTTTCCCCTATCACCTCTGTTTTTCAACATAGTGTTGGAAGTCCTTGCCAGAGCAATCAGGCAAGAGAAAGAAATAAAAGACATGCAAATTGGGAATAAGGAAGTTAAATTATCACTCTTTGCAGATGATATGATGCTATATATAGAAAACCCTAAAGACTCCACCAAAAAGCTATTAGAAACAATCAATGAATACAGCAAAGTTCCTGGCTACAAAATCAACATACAAAAGTCCACTGCATTTCTATATACTAACAATGAAATCTCAGAAAAAGAAATACAAAAAAATAATTCCCTTTGCGACTGCAGCAAAAAGAATAAAATACCTAAGAATAAACTTAACCAAGGATGTGAAACACCTATATGCTGAAAACTATAAGACATTTTTGAAAGAAATTGAAGATGACACAAAGAAATGGAAAGACATTCCGTGCTCATGGATTGGAAGAATCAACATAGTTAAAATGGCCATATTACCCAAAGCAATACACCGATTTACTACAATCTCCATCAAAATCCCAATGGCATTTTTTAAATAAATAGAACAAAAAATCCTCAGATTTGTTTGGAACCACAAAAGACCCCGAATAGCCAAAGCAATCTTAAGAAAAAAGAACAATACTGGAGGTATCGCACTCCCTGACTTTAGCTTGTACTACAGGACTACAATAATCAGAACAGCATGGTATTAGTAGAAATACCATTGGACCAATACATGGACCAATGGAATAGAATTGAGAACCCAGAAATAAAACCACATAAATATGGACAGATAATTTTTGACAAAAAAGCTAAAAACATACAAAGGAAGGACAGCCTCTTCAATAAACGGTGCTGGGAGAATTGGATAGCCACGTGCAAAAGAATGAAACTGGACTGCTATCTGTCACCATGTACCAAAATTAATTCAAAATGGATCAAAGACTTAAGCATAAGACCTGACAGAGTAAACTGCATAGAAGAAAACATAGGTACTAAACTTATGGACCTTGGGTTCAAAGAGCATTTTATGAATTTGACTCCAAAGGCAATGGAAGTAAAAGCTAAAATAAACGAATGGGATTATATGAAACTTAAAAGCTTCTGCACAGCAAAAGAAACCATTGACAAAATAAAGAGACAACCAACTGAATGGGAGAAGATTTTTGCAAACAGTGCCTCCGATGAGGGGTTAATATCCAAAATATACAAGGAACACATGAAGCTCAACAACAAAAAATCTAACAACCCAATTGAAAAATGGGCAGAGGACCTGAAGAGACATTTCTCTAAAGAGGACATACAAATGGCAAATAGATATATGAAAAAATGCTCAGCATCAGTAATCATCAGAGACAAGCAAATAAAAACCACAGTGAGATATCACCTCACTCCAGTCAGAATGGCTATCATCAACAAGACAAATAGTAACAAGTGTTGGAGAGGCTGTAGAGAAAAAGGAACCCTCATACACTGTTGGTGGGAATGCAGACTGGTGCAGCCGTTATGGAAGGCAGTGTGGAGGTTCCTCAAAAAATTATGAATAGAATTACCATATGACCCAGCAATCCCTCTCCTGGGTATCTACCCAAAAAATTTGAAAACATTTATACATAAAGACACGTGTGCTCCAATGTTCACTGCAGTTTTGTTTACGGTGGCCAAGACATGGAAACAACCAAAATGTCCTTCGATAGATGAATGGATAAAAAAGTTGTGGTATATATACACAATGGAATACTATTCGGCGTTAAGGAAAGATGATATAGAAACATTTGTGACAATATGGATGGATCTTGAGAGTATAATGCTAAGCGAAATAAGTCAGACAGAAAAAGCAGAGAACTCTATGATTTCACTGATATGTGGTATATAAACCAAAAACAACAAAAGAACAAGACAAACAAATGAGAAACAAAAACTCATAGACACAGAGAATAGTTTAGTGGTTACCAGAGGGTAAGGGGGTGGGGGGAGGGAGATGAGGTTAAGGGGGATCAAATATATGGTGATGAAAGGAGAACTGACTCTGGGTGGTGAACACACAATGGGATTTATAGATGATGTAATACAGAATTGTACACCTGAAATTATGTAAGTTCACTAACAATTGTCACCCCAATAAATAATAATAATAAAAAGAAAGTATCATGGATGTTTTCAGAGGCCATGAGGATTTTCAAGCCAGCCTAAGGAAGCAATTGAACTTGACCAAGCCCTGCATTCATGGATGTGTCTAATGCTAGCGGTTTTTCTTGCCTGAGGAAATGAGGGACTGACTTTGCTTTAAGACAATTGGGTTGGACTAGAATATTTCATAACTGAGAATATTTAATCAGTGGATACTTAAATATGTCTATATATTTAAGGTATAATTAAAATTATCAGAAGACGCTTAGAATATTAGGAGTATGGCTCTCCATTTAACTGCCCTAAATCAGACCTTTGTCATCTGTCACTGGTATGATTGGAATGGCCATCTGCTTGAGGTCCATGCCTCTTATCTCTCCCCTTCTCCAATCGTCTATATAAGTATTGTTTTCAAAGGGTCATAGAAAGAAAATACTAAAATTAAAAACACATACATATATATTCTCCTTTTTACTTTTCTATTTTGTGTGCATCTTTTGAAATACATTAGTACAGTGATACAAATATATAATTTATAACCATATATCAGTGGAGGTGGGGTTCTGATGCTTTTAGCTGATGGAGAAATATAATAGAAAACAAACTAGGAGGCTGCTTTAGGGAGTCTCCATGTGGCCTAGGGATCTTGTTAAAATGCAGATTATGATTGACTAGGTCTATGAAACCTAAATTTCTGCATTTCTGACAAACTTCCAAGTACTGCTGATGCTGCTGATCCACAGACCACACTTGAAGCACAAATGCCTCGCTGACTGCCAGAGCTGTTCCTGAAATACACATCTATGACTATCCTCGCCTAGCTCAGCGTGCCTGGGGCCTTTAGCACATGGTTCTCAACAGAATGTCGTCCTCTAGAGATTGTCTGGAAGCATTTTTAGTTGTCACAATGTAGGGAAAGGTGCTACTGGCCTCTATGGGGTAGATACCAGGGGTGCTGCTAAATCCTTACAATATACAGGTCAGCCCCCCTCCCCGCAACAAGAGTTACCCGGCCCAAAATGTCAATAGTGAAAAGCTTGAGAAATCCTTGCTTAGATGAAGTCTATATTCATAACAGGACATTCAAGGCCTCTCACTATTTTGTTGGCTCATTCTTTCCAGGTGCTGTGTGACTTAGCTCACAGTCTTCTGTCTACCTGGAATGTCATTCCCCTTCTTTTCTACTAGACAGATTTTTATGCTTCCTTAAACACTCCCTTCATGAAGGCCTTTTTGACCTTCAAATATGAATTTAAAAGACAGCCCTGTGTCTATATTTCTTGTACAGCATCCTCCCAAGTCACCCTTGTGTTGTAGCAATGCACAAGTCTGCCATCCCTACACTGCAAACAACTTAAGAGAAGATGCCCCATCTTACGGGCCTTTGTATCTCCTTAGAGCCCAGTACGGTGCTGTGTGCCCTCTGATCCTATGAAAAGATGATGATTAGAATGGAAGTAGACCTCCAGTGATTTTTGAATTGATTTTTAAGTTTACATATATTTCTTGGGGGAATAAAACTAAGAAATTGAAAATGATCATATTTGGATTTGGATTTGCCTTAGTAAGGAATTCTTTAGCTAGTCAACTCCCTGAGCCTCTGCAGGTGAAAGGTTTGGGAACAGAAGTTTGATGAAGTAAGATTGTGTGCTTTTTATCTGAATAACTGTCTTATTACTGTGATTCTAGATAGGGGAGGGCGTAAACAGAATGAGCCTTGTCACAACAATCCTATAAACGAATTTTGGTTGACAAACATGGGTTTTTGTAACAGTTCTGCCTGTGCATGTCATTTGGTAATGGTGACCGGGAAGAGTGGGTGGGGCCAAGTGCTCTCCAGTTTGCCTCAGACCCCACCTGCCCCTGTGTTCATCCAGGTAAAATGTTTAGAAAAGTGTGCAGTAAGGCCCTTCAGACATGGTAACTGATAGTCTTGCTTTTCCATTGCCTGCGTGGCTCCAGAGGCCCTGGAATTCGTCATGCTACTACCACAGGGGTCTACTGTCCACAGATAAGATCCAGACCACCCACTGCATTTTCCTATGTCCCATGAGCAAAGAATGGTTTCTAAACTTCTAAATAGTTGGGAAAAATATTTTAAAAAGAAAATATTTCCTAATGTGTGAAAATTATACAAAACACAAGTTTCGGTGGCCATAAATAAAGTTGTGTTGGCTCCCAGACACATCCAGTTGTTTCTATCTTGTCTGCGCGGGCTTTTGTGCCACATGGCAGAGTACAAGACAGCTTGTGGCAGAGACCATATAGTCTGCAAGCCTAAATTCTTTAACATCCCGCCTTTCATGGAAAAAGTTTGTGGACCCCTAGTCCAAATGTTATCCATCCCAACTGTACATGGTTGTGGTCTCTAAACTGTGCTGAGCTTCACAAATTGGAACCTTCATCTGTTCCCTCTGTGGGAAACGGCCTAGAGGCTACGGTCGGGGGTCAGTGTACATTACCGTGCATGATGTTGCTGAGGGTGAAATCAGAATCACTTCTGTCTACTTGGTTCGGTTTTAGAGAATAGGTATTGATATTTTCTTCCAAGTACCAGGAGTCATTCTCATCAAACATCGCGAAGAGAAGCACACGGTGAACTATGCTGGCTTTGGTGTCTTTGCGACATACTATCAAAGGACCAATCAGTCCGCTGTGAAAATCCTGAAGACACAAAGCAAGAATATTAACTGTGCCCACAACTAAAAATTTCCCCCAGGGAATAGAAAAAGTAGAATCAAGTTTTAGTTTCAGAGGTCAGATCCTTAGTTTTTAATGACTAGGAGTCTAAGTCTGAGTAGAGTAAGGAACAAAATGTTTGACGTGCTAAATCCTTGATTGAAAAAAATTATCTCCCTCATTAGAGCTGAAGTCTAAAGAGAACAAGTCTTTTTTTTTTCTTAATCTTTTGCTTAAGTCATTATTATAAAGATAGTCACAGACACAAAGAAGGTCATTATATAATGACAAAAGGGTTAATTCAATAGGAAGAAGTAACAATTATAAATACACAGAGGGTGCCAAAATATGCATACACAGTTTAAGAAAGGAAGAAACTGTATTAAAATTACACTGATGGTAACCACTTTGAGCACCTCTTGTCATTGCAGAAGTCAAACATGACTTGTATTCATCTTTTGTTATCAGTATATATTGAGTATTACAATTTTTTTCTTTGTTGCTACATCTATACAGTGGAGAACTTCTTATGTACAGCACAGGCTACATTCTAGTTGTAAAGGAAGTCTAGCATACAAACTTGGGAGAAAACACCACAGATATCAGCCATTCTGATCTTGAATTTTTCTTAGCTCTTCAGTAAGTGAAAAAAAAAAAATCAGCTAACATTCCATGAGTACATACTAATAAAACACTGAACAAAATGTTTTACATGGACTATCCCATTAATCCTTACAACACTATTACTATCCACATTTTATTTATTTATGTATTTGTTTGTTTGTTTGTTTAAATTAAAGTTTATTGGGGCGACAACTGTTAGTAAAATTACATAGGTTTCAGGTGTACAATTCTGTAATACATTATCTATATCTTACATTATGTGTTCACCACCCTGTTTTACCCTCTTCCAGAGCCCCGCTCTCCCCTCCCCCCTTACCCTATGGTAACCCCTAAACTATTGTCTATGTCTATGAGTTTTTGTTCTTTCAGTTGCTTGTATGGTTCTTTTGTTCTTTACAGTTTACATACCACATATCAGTGAAATCATATGGTTTTCTACTTTCTCTGTCTGACTTATTTCTCTTAGAGAACAACTCTTGAAAGGGATTTTAGATACATCCCTCGGGGGATTTAGCTCTTTTTTTTTTTTTTGAAAATTTAATTAAAAAACAGAATTCCCTGGCCCTGGGGTCCTTTGGCAGAGATGTGTAAAGGCCTCAGATCCTTTCTCTCCCCCTGTGAGGCCGTAGTCCCGCCCCGTACAGCCACCTTCAGCTGGGAGCCTAGGTTTGTTTATATTTTGTTTTGGGGTTGAATGTCCGAGTAAATTCTTGTTCCAGGTAGAGAGTGGGCCAAAATAAGTAAAAGTTCAAAAAAGGAACTCAGGGTTTTTTTTTTTAATGCAAATAAACTAGAAGTCCAGAGTTGAGGGTTTTCAAAAAATATATAATATGCATATATTTCTCATTAGTCACAGAATTTTTAAATTCCACACTTTGTTTTCTGTTACCCAAATCCTACTCAATGAAACAAACAAGAGGATATTATTATATAATTATACGTGTTCTCCAATTCACAGTAACATTTTGGAAAATGTCATAAATTTAAGGGAGCATAATGTACTAATTTAGTTTGCTCTTAAAAAATGCAAACCTGTATAGGATTAAAAGCTGAGCAGTATTTAGGTTACCTAATAGAAAGTTTCCAAAAAACCAAAATTTTTTAAAAAGAAAAATAAACTTCTTCCTTCCATTATAATTTCTAAGAGGAGATAAGATAAAAACTGAGATTTGATTTAAAGTTTACCTTAACCATGTCCACAGTAGAATAGTAAATCCAAGGTATACATTCAAAGTCCTTTGAGGTAGGACCACTTCTTTCAGGGATCTGCCAAAGGTATGTTCGGGTCTCTCCTAAAATAGGCAAATACAGTGTATTTATATAAAATCTTTTAAATCACACTTCTTTACGGAGAACCAGATAATGAACAAACCCTGAAGCTATAAAAATAATTGGCAGCAGAGTCCTCCTTTTTTCACTCTGGCTCTACTGCTCCCAGCTTCGTGATCTTAGTCAACGTGTTTATATTTCTGAGCTTCTGTTTCCTCATGTACATTAAATTGGGATTCAGGGATTAGACAAAATACTGCAAATGAAGATGCATTACCTGGGCCATAAGGCAAAGTCAATGTAACTATCAATGTTGGCTATTATGTTCTCAGGGTTACTGGATCAAAACTTCACAGTGATTCTGCCATTGAAAAATGTTACGCATTAAACATTCATTCATTCATTCATTCATTCAACAAACACTTATTGTAGTGACAATGAGAACTCAGGCTTTTAAATGTGACAGACTTGTTTTGAATCCTAGCTCTGAACCTTCCAAAGTACGGATCACATGCACCACCTCCCCACCCCAAAGCTATTTGCCCTACCGAATCTGAATTCTCTTGACACTAGTAGTCAAGTTCTTTTGGTTCCCTACTCCCACCCCTCACTGTCTAATCCTATATCCCCCACTTCCAGAGGCTAAATGAATTTTCCCAAGCACATAGTCTCCTTCTCCACTAATCAATCTCATCCCCAGCCTCCCTGCTTCCAAATTTTTAATAATTTACTAATCCTCCCCTTCCATCACACCACACTGTACCTGGGGCACAGCAGATGCATAGAAGTATTTCTGGAATGCATGTAATGTGGTCCTTTCCTGACTCATCAGAACAGAACACTGACTTGCATACTCCCTTGATGAGAGATTCCTGTTATATCATAGGACTGTCTGTTTTCAAAATTCAATGGGAATGTTTCAACCACCATCCATGTCTACCTTCAGTCCTTTGCCCCACAAATCTTTCCTTTCTGTATTTGGCTCTTTCCTTGATACCGTTAATTCCAAGAACTACTTGTTTGGGTGGAGAACTATGGGGGACATTGTTGATATTTCTCTCAGATGCCCCTTTAAGAATGAAGGACTAGATCCACTGGGTGTCAACTCCCTTCACAGACAGCGTTGGCTGAAGGGAGCCACCTCGCCCAAGCCTGCAACTGGGGATTGATGCAGGCACATAAAGGACCAACCCTCTCACCCCAACTCAGGACAGCTGAGAGCCGCTTTATCTTCAGAATTTTTTGTAGGTTTGGCTGTGACTTCTATTGAGACTGCATCTCTGCTCAACTTCACCCTCTGCCCAGTGCTGCTTCCTCTCTTTCTTTTCATTGCTGTTGAGCCCAAGAGCACTCCCTGCTCATAAATCTTCATTTCAGAATCAGCTTCCTGGACACTTATATTAAAAAGTTTTCATTTCCTTCTGAGTTGAAAATGCGAATGGCATGCTCTATAGTGGTGATGCCTTAGAAATATTAATACATGCAGGTCATCTCTTCCTCTTAGCAGCTTGACTCTCACCCCCGCCCGCTCCCTCACAGGCTACTCAACTCCTACGTTAGTACTTGAGTTGGTGAGAATGAATATAAGAATACCTGGCAACTGGACAGGTGGAGAGGTGGGAGGGAGATGGCCTTAGAGGAGAAATTATGTACACTGGGGAGTTTTACCTATGGTGCCCCCCTCCTAGAAACAAACTCAACTTGCAAAAGGAACACTTCTCTCCCAAATTCTTCAGGCCCTTCTTACTGGTCTGCTGGTCTTTCTTATCTGGAATTACACCCATATTTAAGAAAGAATATTAGCCCCATAGTTCTGTATAAAAATTTGGGGACTTTTCTATCTCCCAAAGCAGTTACCTGGCTGTGTTGGAACAATGGTGGAATTGTGTGTTTTCACTCCATGAGCATAAATAGAATATGGTCTTGAGGCTTTATTTTTAAAGATAATTCGGAGTTTCTCACCAGGGATGGCAAATATTAAAGGACCTAGGAAATATAAAAAAGAAAAATGTGTAAATCATTTTTACTTATTTTCAACGATGAGTCATCTGTCGTCTTAAGATTTACACAGTGACTTATTCTTATCCTTTTCCTCAATATGCAGCCAAATGAAACACAAACACATTTAATAAGAGGATCATTGCTGATTGTAAAACATCATTTTTACCTGGAAAATTTAAGTCATCTAGAATTTTTATAAGCTCTATCTCTAGAAAACCTACTTTGATGAGCATCAGTTAATGCCTACAAAAACACACAATTTAGAAATGGAGCACTTTATTTTCTTTCTTGACCAATCTCATCATTTAACCCTTTTATTCTTTCCCCCTTCACCCTAGTAGAGGATTAGGAGGAGCTGCTTTTTTATGACCTAGAGTGATTTTCTCTCTCACAGATTAAAGACTTCATGTTACTTTCTCCCTTGCATCCTAGGCCAAGAACTGAAGGTACAAAATTTGTTATAAATCTTCTTTCTATTTTAAAGCAGATTGAATCAGTGGCTCTAAAAATTCAGAAACAGAGATGATTTTGAGATGAACTAAGCAGTAAGCACTCTCTTCAAACTTATGCTATAATTACTAAAATCAGAACCTGAAGAGACCTGGTGGACAATAGATGCCAAAGCCAGCACCTCTTCCACCCCCACGGCAATTCTACTTTCCCAAACACTATGCTTGTCTTCCCTTTCTAGAAAGTGTTTTCCTTTTTTGTATAAATAATAATGGAATCTAGAAGGTCATCTCGTGTTATTTATCTGGGTGCATTGGCCAGAATCTTAGAGCAAACAGACATCCTGCTGTTACGAAAGATAGGGAGCCACCTAAAAGCAGTGGGAACTGGATAGCACAGACCTCTGTCCAGGAGTCTCATAGGGACAAGCTCCACAGGAGCCAAAACAGTAAGCATTTCCCTTCATTAGCATGTAAATCCATCTTCTCAGGATCCCCACCAAGATGGCCTTGATAGACACAGATATCAGGACCCAAACAAGATTTGGGCATATGAAAATGACATGTGACTTCAGGTAATACCATTTGACATATGAAAACATCATGTGACCAACGAAATGCGATGTGACTTCTGGAAATACTGTGTGACTTATGGAACTGTTAATAGGTTGGTGCAAAAGTAATTGCAGTTTTTGCAATTTTTAACCTTTTACACCGCAATTACTTTTACACCAACCTAATACATGTGGGTGGGTGCAGGAGGGTGACCTGTAGGTTTCCTAGCTGATCTGTCAAAGGTAGAAGAAAGGGTTATAATTTTCCTCACTCTTGGACAGAGATGAAATTAAATCTTAACACTTCAATGCTTTAAATTAAACACTTAAATTTAAACAAAGAAGTCCCCCTCCTCACTAGAAGGGTTTCTGGGCTTCGTTTTAATTTCAATGAAATTATCTGGAAAAGGTACTCCTAAGGTCCCTCCCAGATCCAGAATTCTTGGATTCTGAGGGCAAGGAGCCAGGTAATCTGAAACTGACTATACTAACTTTCTATGGTCTCTTTATTTTCTATTAAACAAAACTTGAATCCCTTCTTTTCCCAGTAAAAGTGCCTATCAGCAAACAAACTAGTTAGAATTATAGGCCTTTGCCTCTGTCAAGGTGGAAGTTGACAATATCCTCAGTGTGTGCAACAATCTAGCAGCTAAAGACAAGAAGAAAACCCCAAAACCAATCTTATAGTTTATCAATACCTAGAATATCCAGATGTTTTTCATCTTCATTTCTCTCCGTTTTTTTTGTGAATGTGATATCATCATATTGACGATATACAACTTTCTTGTATTTGGACCCAAGATATGTCTCAGTTCTATCCAAAAATATGTTTGATTGACTTTGAGAAAATGAAAACAAAAACAAAAGAAACCCCACAAAGTTAGTTAATTTAGCCATTAGACAAATTCTCATATGGAAGAACTTTTTGAAATAGTGTAATTTATTAATATTTAGAGGCAATTTTTACCTTGGAAAGTAATTCTTCTTTTTTAAAAAAATGTATTCATTCTAGTAAGATTGTCAGACATTCACTCTGTACTTTAAAGCATGTTTTCAAAATGAAATTTTTCTTTTGATAAATGAGTAGTAAGATTGCAAATTGAGAAAGAAATCAAATTTTACAGAAAGAGAAAAAAAAGTGTCTTTAATTTGAAGTTCTCAGAAGAACATAGATGAAAACAAATAAAAACAAAAGAAAAATTTGACTGATTCCAAATGTTAAGTATAGCTGAAGTTACTTTTATTATACCTCAAAGTAATAGATGGTAAACACATAAGATAGGATGTGAGAAATGAAAAGAGACAGGAAGAAACAAAGCACAGAGGAAGTTATGTAGATGTTTAGAAAGATTTGTAATTGAAGATATAATACATGCAAATTTTGAAGTTATTTATAATTAAATGTATTCTAAACACACACACACACACACACACACACACACACACACACACACACTGAAAGGAAGGAGTGGAAAACTACAGAATGAACCCTTCCCAATTAGAGACAAGTTATCGCCATACTTCTCCTCTCTTTGTAAACGTTTCAGTTCTTTCTCCCACTTCCTGCTGGGAGAATAATCCCACACAATTTCCTCAGCTGCGATATAGATAATTTTCTCCTGCTCCTGTGTTTGCTCAGGATACGGCTCTGAACACTGCATCACTTTGTATGTATTTTTCATGCCTTTTTGATAGGGCTCTGAAATCAGACAAACCACGCCAAAATTTCCTAGACGTGAATAAAAAAGGAACGCATAAAGCATTGCATTCAGAATTCTTTTCTCTCTGTGAAGTCATTTATAAGACATGAGGCCCCAAAAGAAGCACAGTAAGATAATTCATTCATTTTTTCATTAATTTGATAAATATTTATTGAGTATATTCTTTATGCCAGGCATATTTCTAGGCACTTGGGAAATATCAATGAACCAAGTAGTTGAAAATCCTGAGCCATACAGTTTATATGCAAGGTGTTGTAGAGACAGACAATAACATAGTAAGTAACTTCTATGTATGCTGAAAGATAATAAATGCTATGGATTTTTTAAAAAAGGAGAACAGTGTAAGGAAGACTGAGAATTCTGGGAGTGTGTGGGGGACAAAAGGGGTTCAAGGGAGCAGTGAGCAATATTTTATAGGATGATCAGGGTAGACCTTGATGGGAGGGTGATATTTGGGCAAAGACTCATGAGAGGTGAATGCTGGATCGAGGGGAAACACATAGCAAACTCCTCCAAGCTGAGGGCCTGCATGGAGTGTTTGAAGACTAGAAGTCTGTATGCAGGGAGTGGAGTGAGCAAAGGTAAGAGTACTATGAGACAAGATTAGTGGGGAATGGAGGGCTGGGTCACATGGGCCCTTATGGACCACTGAAAAGTCTGTAGCCTTTACTCAGTGAAATGGGAGCCATTGTGGGATTGTGGGTGACATATGGGCACCCTGGCAGCTCTGCTAAGAATTAGACTAGAGTGAACAAGGTTGAAGGAAGGAGACCTGTTAGGAGGCTGTTAAAATCATCCACGAGAGATGATGGTGGCTTAGGTCAGAGAGGTAGCAGTGGAGATAGAGAAAGGAAGTGAAGGGAATCAGCCTCACATGTTCAAAACCCCATAGAATGACCATGACAAAAACAAATCAAAACAAAAACCTCCAGCCTTGTTTAGAACAGTAAATTCCACCTGAATTCTGGTTGTCTTTTTTATTTTGGTAATTTTATGCCCATCACATTCTGAAGCTGCTTCTCAATATTACCTTCATCAGCACTAACGCTCAACTCTTTACATGTTTCTGTTGTTGCTATTACTTTTTATGGAGGATGCGATTCAAGAAGACTAACAAAGAAGCAAAAGCTTCAGACTCAGAGGGTTTGGGAAAGAGGATTTGTTTAGAAGGAAATGATTCTCATGCAGCACAGTGCTTGATATGTACTAGATGTCTCCACATGTTTACTGCAGCTGATATTACTTAGAAAAGAGAATTAAAAGCAGGCTTTTTTGTTGTTGTTGTTAAGTTCAGGAAAATATTTGCGGAGGAAAGCAGAGGAAAAAGCCGGGGGTGGGTCAGGGGGATGGCAATAATTTGCCACTGAGTGAATATACACAGCAGAGAAGAGAAAGAGTATTAGAGAAAGGGCTCTTTCCTTTTTCTCCTTAGTTGCTCTTAATCACAGGTTTTGTTTGTTTGAAAAGTAAAATAGTTTTTAGAATGTAGAAAATGTAGTCAAATGAATCTGTGATATCACAAAGAATTGATACCAATCCATGGTATTTATAGAGTAACTAGTACTGTGTTCCCCCGAAAATAAGACCTAGCAAGACAATCAGCTGTAACGCATCTTTTGAAGCAAAAATTAATATAAGACCCAGTCTTATTTTACTATAAGACCCGGTATAATATAATGTAATTAATATAACATAACATAGCATAACATAGCATAACATAATATAATATAATACAATACCAGGTCTTATATTAATTTTCGCTCCAAAAGACACATTAGAGCTGATCTCATTTTCAGCTAGGTCTTATTTTCAGAGAAACACGGTATATTGTGTAGCCTGTACTTGATTGTCAGTAGCTTTTGAGCAAGATGGATGAATTGTTTTGTTCTGTTTTGTTTTTTGTGAAGATGGATCTGCAGCATAAAAAAAGAAACTGACATTTTATTGAGAGTCCTAACACAAGCCAGATACTTTACTACATCTTTATTAGGTCTATCTCATCTTATCTGGTCATTGCCTTCCTTTCTGTAAATTGTAAATTATTATAATACTTATTTTACAAATGAGGGTATTAGCCTTATAGTGGAGGCTTGGCTCTTCAGATCCCCATAAAAATTCTCTGATATGGGATGTCTTAAATAAATATTTGTCAGCAAAAAAAATTTGCTTAATAGTAAAGATAGCAATGACAGAAGTAGAGAGAGGGAGGCAGAAGGGAGTAGGGAAAGGCAAAAGCGGAAAAAAGGCCTAAGAAACAGATGCACAGAAAAGTAAGAAATACAGCAGATAATTGAATGAAAGCAAATTCAAATACTACAAAACATCTTCATTGCTTTTGAGGAGAGTGGGTTGATTTAGAACCTGGAGCCCAGGAGGAGAAAACTGGGAGAGGCTGGGGGGATTTTTGTGTACAGAAAAATGATATACTAATGTTCCTATAAATTAAATGGAACAGGGCAAAAATTTTCCAAGCACTGTAAGTTCATTTTTTTCTGTACAAACAGAATATTCAATGCATACAATGACAATGTTTTTCATTCTTTAAGCATGTTTCAGGCTGAAGGAGAAGATCTATTACTCACCTGTGGAATCAGGTGTCATTAAAAGTGTCTGGGAAGTATAGGGAACCAGAGATACAGTGTCACCCCTTTGTCCTAGAGAAATGAAGGTATTTCCTGAAAAATATATTCCATGGAAGTCTGCATTTGATCCCACACTAAGAAGGTGCCATGAAACGTTGTCTCCTAAACACATATCCAGTCCAGGCAGATTTCCATACATGTATCCATTTATGGCTGCAAGACATTTGTGACAAAGACGAGATTATTTAATTTACTGGTACTAAACATCTCTTGAAACTCAGCAAAGAACTAATCATAAAAGAGTTCATTCATGGAAAGATCTCAAGATTGTCCCAGTCAATCCCTTCCTTCTAGATTTGAGAAAACTAAGGCCAGAGGGGTAGTGTCATTAAGCTAATGAATGGTAGGAACTGTTAAGACCAGAATCCAAGTCTCCATATTCTAGACCAATCCATTGTCTACTACACCTTATACTCTTCAAAAACCAACCAACTGACCAACTCAACAAATACTCCACCCACCCACTCTATTAATTGGTCAATAAAAGAATAAGACAGGAATGAAATTCTGTCTTACATTTAATAATAGCTAAATAATATATTTCATCAAAAAGGCATTGGTAAATATTTGGTAAATTGAATTTAACATAATCACCCTAGTAGATAATATTTTTATTGGGAAATTATATTTAAAGGAAACATGAAACATATTAACTGATCATTGGGAGGGAAATGTACATATCTCTTAAACAATCTGTAATTATTTGGGCATAGTGAAATTAAATAACTGTTTAATACATTTGTCTTGTAAATTAAACATTCCCTTACAGTTCATATAATTAGAGTTTTGGAAGTCTTGGTCCTCTTTATTCACGTTTTCAGGCTCTGTGGTAAATGTTCTAATATTTTGATCCAGGAGATGACTATCATTTTCATCAAATTTTGCGGCAAGTAGGTAAAACTCTTTGTCTATTCCCTTCTGTGGATGAGAACAGAAAAAAGAATAGACACGAAGTATAGATGGTCCATATTCAAAGTCTAGTCAAATGGTTGATTTGCATATAGGATTTCCCATACAAGGGATTTATATACTTCTAGAAAATTTCATCAATTGACTTCCCCACTTATTGACATTTTATATAAAGGCATAAATGAATTGATCACAGAACTAAGAAGTTGGGAGAAATATCTACAGCTGTTTTCATATAAACATCTCACTCTGGGCATCCCTACATCTGAAACTTCAAAAAAGTAAACCATATAATCAGATAATCACAGATAGTGGCCTTTCACAGATAGTGGCTTTATAGAAAGTAAGTTAAATAAAATATTTTTAATTCCAGAAAGTCTGCATGTTTAGTTTAGGATTTATGAAAAAATGACATATGTATACATATTTATATTTTAGTATAAAGTATAAAAATTATATGTACATAAGAATTACGAGACTTCTATATAACTTTATTATATAGATGAATATAAATATATAGTCACATATTTAATAAACTATATATTAATTATACATATAACTATAGTAAGGGATTTATAGGCTTTATTACAAATGCATTATAAATGAAGAAAAGAATTTGGGTATTAGTTTACTTGTGAGTGAGGAACAAGGGAAAGTCATTCATCAAGCATTTATTGAGCACCTACCACTTGCCACAGAGGGGCTGTGGTTGTTACACAAAAACAAATAAAACCATGTGTATGGTTTCAAGCAACATATAGTCTAGTGGAAGAGACAGGCAAGTAAAAATAATTGTGTGGACAGGACTTTAATAGAAACATACACAAGGAACTATGGTAAACTATCTGCTCCTTTAGTAGGCAAAAGAGTAAGGAAAGGCCATTCCAGACAAAAAGAAGGGCAAAATCGAAGAGATGTGAATTAAGCTTCCTTACTCAGGGACTAACAAGCTAATTGTGCAGGAAGGCCAGAATGGTGTGTGCATTGTTGGCAGAGAGGGCAGCATGAATCTGGAGGGCTCGATAGTGTCTGATGTGTTGACTTCTGAGCCAACAAATTGTGGAGTGATTTTGAGTGTGGCGAGTGCTGTAATTGGATTTGAAAGGAAGGGATGTGGAGCTATATTGAAGCAGGATGAGAGTGGGGGCAGGAGTTAAGAGGTTCAAGGAATTCAGAAAGAGATGATGGTAGTAGAATAAGGCAATGGTATTGGAGATTTGGTGATCGATGCTACAGAACAGAGGAAAAGACTTACAGGCAGGAGGGACAGGTTGTGGCTGTCCAGAGGGAGAAGAACAGTTAAAAGTCAAGGGAATTAGAGGTGTCTGTGGAACACAGAGCGGGTGCTCATTGGGCAGAGGAACACACAGGTCTGGAGCTTAGGAAAGACTAGAACTGGGAGATACCAGCTCACCTAAGTGCAAGACGCTGGCTGCCACAGTGCCTTTCTTCTGTGGTTCTGTCTCAGGCACCCCCTCATCCGGGCACACCTGGACACAGGTCCCGTGACTCACCTGTTTGCCATCTTCTCCAAGACTCCCCTTTCTGCACACGAGGAGAGGCCCTACAAGGCCAGTGTTTGCGTCTTTTGTCCCTTTGACTGAGGAGTAGTATAACATTGTCAGGCAATTGGGGTCCGTGGAGGTAGGACCCACATCTGGTGGAACTTGCCATGTATAGACAAATGTTGTGCCAGGATCTATATGTGAGGAGACTGGAGGGGTGCCTAGTAAGAAATAAACATTTGTAAAATAGGACCTATGACCAAAAGTACCCTAGTCTAGACTGAGATCTGAGAGCAAGAACCATGTCTTGCTTACCTTGCAGCACCTTGGGTGACAGCTAAAAGGGGCCAAAGGAATCACTTTGCCACAGTAAGTACACAGAGCTGTTTATGATGTAAAAAGTGGGCTGCACAATGATTTTAGGAGAAGTTGTATTTTCTTCCTGACACTATATTGTAGGATGGCTTGCTTGGGCCTCTGTTGAGTTCTACTTACTTCCTCCAGGTGTTTTGTAGAATGAGCCCTCGTTGTCTTTGCTGTAACGCAGTCCCTGAGGCTGAATACTGAGTGGCAGGGGACCATTGTTATAGAACATGACTTTGATGGTCTGTCCTACCTCTGCCTTGATGACAGGGCCTAGAAACCAACAGAGTTAGTAGTTGTCCTTGGTTTTCAAAAATGCAATTGTCAAGTTGTGTTACTTGGGTAAGGTTTTTCTGAGAACAATTGAAAGGGATGATGTCTTGAACCAGAAATGCGTCCAACTGCAAGAGGTCTAAATGATTTGGGTCTTAGAAAGTCACCTTGGATCACATGAATATATTAATATTATTGGATTTATAGGGTCAAAATAATGTAGTTTAAAATCGGGTGAATGGGAATATGTTGTTTTCATAAGGTTATAAGACGACAGCTAAAATCAATAAAACTGTGGGTTGGTGAATAACTTTTTGATTGCATAGAATCTGTATAAATTATATTTATAACCTTGCAAGCTATGAATAGAATTTTACCAAGGATTCCAAGGTGCTCTTCTCTTGCCTTCTGTATTTGGAAGGAAGCATCTGTGTATTCACGGTAAACTAGTTTTTGGTAAGTTCCTCCAATTCTCGTTGGGCCTTGTTCAAAATATTTCCGGGATTCACTGTGTAAAGAAAATAGATACACAAAGAATTTTTAAATTTAGTGATCACGTGAAAAGAAAGCAAGAATCTACTTAAAGAATCTATTTAAGAATCTATTTAAGAATCTATTTAAAGTACTTATAATTTATTTATAAAAGTAATTCATGCTCATTGTAGAAAATTTGAAAAATAAGGAAAAATGTAACGAAGTAAAATTTTCATAATCCTACCGTCTGTATATAACCATTGTCAACATTTCCCATGAATATCTTTGCAATCTTTTGTCTAAGAGTGTGTATCTAGTATACCTGTCTACCTGTAGTTTATCTACAAATTTTCTTTTGGAATAAAAATCAAAAAGATATAATATCTGATTTCTTTTCAGACAGGTAGTAATACACATTGTTTTTACAACAGCTATGTGCAGAGAAACGAGAATATTAAGATGAGAGATGTCATTCTTCATTTTTTATTCTAAGAAAATAAAATGGAGTCCCTGAGAAAAAGTGTTGCCTAGCAATGAATTGGTGACTTGCAGTGCTAATACATCATAATATTTTACAGCCAGGAGAATCAAGCAAGCCAAAAAAAATCAATTATTGATTCGTACTTACTTTTGTCAATATAAAATGAGAGTTGGACCTAATTGTGAATGTACTTTTTACTATATTCCCAAATATTCTTCTCAAGATTAATATGAAATTTCCATTACACAAGTTCAATAATTCATTGATGTGTTAAAATGTAAGAAAATAGTCACTTGATATAACATTTTTACTTTTTTAAATTCTTTGTGAGTGAGTTAGAGAAAAATAAATACGATGAAAATATTATTTTTTGGTGGTTGTAGAACTCGATATTTTCTGACATATAACTTTCATTTAATAGACCAGAAGGATTAAAACTCCTATAAACTTCAAATAAGTAAATATAATCTAGCAGTGGGACTATCAGAAGAACTTTTTGTGCACTTTTAAATACTGATGCAGCAGTAATGCATTTCAGTCTTACTTTGTGGTCATTAATATAGCAATTGGTAATACAGTCATAAGTGTTATTGAGTAAAAAAAATATATGATTTAAGAATGTCACAAGAAATTATTTAATTGCCTTTAGATCTAAGTATAAATTACACAGGAACATTTTTGGATTTTTGTGAAACTGCTATTGATAACATCGACTATGTTGTTAAATGTCATAATTATAAAACAAACCCACTTTAAAATTTAGTGCTATGAAAAATGTGAGCAGTATGTTTTCCTTTGCATTAGCTGCCAAAACATTTAGAGAAACACTGTGTGGCAATGATCCTTAGGCTCAATTTTCCCCCAATTATTGGCATAATTGTTTTTCTACCTTTGTTTAATCAGTATCTTTTTATTATAAGTTGCCTCAATTTTTTAGGAGGAGCTGAATTATGAAAAAGTTCAATTGTCTTTCTTTAACCATAAATATTTCAATTACTGAATCATTACCTTCCCTTTGCTGTTAAACTCTTTTTAGTGAAGAAATCTATACCAGTTGGAGCATAGTTCCAAAATATATTTTCAGCAGCAATATAGTAATGCATAACATCTGTTCCAGTAACATCTGCTGAAGGTTTTTGGCAATTCTTTACATTGAAAAAGGCTTTCATAGACTCTGAAAAGCAGTAAACCCAAGTAGAGAATGTTATTAAAACATTTTTGTAGTATATATATATATATAAATTATATATTATATATATTATATATTATATATATTATGTATATATAATTTTAGCCAACAATATTGCAACTTCCCCTTTCTCTAACAAATCTGTGGTATTTTATTTATGGAATTTGTGTAAAAAGCTTAAATGTATGACACAAATACAAAAACCAAGATACAAAGAAGAATGTTAGAGGAACATAGATATTACTAGAAAATGACACCCAGCATTGGGCCAACTCATAGATGAAGATGGCAACTGCCTACGAAGAATTTGAGAGTCTGTTTAGCCAAAAAGTCTTCCCTTGGGGGTATAAAATTGCTACCAGGTCACTAATGAGTTAGTTGGATTATTAGATTAACTGTTAGCAGGCAGTAGAAAAATCAAGGCAGTAAATTTTCATGAGGGCATCAGTTCTGTGTTTTGAGTTCACAGGAGTGTAAATTAGTAGACTTTTGGAAGACAATCTGGCAGTATTCTGAAAATCAAAAACCCTTCTAATATATAATTTCACTTCTTTGTAGTTATCCAAGAAAAATGTTTGCACATGCATAAAAATATACAAATAAAAAGGTGTTAACTATAACTGTTAGTCAACCAAAAAAGTGAAAGCCATTTAAATGTCTATTAGTAGACAAACTGTTAAATAAACTAGGACACATCCCAAATATGGAAATCTATATAACAGTTTAAAAAAATAACTTAAATAAATAGGGAAAGTCATGGAAAAGGTCTCAAGACATATTGATGAGTGAAGAAAGCAAGCAGCAAAACATTATATGCAGTGTGATCTACTTATGTAAAACAAAACATAGCTGTGTATTTTTATTTCTATGTGTGGTTCTCCCTTCCCCATAGCCCTGGGAGTGACACAACACACAGGAAATCTTGATTAATACTTGTTGCTTAGTTGTTTAAATAATTAATTGACACATGATGTTAACCAAAATATGGGACTTAAAAAAAAAGAAAGGTTTTGACCAGAGAAGTAAACCCCATTTTTTTTGTAAAAAAACAAAGCAAACAAACAAAAAAAACTTAAATTCTTTAGTTCTAATAACAGTCATATTTTCTGGCTGAAAAATAAAACATTTACATGATCATATGTAGAGTTTGGTATATTTAAGAATAGAAAAGATTAATAACTTCACAGCTAACCAGCCTATTATTCAATGGAGAGTGTGATTGATGAGGGAAATAAACTAAAATAATGAGGTTTTCTGAGTACTGGATTAAAATTACAGTTGACCCTTGAACAACCTGGGTTTGAATTGTGCGGGTCCACTTATACCCGGATTTTTTTCATTTTATAAACAGACGATGTAAACTTATGGTACTGATAAATACAGTACAATAATGTAAATGCATTTTCTATTCCTTATGATTTTCTTAACGTTTTCTTTTATCTAGTTTACTTTGCTGTAAGAATACACAGTATATAATACATACAGGATACAAAATGTGTGTTAATTGGCTGTTTATGTTATTGGTAAAGCTTCTGATAAATAGTAGGCTACTAGTAGTTAATTTTGGGGGGGAGTCAAAAGTTATACACAGATTTTTGACTGCAATGGGAGTTGGTGCCCCTAATTCCCATTTGTTCAATGGTCAACTGTATTTCGTACTACAAAATTCCTCGCTGTGCTTCTTAAAGGGTTTTGGGCAAGTGTTTAACATCATAGAACTTACTTTCTCAATTAAAAAAAAAACTGTAATAATACCTTCTCAGTCTGACACTCAGATTTCTTGTAAAGCTCACAAGCTAATGAATGTAAACCTTTTCTTTGTAAAAACAACAACAACAAAAATCCCTATATTCCTAAAAGGGTTTATTACACAGAGTTAAAAGTGTTCCAGTCCTGCATTCACCAATAAAAAGGCACAGAGTAGCAGATTGGATCAAAAAACTAAACCCAACCATATTCTGTCTCCAAGAGACACATCTCAGCTACAAGGACAAACACAGACTCAAAGTAAAAGGGTGGAAATTGATACACCAAGCAAATGGTATCCAGAGAAAAGCAGGTGTAATCATCCTTATATCAGATGAAACAGACTTCACAATAAAAAAGGTAACAAGTGACAATGATAGTCATGTCATAATGGTAAAGGGGACTATACAACAAGAAGACATAATAGTCATCAATATTTATGCCTCCAATCATGGAGCACCAAAATATACAAACCAACCACTAACAGAATTAAAGGGAGAAATTGACCAAAACACAATTATAGTAGGGGACCTAAACATATCATTGACAGCTATGGACATATCACCCAAACAGAAAATAAATAAAGAAATATCAGCCCTAAATGGCACATTAGATGAATTGACATTTATAGAGCACTTTTATAATTGACATTTATATATCAATTATATATAATTGACATTTATATATATATATATATATTTATATATATATATATAATTGGCATTATATATATATATTATATATATAATTGATATTATATATATATTTATATATATAATTGACATTTATATATATATATATATCTATAATTGACATTTATAGAGCACTTCATCCTAAAACATCAGACTATACATTCTTTTCTAGTGGAACACTCTCAAGGATAGACCATATATTGGGACATGAAACTAGACTCAGCAAATTTAAGAAGATTGAAATCATACCAAGCATATTCTCTGATCACAAGGCTTTGAAATTGGATATTAACTGCAAAAAGAAAGCAGGAAACCCCACAAATATGTGGAGATTAAACACCATATATTTAAAGAATGATTAGATCAAAGAAGAAATAAGAGGAGAGATCAAAAGATACATAGAAACAAATGACAATGAAAATACATCCTACCAAAATTTTGGGGATGCAGCAAAATCAGTAATAAGAGGGAAATTTATATCATTACAGGCCTATCCCAAGAAACAAGAAAAATCCCAGATTAAAAAACCCCATGTTACACCTGGAAGAACTAGAAAAAGAAGAACAAATGAAACCCAAAGTCAACAGAAAGAAGGAAATAATGAAATCAGAGCGGAACTAAATGAAATAGAGAACAAAAAGACAACAAAAAAAATTAATGTAACAAAGAGCTGGTTCTCTGAAAAGATTAATACAATTGACAAACCCTTGGCTAGACTCACTAAAATAAAAAGAGAAAACACACAAATAAAGAAAATCAGAAATGAAAGCAGGGAAGTTATCACGGACACCACAGAAATACAAAGGATCATGCAAGAATACTATGAAGGACTATATGCCACTAAATTCAATAACCTAGAAGAAATGGACAAGTTCTTAGAAACATATAGCCTTCCAAGGCTGAATCATGAAGAACTGGAAAATCTAAATAGACCAATGAACAGTAAGGAAATTGAATCAGTCATCCAAAACCTTCCCAAAGGCAAAAGTCCAGGACCAGATGGCTTCACTAGTGAATTCTACCAAACATTCAAAGAAGATCTAATACCAATCGTAGGCAAACTCTTCCAAAAAAATTGAGGAAGAGACAATACTCTCTAACTCATTTTATCAGGCCAACATTACCCTGATACCAAAACCTGCAAAGGATAACACAAAAAAAGAAAAATACAGACCAATATCTCTGATGAATACAGATGCAAAAATCCTAAACAAAATTCTAGCAAATTGAATGCAACAATGTATTTAAAAGATTATCCATCACAACCAAGTGTGGTTCATCCCAGAGGTACAAGGATGGTTCAACATACACAAATCACTCAATGTGAGACACCACATAAACAAAATAAAGGACAACAATCATATGATTATATCAATAGATGCAGAAAAAGCATTTGACAAGATACAACATCTATATATGATTAAAACAATAAAATAGGTATAGAAGGAAAATACCTCAACATAATAAAGGCCATATATGACAAACCCTCAGCTACTATCATAATTAATGTGAAAAACTGAAGTGCTTTGCTATATGTTCAGGAACACTACAAGGCTGTCCCCTATCACCTCTGCTTCAACATAGTGTTGGAAGTCCTCGCCAGAGCAATCAGGCAAGAGAAAGAAATAAAAGGCATCCAAATTGGGAATGAAGAAGTTAAATTGTCACTTTTTGCAGATGACATGATGCTATATATAGAAAACCCTAAAGACTCCACCAAAAAGCTATTTGAAATAATAAACGAATACAATAAATTTGCCAGCTACAAAATCAACGTACAAAAGTCCATTGCATTCTCATATAGTAACAATGAAATCTCAAAGAAATAAAAGAGAACACAATTCCTTTTGCAATTGCAACAAAAAGAATAAAATACTTAGGGATAAATTTAGCCAAGGATGTGAGAGACCTACATACTGAAAACTATAAAACATTTTTAAAAGAAATTGAAGAAGACACAAAGAAATGGAAAGACTGTTCATGTTCATGGATTAGAAGAATCAACATAGTTAAAATGGCCATATTACCCGAAGCAATATACAGATTTAATGCGATCTCCATCAAAATCTCAATGGCATTTTTCAAAGAAATAGAACAAAAAATCATCAGATTTGTTTGGAACCACAAAAGACCCCGAACAGCCAAAGCAATCTTAAGAAAAAAGAACAATGTTGGAGGTATCACACTCCCTGACTTTAGCTTGTACTACAGGGCTACAATAATCAAAACAGCATGGTATTGGCAGAAAAACAGACACATAGACCGATGGAATAGAATTGAGAACCCAGAAATAAGCCCACATAAATATGGACAGATAAGTTTTGACAAAGAAGCCAAAAACATACAATGGAGATAAGACAGCCTCTTCAATAAACGGTGCTGGGAGAATTGGAAAGCCATGTGCAAAAGAATGAAACTGGACTGCTATCTGTCACCATGTACCAAAATTAATTCAAAATGGATCAAAGACTTAAGCATAAGACCTGACACAGTAAAGTGCATAGAAGAAAACATACGTACTAAACTTACGGGCCTGAGGTTCAAAGAGCATTTTATGAATTTGACTCCAAAGGCAAGGGAAGTAAAAGCTAAAATAAATGATGGAATTATATCAAACTAAAAAGCTTCTGCACAGCAAAAGATACCATTAACAAAATAAAGAAGCAACCAACTGAATGGGAGAAGATTTTTGCAAACAATGCCTCTGATAAGGGGCTAATATCCAAAATATATAAGGAACTCATATAACTCAACAACAACAACAAAAAACAATCCAATTAAAAAATGGGCAGAGGACCTGAATAGACATTTCTCCAAGGAAGACATACAAATGGCAAATAGACATATGAAAAAATGTTCAACATCACTAATCATCAGAGAAATGCAAATATAAACCACAATGAGATATCACCTCACACCAGTTAGAATGGCTATCATCAATAAGACAAATAATAACAAGTGTTGGAGAGGCTGTGGGGAAAAAGGAACCCTCATATACTGTTGGTGGGAATGCAGATTGGTGCAGCCGCTATGGAAGGCAGTGTGGAGGTTCTTCAAAAAATTATGAATAGAATTGCCATATGACTCAGCAATCCCTCTGCTGGGTATTTACCCAAAAAATCTGAAAACATTTATCTGTAAAGATATATGCACTCCACTGTTCATTGCAGCTTTATTTATGGTGGCCAAGACATGGAAACAATCAAAGTGTCCTTCAATAGATGACTGGATAAAGAAGTTGTGGTATATATACACAATGGAATACTATTCTGCCATAAGAAAAGATGAAATAGTATCATTTGCGACAACATGGATGGATCTTGAGATTATTATACTAAACGAAGTAAGTCAGACAGAAAAAGTGGAGAACCATATGATTTCACTGATACGTGGGATATAAAACTGAAAACAAAAGAACAAGACAAACAAATGAAGAAACAAAAACTCATAGGCACAGCCAATAGTTTAGTTGTTACCAGAGGGGAAGGGGGAAGGGGGGTGGTAGATGAGGGTAAGAGGGATCAAATATATGGTGATGGAAGGAGAACTGACTCTGGGTGGTGAACACACAATGTTATACATAGATGATGTATTACAGAATTGTACACCTGAAATCTATGTAACTTTACTAACAGTTGTCAACCCAATAAACTTTAATGAAAAAAACAAAGAGAGAAAGAGAAAAAGATAAACACATGATCAAGGTAAGTATGCCTGGTAATTGGCATCTACATATAGTGAAGTTAAAAAAAAAAAGGAAGTCTGGAAATCCTTTCTTTGAAATAAAAATAGAAGCATTAATAAAATAATTGCAATGGCCAGATTATTTGAGGATGAAGGAGTCAGAGAAAAATATTTGCGGCCAGTTTTTAATTCTCTCCTCATAATCTCCCTAGCAGTATAGGAGTTGAAAGAGCTGAGAAAATTGCACAAAAATAAATGTGTTTTGACAATGAATCCATTGATATAATGTTATTTAAGATTGTACTTAAAATAGATTACATAATATGAAATTTTCAACGTTTCAAGATTAATTGCATTTTGTTCATTTGCAAGCAGTGTTTATTTTTGAATTACTGATATTTTATGTCATAATTATATAAATTGTATATTAAATGATGTACTTATAATTGACATTCGTATATATTTATTTTTGCTTGTCGTTTAAACAATTTTAAGCTTTGTGCTTGAAACAAATACAGGACTTAATTTTGCAGGAAAAAGAAAAAATAATAAAAGCATTCCAGTACTGACCTGTCTCTGACTTTCCAAAAGGCAATCCTATCACCTCCCTAGATATGAGTATCTACATTTGGAAGATGAGACATTTGTAATGGGTTGTAACCATGGAAGTTCTCTGACCCTGTATTATGTAAAAGTAGTCAATCCCTACCATATACATGACAGCCCAGCATCCATTCTCCAGGGCCCTTGGCCACCATGAAGGCATCCTCCAGTGAGGCAGGGAAGACGGTAATGACGTCCTTTCTGTGATTCCGAGAGAATAGAGTTTGTCCTTGGAGATAGATGGGGTATACAGAGGAAGTATCACCCATGCCAACCAAATGCCACCTGACCCTGTCCTCAGCACACATGGTGAGGCTGGGTAGATTTCCATACATGTATCCATTAATTGCTGAAAACAAATGCAAATTAACCTATGAAGCATGGTAGATAAGGACCACAGGGTATCAATTCTATGCATTTCCTCATTACAGAAACCTCACAGTGTCAATTTGCATAATCTACAAGAGTTGACTTTGGAAATCAGCAGGATTTAGTAGATGCCTTCACTATCAACCCGTGTACCCTGAGAGAAAAACTGAAAAATACAAACTCAAGTACACAAACTTGAACAAAGGGAAATCACTAAGTAGGATCACAGAAGTTAGACTTATCGGACATTATAAATGAGAAAGTTTTTTAAAATCTTACAGCGCATGACATTGCTCTCCTGGAAGTCAGGATCACTAGCATCAACTTGGCCAGATTTGGTGTACGTATTAATATTGTCATCGATATACCAGCTCTTGTTTTCATCAGTTAAAGTGAACAACAGAACATATGACTTGTCGATATTTTTTTCAGTGTCTCCATCCAGTGTGCCTAAAACAAAACAAAATTAAAACAAACAAAAACAGCAAAACTTCCTCTTTGCAATAATTCTTTCTGCTAGAAAATAAGCTGATGATGCTAACTGATTCAACTTAATGTGAAAGTAAAATCGTGCACCTCCACAGACAGAATCTAAGGAACCAATCATGCAAGGAACAGGCAGACAACCTATATTCTTCCCATTTCCTTCCACTCTGCTCATCACTTCTCTGTAGGAGAGAGAAAGATGGCCGTAATTTTGTGTGAGGATGGCTGAAGTGAAGTGTACTAGGTTTGACTACCACCTAGTGATCAACACGCATTATTGGACTTGAACCGAGGCATTGTATTCATGGTCGCCACCTAGTGCTCAGAGTCCAACATGGCAACTTTACTTTTACTAGACAACCAAGGGCAAGGCAGGAAAATAGAGCTCATTTGATAGTCGCAAAATTCTATTGGGAGGGTGAGGGACACCCGCATACTCTGGTGGACCCAACTGCTACAATGAAATTAAAAAAATGTGTTACCTCTTTTACAAGTCAGCATTGGTCCAATGAGTCCTGAAGCCACATCTCTTGGAGAGTCTACATGGGAGTGGTAAACCCTTGTCACACAGTCACTGTCATTGGGGCCAGGCCCCTGCTTTTCCTCCACAAACCACTTGTAAGTATACCGCGTCCCTGGTTCCAGACGGTCATCTTCCTTTTGCAGGCCCGTAGTATTATCGGGATAGAGAGCACCTAGAAAACACAATCTGCACTGTGGTCACAGCTACCATTGACAACACTACTTTCTTCATTAAGCAATGAACGCATGTTAATTTGTATTTTCAGAGTAAGGTGTGCATTTCTCCTTTCCTCTCTCCTGCCTCCTGTCTCCCTAGATCACCCTTGGTTGGCTTCCACCTGAATGCCCAGCTTGACCACATTGTAGACCAAATTAGGATGAGCAGGCAGGATATTAACAGACTATCATCATCTTTATTGATAGATTCCACAAATATTGTGCACTTACTATGTCCCTATATCTTGAATGCAGAGATCTAAGCTCCTGAGTTTCCCTCCATATTTTCTTCACTGCAAGTCACACTTGGGACCTGTGGCATCAACAGGCATCCACGTTACCTCCAAGTAGTCCAAAAGTGGCCCTCTGCATAGCTTACATTCCCCTGAATCTGGGACCTTGCTTTCCTTTCTTTCTTCTTCTAGAGTTTTATTTCAGATCTCAAACTTTTGAGACTGGAATCCTGATAACTAGGCAAAACATTTTTTTCATTCAATAGAACATTTTGAAGTATGGCCAACCTCTCACCATTTATACACCTTTTGGGACCCTCCTACTCAATGCTGAACACAAAACCCTATTTGTTGGCTTTCTCTTCCCCTTTTTTCCCACAGCGTCATCAGGCAGCTGTGAGTGTAGATGTGTAGGAAAAGGAACTACTTTCTGGAAAGTAGTGATTTCTCTTGACACTGATGTTTTCCAAGAGACTAATCCTCATCCACTAGGAAATGAAATGAGATAAGGGCAGAACAGCATTTCTGCCAACTAACATTTAGCTCATGAGTGTCTCCTACAAAAACAATTTTTGTGTGTGTGAGTGAAAAGTTTGTTTTTTTTTCCCAGGTATTACAAAAGAGTGGTCACTCATTCAAGATGAGAAACTGAAAAAATACTGTTGTGTATATTAACATTAAAGACATCAGAAGAAAGAGTCTGCATTCACCCCAAATGACTCCTATCCATAATGATGCCCAGTTCACCGTTACCTTGCTTTTCCTGAAGTATTGGGCTCATACTGTCTATAAGCAAAAGCTCAGGAATATAAGGAGAGATGATCCACTTACCTTCATTTTCTTTAGTGTAGGTGATTCCATGAGGATGGACACTATACATCCTTGAAGCAAAATTTTTTACGTGTACATAAACCAAGTCTTCAGTCTCCGCTTTAATTATCGGACCTAAATATCCCAACCAGGATGGTTTTTTAATGATCCTTTGAAATGTATCATCGGTATACTGAAAATACAAAGCCTTCTTATAAACAGATCCTATCCTATCTTGGCCATGTTGCAGATATTTTTGGGACTGAAATTCTCTGTAAAAAATAAAAGAGAGAACTTTAACAAATTTGACTGGAAAGAAAGAAGTGTTGACTAAACTGAAATTGGAAGTAAGAAGCTTTACAACCTAATTTTGATAGAGAAAACTCAGACCTTGGAGAAATTGGGAAAGAAGTCAAAGAACGGTGTTGCAGCCAAATACAAAGGTAGCAAGTAATACACGTGGCATTTTAGTTTAAAAGACTTACCAAATTCATTGTACTGGACTACAAAAGGTTTTCTCATTGAGGTTACTTTAGTTCTCAAGCATTGGATCAATTATTGTGACTTAGAGTCATTTACACATTTAAATACATCCGTGAATTTGTTGGTAGAATTGGGGCAATTTGGCCAATAAACAGGAAATTCGGTGAATAATCTCTAGATGGCCCCTCCTTATTACTTGAAGACAGAAGTCAGAAACCTGCAATTTCACAGTCTCTGGCACACACTCAATATCAGAAAGAAAATTGTTGTTTTACATCTAGAGCACCATTTAAACAAAACCACTGATAACACAGAATTAGATGACCCCTGAAATAATATGTGTCACAAGGGCAAGAGCGGTGATAATTCCACAAAGGAATAATTTCTTATTTATATTAATATCTGTCTTCCATGCCATTCTTATACTAAAACAACAACAAACAAACAAACGGAAAACAAAGAAAGTGGTTCTAATAGCAAGGGTCAATCATGAGAAATTCTTCTTCAGCAGTTTTTCAATGAGTAACAATTACCAACTTTTGCTTCTGATAGTAAATTTTTCATGCAGAGGACTTACTTACTGATCTTTGGAAAATGGCTTTCCATTGAGCATATTTTTACCAGTGGGAGCATAATTCCAAGTGGTTTCTTTAATGCCTATGTAGTAGTGCCTATCTTTTGCCCAACCTGGAGAACTAATAAAAACCAGAAAAATCATTAGTAAAAGGTCCTTCATTTTCAAAATCTGAGCCTGAAGAGACTAACTGATGATGCTTACCTTCCTTTTATAATCCAGACTTTCTTCCTTTCTTGTGGTCATTTACATAAACGAAGGTCACATAAGAGCTCATTATGTGCTTCATCTATATACATATGTGATTTCCGTTCCAAATGCATTTAGTTTTCATTAGTCAGAGCAGGTGAAATGTTGCATAACCTATAGAGAATACTGGTTCTTAGCCAGGTGTTCTCAACTGACAATTGAGAGCATATTTGAATCACTGGGTAGACTGATTACTCAGCTCATCCATCATCCCCCAATGATTACTATTTATTCCATCTTCTTACTGTTTCAGTCCATCCTACATACAATTACAGATTCTCCGTTAAATGTTATTTTTAATAAGTTATTTCCCAAATGAAAATTTAAATTCCTTGTCATGGATGATTTTCTTTAAGTTATATTCAAATTTCTTGACATCTAAAATTATCCATAATCTAGCCCTCAATATGATATTCCAAATTTGTCTCCATAACTCACTTACAGGATCCCTGCTCTCTGGGAAGTTCTCTTATTAAAAACACAGCATGGGATGGGGGAGAAATACATGAGCATTGGAACCAGACAGTTCTGGGTGTGAATCTTAACTGTCTCATACCAGCTGTGACCTGTGTGTGATTGTGGAACTCAATTTCTTCAATTTATAAAATGATAATAATATTATTGACCCACTTGGGAAGTTGTGAAAATTAAATGAAACAGCACGTATTGTAGAGGAGCATGGAGACTCATAAAGAACCTGGCACACAGCCAACATGTAACAAGTGTTCTTTACCTCCCTTTCCCCCATTGTTAGAGTGAGCTTTGTGATATGACAGTCTGGAAGTTTTGACCTGTGTAGAATTTAGCAACTGTTGCTTATAAAGATTTATAGCCTCATTATTTTTTTATTGCAGAAAAGGAAAAATTGCAAATACCATTGAAACCGGAGACCAAACAAGTCCAGGGCTCGTGCTGCCCATGTGGCTCAGTCAATAGACCGACTCGGGAGTTGGGTCATAGAATAAACGTTTATTATCAGAGAGAGCACCTGGTCTGCGAAGGCAGCGGGTTAACACCTCCAAAAACTGCCGTACATTCTCACACTAGTCTGGGATATTTAAGGGAAAATCTGGGCGTTCCTCTAGATGCTACGTGATGGTTCTGGGGGTCTGCATGGAGCCTCCCCTCAGGTGATGTGGCTCTCCAATGTGGTCACCAACCCAGGAGCAGTGATGACAGTGACCTGGAAAGGATGCTAAGCCATAGAGATTGTGATCGGCAAGCATGGGGGGCGTTGTGACCAGTAAGCAAGCATGAGTTTCATGGTAATTATGTAAAGCAGGGAACTGGGACAGAGGATATTCCAAACTAAGGAACTGGAAGAGGGGACATTCCAAGCTCAAACCACAGGGAGGGGGTTGATCAATTGTTAAACTCTAGGCCAGGGAGAGGTGAGGCCTCTTTTGTGGGGGTCCCTACCAGGCCCTGTTCAATTCCCCCCTGTGGGTGTAGAGCCAGGACAGCAGTTTCTAGGCTCTTGGCCTTACGTGGAAAGGTGCTGGCTCGGGTAGTAAATGGCTGATGGCCATCCAATCCAACTGTGATTGGATGGCCATCAGCTGTGGCTAGTTGGCCGTCAGCTGTAACCCGTAAGCCATTGGCCACTAATATAACTACTGTGGCTACGCTAGCAAAAAGAAATGGGGGCTAGCAAGAAGATGGTGGCTGAGCTATCAAGCAGCGGAGCGAGGGTTGCGGATTGTGTGGCTCCTGCTTCCAACCCAGCCGCCAACCCAGCCGCCAGTGAGACTATAGTGGTACGACTCCCCTACCTATGGCTCCGTGGGTGTGCCTTTTTTGCCTCACCATGTCCTGCGTTCTTATGTGGGGAGTGGGACTAGAGACCCCGCAGGGTGCTCCGCACGACAACCCGTCTTATATTCATTTTATTTCTATAAAATCAGTAAGGCTAGATTAGAGATGAAACAAATAACTACATTAATTAAGACAATTTTTAAATCCAGGGACGACTGCTCCTGCTACTTCCTGCTGAGAGTGGGCTTAGTCCCTGCCTATGGGCACCAGAGTTATTTGCTATTTGGTTACAGCGGGGAGGAGGCTATGGAGGAACTGCAAGAGAAAAAGCCAGTCCTCTGGTTAAGGGGCTGCTGGCATGGCTTGTGATCCTCGGGAAGGACGAGTTGGAACCCTGGAGGATGGACATCTGCAGATGAAAACTGCTGTTTCTGATGACACAAACTTGTCTGTTTGAAGAGGAGCTTAAGGCCTTCAATTGGCTCACAGGAACAGGAACGACATGCTTCCTTCTGGGGGAGTCCTGTAGAGACTTAAGTGAAACAGGTTTGATTTGAGGAAAGTGGAGCCAGCCACTGACTCTCTGAAGTCTGACAACAGTTGTGTGCTTGGAAAAACTGCAAAAGGTCCCTTCTATTTAGGAGCTAATTGGTCTGTTACAGACCCCAACCCCCTGTAGGCTTTTAATAGTTCTTGGTTCCCTAGCTTTCCGGTGCTACAATGTATAGAGTGGTTGGCCTGGGGGATGTGCTGGTCCCTCATATTTCCTAAGTGTCTGCTGAACCTCTCCCAAGTTAACAACATAGGAAATAAATAACAGAATTGAGGTTGCAATCTAAAGCAATGGGCAACAATTACAGCCAGGGCCTAGAGGTCTCCTGACAAAACTTCTCCAGAGCCTTATTAAATCTGATCTGCTTGTTTTACATTTTCTCTCAGGTATCAATGGTAAGGAATAGGCTGAGTAAAATAAGCCCAAATCTAGGAGCTCTCTTTATATTTATAACCGAACAGATTTTAGACGAAGAAATAGGTCTAGAGTGAGCAGTCAAGACAAAATAAATGGCTCTCATATCAATCAGGGAATTAACAGGCTTACCTGCGACATCAAGGGTCACCCGCAGTTTCTCCCCTGAGATAAGCATGGCCTCTTTCTTCTCAGGAGCCACTGGGCATTTTAGGTCCATCAGTCAATTACAGCCATTTGCAGGGAAGGAGTTGGTCCCTACTCCCTTCAGAACAGGGGGCAATCCCTCTTCCAGTGCCCTTTAGTTTGCACAGGGGGCACAGCTGCTTTGCAGGATTAGAACACTCCTTCCTCCAGTGGTCTAGGCTTCCACATCCAAAGCAGGCCCCTTTTCTTTTTCGGGGCTGCTGGGGTGGCCCTGGCCTTGGCCTGTCTATTACTGCAGCTAAAAATCTGGCCTGTCTCTGGTTTCACCTGTACTCTCACTGTTCCTTTCTTTTCTCGTTTTCCCTGTCTCGGTTGTTAAAGACATTTAAACAAATCCCCTGGCCTTCTTTTAGGATCTGAGCCTCTTTACCAGGGATGTAACAGTGGGCCAGACCATTATAATACCTTGCCAGGTTAGGAAAACAAGTTTTTTTATATTGGCCTATATCTGACACCGAGGAGAGCACATGAACTCTAGCAGTCCTGAAATACACAAGTTTACATAACTATTAGCAAAACTCAGTTCTTAGATTTAATTTTCTTGAGTAACTAAAGACCTAATTAAGACAAAATAATAGAAAATTATTTTGATGACACACATAATCTTTGTTTTTCAGACAGAAAACTTTTTCATAATATCAGTAGCAGACCAACAGTCTAACAAACTTTGTCTTATTAGGCAGAGAGAGAAAACTTAGCTCATTTTGTATCAGCTTACTTTTGATATTTAAATTTATTTAATTAATTGTATTTAGCTTAACCATGTATAAAATTTTCTCAAGATTTTTTTTTTCACAAACTTTCTATAACTTTCCCAGTCCCTCTTAGTTTGTTTCCTCTCACTCATTCAGAAATAATCATCCTTAGGACAAACTTTCTTTCAGTTTTTTCAAAAATGTATTTTTATACCTTATGCCTTTCTTGAAAACTTACATAGTAATTAAAATCCATAGCCTTCAGAACCTTAATTTGTACTGACAACTAAAAGCAAGTATCCAATATTTCCATTAGCAAATCCATAAACACATTTTGCAACCTTTAGATGTATAGATTTTTGTTAGCAATATATCTACCAACTTTTTAAAATTATATTTTCAAGAATATATAACACATTTACTGATAGATCTTAAGTTATCTTTCAGGTTTCCTGTAACAAGAAACCAAAAAGTAGGTGAACTCAGACTTATCCAATAATTAATATTTCAGCATTTTATTTTGAAATACCTAGATAGTCAATAGTTTTTATTATTTAACACAACTTAGTAAAATCTTAAATCTTAAATTACCAACAGATGCTGAGAAACTTCATCTAAGCATCCACACTATATTATTACTGAAAAGTTTTATCTGTTAATATTTTATTAGTTCTTAACTCTATGAGATTTTAAAGGTAATTATTACCCAAGCTATTTTCTTGACAAATTTTATAACAGAGGTAACATAAATTTATTTTTGTAAACCCAGGTAAAACAAAAGATACCATATTTGATGCTAATAACCTTAAAAAAACATATCTGGCAGCCAAATGGCTCACCTGGTTAGAGTGCGAGCTCTCAACAACAAGGTTGCCGGTTCAATTCCCATATGGGATGGTGGGCTGCGCTCCCTGCAACTAAAGATTGAAAATGGCAACTAAACTTGGATCTGAGCTGCGCCCTCCACAACTAGATTGAAGGACAGCAACTTGGAGCTGATGGGCCCTGGAGAAACACACTGTTCCCCAATATTCTCCAATAAAAAAACAAAACAAAACAAAAAAACCATTATCTATTTAACTAAAAGTTAAACTAGCCTTAGTATAAAATATTTTCTTAGATCACATGATCCTGAAAAGTACTTGAGTTAGTTTTTATTATCTGAATTTATATAAGCGTTTAATCTTTTTTAATCCAATCAAACATAATCTGGTAATACCATCCAGAGGCAAAAACACTACATTATATATAAAACACAGACAAGCGCAGATATCAGAGATCGTATACATGTAAACAGAATTATTAATAATTGAAAGGTCATAAGATCTTATAAGTACCTCTACAATTTCAAAGAGGCTGGAACAGGGGTTGGAGGTCTGGCTTGAGAATTAGCCACTGGTTTTAACAGTGTCTCTTTTTTTTCTTTCAGCTACCTCAGCCTCAGGCATGTGGATTAGGAGATGGGTGGAGTCCCCTTTTCTCTGAACTATCAATTTAGTTCCCTTTTTTTTAGGGTCTATCATAAAGGCTTATACATAAGAAATTTCATCCTATTTCCTAGACCTCGACAGAACAATTTTAGTTACAAAATAGTATAAAAATTCAATGAACTATAGAGCAACCAGTGCCCTCCAGAATTTAACATATACATTGGCCAAGCAGTACTGTTAATAGAAGTTTATTATAATTAATAGAACATTAATTTCTTTTTGGTCAATGGTTTATAGCCATAGTTTTGCCAATGGCCTAATATTTTGCCCAACGGGTTCCTGGAAACCTTAGATCCCACTATTGAGCTTGAACAAATACAGCGGCACCTGACACACTCACACACGCGCGCACACACACGCACACACACACACACACACACACACACACACGCACGCAAGTATTCCCTGAATGGGACAGACAAAACCAGATTTGGATCCGACACCAGATAAAGCACACCTAGCTAGGTGCCACATTCCGATGCCATGTCGTCTTACTCCATGTACACGGTCCGCTGACCATCAGACAATCGGCCAGTGGGCTAAAACCAGAAACCAGAAATCAGATGTGGCCAAAAACCCACCAGATGCCTAAAGGCCGAAACCAGACGTGGTGGCTTTTACACTGAGGCAAATGGGCCCGGCTTCCTGGGGAAGCAGTGTTGCCCACCACAAGCGCGCTTCCAGAACTAGAGCAAGCTTTCAACCAGAGCCCCTAATGGGTGGGGAATATAATGCCTTGCGGGATGTTGAAGTCTCACCTAACGGTGCCAATGGGTCAGTATGACCCCCAGATGGCCCTCAAAGAGGAGCCCCAGATGGTGAGTGCAAAATCTTCTGGCTGCGCACACCGGGGCCACTCCGCTTTCCAAACCAATAATAAGAGGCAGGGAACAGAGCAAATACTTATTCTTCCCCAACTGAGCAGAAAAGGCGTCCATGACAGGCGGGCCCTGGCACAAACCCCACCTCTACATGCAAAGTCGCTCGGCAGAGGTCGGTCCTGCGCCAGGGAATGCGCCCAGTCCAGGCAGCCCCCAACACCCTCCACAAGCCGAAGACTTACCGAGGGGCCCTGAGGCTGTCCCATCTGGGTCGCCAGAAACGAGTCACCTGGAGGCCAACCGAGTAAGGGGCTCGTGTTGCCCGCGCAGCTCAGCCAATAGACCGACAGGAGTTAGGTCGTGGAATAAGCGTTTATTATCAGAGTACCTGGTCTGCCAAGGCAGCGGGTTAACACCTCCAATAGCAGCCTTACATTCTCAGACTAGTCTTCGATATTTAAGGGACAATCTGGGCGTTCCTCTAGACGCCACGTGATGGTTCTGGGGGTCTGCATGGAGCCTCCCGTCTGGCGATGTGGCTCTTCAACCTGGTCACCAACCCAGGAGCAGTCATGACAGTAACCCGGAAAGGATGCTAGGCCATAAAGATTGTGATCAGTAAGCATGGGAGTATTAATCAAAAGTTTCAGGGTAATTTTCTAAAGCAGAGAACTGGGACGGGGACATTCCAAGCTCAAAGCGCAGGGAGAGAGTTGATCAATTGTTAAGCTGTAAGCCAGGGAGAGGCGAGGCCTCTTCTGTGGGGGTCCCAGTTGGACCGTGTTTCACCATTGGGTGCACACCCATTCCCCAGCCTGGTATTCCCTCCCTCCCCTTCTCCCTTCCTTAGCTTATTTGAATTTTTCCCATTCTCCAAGCCTCAATTGACACTTCGTCTCCTAAGAGAAAGTTTCCGTGACCATTTCAGCCTACAGACATCCTAGATTTCTGAATTCACCAGCTGTAACTAGGCCTGGCAATTAACCACACAGTGTTGACAGTGTTGTTATTTAAATTTTCATGTGGTATTTTCTCTACCCTCAATAGATTATAATTTCTACAGATTAGGGGCCACTTTTAAAATTCTGTATATCTCCTAGATACCAAGAAATATATGTTAATGTTTTGAGAATAAATACAATGCCTTGGCCACAGTTACAAAAAGTGAGGAAAGGAGTAGGAGTCTTTTTTTTCACTTTTTATTTTATTTTTTATTAGTATCGGGTATACGAAACAACATAGTGATTAGACATTTATACTCCTTACAGTGATAACCCCAACAAGTCTACTACCTCTCTGAAACTATAGCTATTACAATACCATTGACTCTATTCCCTATACTGGACATCCCGTGACTATATGTTTTTAAATTGCAGTTGACATTCAATATTATTTTATATTAGTTTCAGGTGTGCAGCGTGGTGGTTAGACATTTATATAATTTATGAAGTGATTCCCCACCCCCCATAGGTCAAGTACTCATCTGGTACTATAGTTTTTACAATATTATTGACTATATTTCCCAAACTATTTCACATCCCTGTGACTATTTTGTGACTACCAATTTGTACTTCTTAATCCCTTCACCTTTCACGCCCATCCCTCCAATCCCCTCCCTCCCAGCAACCATCAGTTTGTTCTCTGTATCAATTAGTCTATTTCTGTTTCATTTGTTTGTTTATTCTGTTCTTTAGATTCCACATATACGTGATATCATGTGTATTTGTCTCTCTCAGTCTGACTTAGTTCACTTAGCATAATGTTCTCTAGGTCCATCCATGTTGTTTCAATGGTACGATTTCATTCTTTTTATGGCAGAATAATACTCCATTGTATAAATGTACCACAGTTTCTTTATCTAATCACCTATTGATGGGCATTTCAGTTTCCATATCTTGGCTATTGAGAATAGTGCTTCAGTAAACATAGGCGTTCATATATCTTTTTGAATTAATTAGTGTTTTGCATTTCTTTGGATAAATACCCAGGAGTGAGATTGCTGGGTCATGAGGAGTTCTATTTTTACTTTTCTGAGGAACCTCCGTACGGTTTTCCACAGTGGCTGCACCAGTTAATAGGAGGAGTCTTTATTTGCCATTGATCACTGTATCATTATATTTATTACTATTAGATATTGCTTGAGACTTTACAATTTGAAAGTCATAGTGCCTTTCAACAGCCAGAGTGGTGCTCTGGTTTCATTGAGAAACCTGCAGTTAGAAACATTAAGGCATGCAATGATATGGCATGTATTGTTCTGAAGATTGCTATTATTCTTTAAGTATGTGTCTTCGTTACCTTTATATATCAATACCTAGAAGTCTACTTGTCTCATTTTAATTGCAGAATTTTTTTTCTATTATGAATGTATTTGATTTATTTTTTTAAATACACAAAATTAAAGTATGTGTTTCCTGGGTGTACATACAAATATCTATATGTACTTAAGGATATGTCCCAAATGGCACATATCAAACTAAATATAGCCCAGAGAGGAAAAGAGAGGATTATTATATTTAAAAATATTTTTACAAGGAAAATCCTTTTATATATTATTTAATTTAAAAAAATCAAAGCATTTGCATGTTTTTCATTAGAAAATGAGACTATAAATCTATTTTATAAGCAACAGTTGGTAAATTGTACCCAAGTCAAAACTCCCAGACTGTAATATCTCAAAGTTTTTCACATTTGTGAATCTTTTGGTGAGTTTAAAAAGGAAGCTGGGTAAACAGCCTGTTGCGTCGGCAGATTTTAATGTCACCAGCAGATGTTGGAAGGAATTCAGAAAAGTTAGGACTAGAAGGATTGGGGGTATGTGGAGAAACTGCCTACTGCAGAACCAAGAGGAAGAGATTCACATGGCTGCAGCCTTTGGGAAACAGTTGAAAGGGATGAAGAGAAAACCCAGGTCAGATAAGATGGATCTCATGAGAGAGGGGTTAGAAATGTGCTCTCTGGTCTCAAGAAGGTGATCCAACTGGGTCGGAATAGTTGGAAGCTACAGTCTCACAGATTTCCGTCTGTGCATAACCTTTCCTGTGACTGGAGCCTAGACCAGCTGCTGTAGAAAGATCCACACATTAAGCAGAAGAGGCGGGATTTCTTAAATGGGCTTTCAATGTTGCTTTGTCCAGAAAGTCTATGACTTCCTTCCTCGTCCTCCCAGGAACATAATTTTACTCTGGAATGTGAATAACAGAAGATCTATTCAGCTGGTATATTTTTCCGTCAGTAAGTATCCCAATAAGTGCAAAGCAGTCTAGTGTATTCAAATCAAACAGATCTACCTCCAGTTCCCACGCTACCATTTATTAGCTGTGTGATTTGGGACAAATTGCATAATCATTCTGAACTTGAATCCCCTTATCTCTAACATGAAAATAATAATAATTAAAGCTCAGGTCTCCTGTGACCTGCATGATAGCTTCCAGCATGATAGAGAATAGGAATTCAAGGAAAGTTAGCATCCTCCCCCCAGACAGTGAAAATGGCGTTGGTAAATACTTGTTGTTTGATTTCTTCTCAACAAATGACTAGAAAAGCATTTTTTTTGGGGGGGGGGGGAAGCACTTCTTTTTCAGGTAATGTTATATTTTCTGACTTGTCAAGATAGAAATACTTTTTGCAATCCTTTCATTCCCTTTCTGCATAGTCCTCAATAGATTGGTCTTTTAATACAGCAGTATTTGAACTTGGGCACCATTATTTGACTATGTTCTTGGTTTGTAGAAGAACATAAGGCAACTTACTTAGCTAATTTTGTTGAATTTGGCCCAAAGGTGTGAACGCAAACGTTTTGGAAGAAAAATTGAGTTCCTTCTGGTTGTTTTATTCTGAGACTCATAAGCTTAAAAAATAAATAGAGCATGTGAAAATATGAGTAAGGACCTAATGATAATAGCACCTTACGTCTGTAAGATCAGTCAGTAGAAACTTCCAAAACTGAAATGCCAAGAGAAAAAAGAATGAAAACAAAAGACAAGAAGCAAACAAACAAAAAACACAAACAAACAAAACATCTAAGAATTGTGGGATAATTTTATGTAACATACATAATATTGGAATATCAGAAGGAGAAGAAAAAAATAAATATAATAAAATAAATATTTGAAACAATAATGGCTAATAGCTTTTCAAAATTAATGACAGAGACCAAACTACAGATCCAAGAAGCTCAGAGAACACCAAGTGTCAGAATAAATACCCCCTCAAACCCCCCCCAAAACAAAAACAAAAGCCCTATACTGTATCGTATTCAAACTAAAGAAAACCAAAGACAAAGAGAACATCTTTTTTTTAAGCTTATTTGGGTGACAATTGTTAGTAAAGTTACATAGATTTCAGGTGTACAATTCTGTAATACATCATCTATATATCACATTGTGTGTTCACCACCCAGAGTCAGTTCTCCTTCCATCACCATATATTTGATCCCTTTTACCCTCATCTACCACCACCACCCCCCTCTGGTAACCACTAAACTATTGTCTGTGTCTATGTGTTTTTGTTTTTTGTTTGTTTATCTTGTTCCTTTGTTGCTTTCAGTTTTATATCCCACATATCAGTGAAATCATAGGTTCTTGACTTTTTCTGTCTGACTTCTTTTGTTCACCATTATAATCTCAAGATCCACCCATGTTGTCACAAATGGTCCTAGTTCATCTTTTCTTACCACCAAATAGTATTCCATTGTGTATATATACCACATCTTCTTTATCCAATCATCTATCAAAGGACACTTTGGTTATTTCCATGTCTTGGCCACCGTAAATAAAGCTGCAATGAACATTGGAGCATATATAACTTTAAGGATAAATGTTTTGAGATATTTGGGGTATATACCCAGGAGAGGGATTGCTGAGTCATAGGGTAATTCTAGTCTTAAGTTTTTGAGGAACCTCCACACTGCCTTCCATAGCAGCTGCACCAATCTATATTCCCACCAACAGTGTATGAGGGTTCCTTTTTTTCCACAGCCTCTCAACACTTGCTATTATTTGTCTTGTTGATGATAGCCATTCTAATTGGTGTGAGGTGATATCTCATTGCGGTTTTTATTTGCATTTCTCCGATTATGAGTGATGTTGAACACTTTTTCATATGTCTATTGGCCATTTGTATGTCTTCTTTGGAGAAATGTTTATTCAAATAGTCTGCCCATTTTTTAATTGGATTGTTTTTTTGTTTTTGTTGAGTTGTATGAATTCCTTATATATTTTGGGTATTAGCCCCTTATCAGAGGCATTGTTTGCAAAAATCTTCTCCCCTTCTGTTGGTTGCCTGACAAAAAAAAAAATCTTGAAAGAAACCGAAGAGGAAAACTATCTTACCGATAGGGAAACAAGGATAAGAATTATAAAACTGAACTGATCTTGCTCATTTCCCAAAAACCATTCCCAAAAACCAAACCAGTCACACTGTCTTCCTCATCTCAGTTAATGGCACCTTCAGTCTTCTAATAGTCCAGGCAAAAATGTCTTGGATTTATCTTTGGCTCCTCTCTCACATTTCACATCCTGTCTGTCACCTGCTCAAAATACCAGGGGTGCCAAAAAAATCTATACACATGACTTACATTCATCTTTTGTTATTGGTGTATATTGAGTATTATAATTTTTATACAGTTTTTTTTCTTTCTTAGAATTGTATACATTTTTTTGGCACGTTCTGTATATCTAAAATCCAGCCACTTCTCAGACCCTCCACTGATACTTCCCTGGTTCAAGGCACCGTCACGCCCCTCTTGAGTACTGTAAAACCTTCCTAAATAGTTTCCTTGGAAAGAAAAAAAAGTTTCCCTGCTTCTGGCCTTAACTCTCTTCAGTCTATTCTTAACACAGCAGCCTGAGTGACCCTTTAAAAATATAAATCTCCTCAGGTCACTCCTCTACTCAAAGCCTCTCAATGGCTCCCTATTTATTATGGAGTCAAGTCCATTGCCCTTTTTATGGCTTTCAAAGCTTCTTAATAAGCTCACCTCTATGGCTTTTTTCTCATCTCTTCTCAGCTCACTCAGCTCTAACCAGGCTTGCCTCCTTGCTCTTCTTTGAACATAACAGCCACACTTGTGAATAAGACATAAGGCCCTGCACTAACTCTTCCCTCCGCTTGAATGCTCTTCCCTCAGCTATCCTGACGGGTTCCCTTCTTGGACTCCTTGAAGTTTTAAATATTACCCATTTGATGAGGTCCAGCCTGACCACCTGATTGAATATTGCTATCTTCCCCACCTCTCTTCTCCCCAACACTTGGGGTCTTTTCTATTTCTTCTTTTGTCCACAGCACTTATCATCTCCTAATGTACCATATACTTTTTCTAATTTATCATGTTTATAATGGATTATCTGTCTCTCCTTACTAAAATATAAACTCCACAAGGGCAGAAATTTTTGTTGGTTGATTTATCCCCAGCACCTAGAACAGTTTTGGGTACAAAGTATGGGCCTAATAATGATGTGCTGAATGAATACATTGTAGGACACTCTATAACTGGATGTGTGACCTGGGAAAACAACAGCAGCATCAATAATGCCAATCATAGCCATTTTGGGGGTGCTTTCTATGTGGTCAGTGCCTCAAGAGCAAGGCAACTAAAGCAGAGGAAGGAGAGACTCACTCCAGCCCAGCGTCACACAGCTGGTTAGAGAGAGCCAGGAATGGACATCCAGGCATTCTGGCTCCAGAGCCCCTGTGTGCCGTGCTGGGAGAGCAGATCATCCTCAGGTCTCAGCATTTTCCTCTTTATTACAAATTGTGCTATTTTTAAAGATCCTTTCATATCCACAACATTATATGCCACTCTGTTTCACTATTTTACCTACTTTGCTGATGGCTTTCACACTAGGTTTCCAGATAATGACTGGATGGAACCAGGAAGTAGTGGCTCTGGGAACATCACTTTGCAAATCCTTCATAATGCTATTACTTCCTATTTTCAGATGTAAATAAGACACAACTGTGATTGAAAGCCTTTTTTTTTTTTCATGACAAAACAATGCTGGCTAGTCCTGCCTACCCAGGTTCCCCTATGTAGTATCTCTAAGGATGAGCAGTGATTTTGTAAACCAGGGTTCCTCCAATAAAACAATAATTTTTATTTTATTTTATTTTTTTTAATTTATTGGGGTGACAATTGTTAATGAAATTACATAATTTCAGGTGTACAATTCTGTATTACATCATCTTTATAGATGTGTAAATAGATGTCCCATCATGTGTTCACCACCCAGAGTCAGTTCTCCTTCCATCACCATATATTTGATCCTCCTTACCCTCATCTCCCTCCCCTCACCCCCCTTACCCTCTGGTAACCACTAAACTATTGTCTGTGTCTATGAGTTTTTGTAAAACAATAATTTTAAACTGGCATAGCCCCAACTCTTGCTGTTAGGAGTAGTCAGGATTCTTGTGAAAGAAGGACTAGGGGAGCTTGATACAATTTAAAGATATTTAACTGGCCAGAAATACTGGGGTATAAAATGGGAAGATCAAATAAAGAAAATCATATTGACCAAAAAAAAAGATTTTTTCCCTTCCTTGTTTACCAACTATGGGCCATTTCTACTTGACTATGTATGTGAATGCACTCATATGTAGAAGTCATGTGCTCGTTCATGTATTCAATGTTCAGCAGGTACTTATGGAGAGTTTCTATGTGCCTGGCCTTATTCCAGTTGCTAAGGAGGTAATGTCATTTGTGAAAATGGGCAGTGAAGAGGGCCTGTGGGTGATGGTGCAGCCACAAGTGAAATACGGCCAGACAAAATGCAAACCTCATGTCTTGTGTGTGCCCTCAAATACGTTGTCCAGCTTGTTTGCTTACTGCTTTACTAAAACAATCCGTCTTCAGTGGATGAAGGTGCCGTCTGGAGAAACAGCACAAAGAATTAGTGCCACTGAATTCGTGCTCAGGGCGATTCCAGAGAAGAACCCTGATCCTATCATGGAAATGTCTGTGTAACCTCCCAGAGGGATGCCATCGAGCAGATCTACATTCATTTGGATATGCCCATTCTGGCGTGTTTCATATTAAAACAATTATAGTATGTCACACCCTTTAGCCATGAATCAGCTAAAAAAAAATGGGTTGATTGCAAAAATGAATTTTTAATTCATGATTTGGACCTCAGGATGACTTTTCTCCCATTGAACCAATGGTCCGAATGGTGGGTGAATTCTACCTCTGTCCTCCAAATGCCATTAGAACCCCACATGTAGATTAAAAAAACAAAGATAATTGTTCCTGAAAAAAATGGCCAAGTAAAATGAATCCTTTTGAAACTGGAGACAAAATATTTGATTAGGACTCTATTGTGAGAAATGAAAACAATTAAGAGATAAGATTATTTTATTTTATATTAGTTTAAACCCTACATTTTTGATGTATAAAAATGACAGTTTTACATTATTCAATCTAATATTTAATGCAATTTTAATAAGGATTGTTAGGTCTACACCGAATCTTAGAATGAATCAAAACTAAATCAAGTGTCATTTGGATTTGAATGACAAAGCTTTCAGAGAGCATATGTGGAGTCCTTCATTTCACTTTTGATTTTTGCAGCATCTTAACAAATAGGGTTATTTTACCTAAACATTAGAGGGCAGCCTACGCATTTATTAATTGATAATTTTCATTCATAATCTATCATCTTTTTTGACTTTTCTTCAGATATTTACCAGTCTCACTCTGCTAGATTCTTATTTGTCAAAACTTGTGTATTGAGTAGTCATTACTTTTAATGACTTTCAAGTCTTGCATTATTTACATTTAATTTGCCACATTTACATTTACTTTGCATTCTGTTTGTATCAGGAGAGTAACAAATATATGGACACAATGGACAAGGAAAGATATTTGTGTCACGTGTGAGGAAATATTTAAATGGGGACTAACATCATAAGTGGTCACTTTAAACAACCACTAGATTCCCACGTATTTATATTTATAATAAAAATGCTGGAAGACAATGCAGATACAGATCTAACAACTAAAAAAGTTTTAAAATATGTAATAGTTTAAAAAACGTTATCTTGAATGTTGCCTCTTCAAAAAAGAAGCTTTAATAGGAGAAATTGGAATAATGATTCTGAAAGAGCCCCTTTTCAGGGCATTATATATAAGCTGGGTATTTGACTTCATGGTTAACAGAATCAATTCTTTGTTATGGATGATTCATTTGAAAAATATGTTTTTTCTTCTCCTTGGACTCAGTCTTTTAATATCATAATGCTTAAAATATATCACACCAACCATAATAATGGCTGTTTGTACTTTTACAAAAGCAGTTTTAACAGCCACATTTTCAAGCCTTTTGATTCACATGTATTTCATTCATTTTTGTGTTTTAAAGACTCTTTGTTTGACGCCCGCCACCACCATTTTTTAGTTTGAAATTTCAAACTAGAGAAAAAGTTTAATTAATACACTGAACAGTTGTATTCCCTTTACCTGGGTTCATCAATAATTAACATTTTGCCATGTTCGTTTTATGTCTCTGTCTCCATACATATTTACTTTTTCTCTGAATCATTTATAAGTAATTTGTAGATATGTCACTCCTAATACTTCAGCATGCATCTCCTAAGAATAAGGATATTTTCATACATCACTACAATATCATTATCACACTCAATTTAACATTGATTCCAGAAACTTGACTAATATACAATCTATAATCAAATTTCTCCAATTATCTCAATAAAGTCCTTTTAACTTTCTTTCATCTTTTTTCTGACCTACGATCCAATCAAGGAACATATTTGCATTTGGTTGTCGTGTCTCTTAAGTCTCCTTTATTCTAAATCAATTTATTGATTTTTTTTTTTTGGTCCTTTATTATGTTTACAACAGTTTTGAAGAACACTGGCCAACTGTTTAGTGAACTGTCTCACAATCTGGACTGCCTGATTGTTTCCTCATTATTAGGTTCAGGCTAAATACTTTTTGGCAAAAATATCACATAGTTAACGTCATATATTTCCCATCGCATCACATCACATGGAAAAGCATGCAACATAATCAATAAGTAATCGCAAAGGCGATCCTATGAGTTTGAATAAATATTTTATTCCCCAACACAATTTACTCAATGATTTTGGCATTATTCATTCATAACTCTTATTAACATAAGGGATCAAACCCAATCTCTGATCACTAAAATCCAAAGACCTGTAACTAATGAAGGCTAACTTCACATCAACTACTGAACTCTGAGTCTGCCTCAATCTTTTCCCCTGGTCATTCTCTCAGAACTTCAGGTCCAAAAGAACACATCCTTAGGGTTTTTATGGCGTTGTAAATACTGGCCCAAGACACTAGGAACTGCCTCTAGGATTCTTGCAAAACGTTTTTTTTTTAATCTCCCTGCCGCTTCCCCTCGGGCTGGGACCATCTTCCTCTGCCCAGAGTAGGTAAAGAGAAGGAGGCCCAGAGCTCAGAGGCAGAGCAGAGAGACTTGCTCTGTCAGATCTAAGCTAGCAGCCTCTTTTTGCAGTTCAGAGAAGCTCCATGACAGGCCACCTATATCTGTACTTGTAGAGATTCACCTCATGGTGAACCTGATGGTTTCTCCAGAGCTGTAGGACTCAGCCAGCATACACCATACCCCCTGGGGTAGAGCTCCCACATCTCACTCATTTCCCAAGCTACTCATTTCCCGGGTCCTGAGACCTCACACCATGAGACCAAAAGAGCTCAATGGTATCCATTCAGCAGGGTTCTGCATCCTTGGTCTGCAGAAGAAACCTTAACTCCCAGCCTAATGAAGCTCCAACTTCCATTGAGTATGTTCTGTTGTAGCCTCGCATTAGATACAGTTGTTCTGAAAGTAGTTGTTCAGAGTTTCATTGAAGATAAAAGGAAGGAGGGGGAGTCCATAAGTTGTATTGAGTTGCTCTCTAAAGTTCTCAGGCTCCTCAATTTGTCTATAGATAAATATAAGTTTTTCTAAATATCTTTATAATCACCCAAATATATTAACCTTAGAGTGACAACCAGAGTTCTTAGGTTGCCTAGAGTGACAACCAGAGTTCTTCTACGAGCTCAAACATCCAAGGGCACATGTGGGGACAGAACCCCAGAAAGCAGTTTCCAGGCTCTCGGCCTCACATAGAAAGGTGCTGGCTCAGGTAGTAAATGGCCATCAACTGTGATTGGATAGCCATCAGCTGTGGCTAGTTGGCCGTCAGCTGTAACCAGTGAGGCATTGGCCACTAATATAACTGCTATGGCTACGCTAGCAGAAATGGGGGCTAGCAAGAGCAAATTGCAGAGAGGCGGATGCCGCCAGTGAGAATATAGTGATATGACTCCCCTACTTATGGCTCCGTGGATGTTCCTTTTTGACCTCACCATGTCCTGCGTTCTTATATGGGGAGCGGGACCAGAGACCCCGCACAACAACACATGAAGGGACATGCCAGACCAGATCTGTGCCACTAAGACACAGATCAGACCTTAATGTCTTAGTGACACTAAGCTAGCCTCTTACTAAGAGGCTAAGGCTAGCTTGCAAATATTGGAGAATGTGTTACAGGCCTTAAAAACCTCAATATTAATGCAAGTTTCTGGGTTGCTGTATTTGAGGCTTTCATGGAGCTAGATTTCCCCAGTACTTCCAATAAAACACTTTGTATGAAATCCAGAACTGAGATTGTTAAACATCCAGGAATAGCCAGGGTGATGCTGGAGTTTACCTTGGTGAACATAGCTTATCCCCTGGAAAGTAAATTGTCCTTTTCTGTATCGTTTCACCATTTTACCGGTATATTTATCCCTAAACAATATATTGTTTATTTTTGAAGAAAAATAATGGCAAGCATAAGCCTGTTTGTGTTAGAAAAAGGTAGCTGTGCCCCTGTTGGATGGAAGTTCCTGTAAGAAGATAAGCTGAACCTTCTCTAGATCACAATCTGCCTCCCATTGCCTGGCTCTCACAGTTGGGCAGAGGAGTGTTTCTGGTGAGTGAAATGTGTCCTTAGCTTATCCAAACAGAGGAAAATGGAAGGGAGAGCAGGAACATTATTTGCATATGGTTAAACAAAACAAAAACCGGTTAAAAATCTCACCTAGGCATACTGGCATGAAATTAAAAGGCTGTATATTGGCAACAATTGCTCTTGTCATATCTGTCTGTCAAGTCACACTGCTCCAATGTTGTTCTACACCTGGTGAACAGGTATTACTCTGGAACACTTTTCCTTCTTTCTGGGAATTCCCCTAACCTCTCTCCTGTGTCACATCTCCTGTTTCCTGGATCTTATTTCTTTCTCTTCTTGGCAGAAGAAGAATTTTTTGCATTTTGGTGGAGTGCATCCTCGAAAGCTTCTTGCAAAGGGGATTTTTTTTTTTCCGAGAACTTCCTCATCAGAAAATGTCACATATCATAGAAATAATTTCCTGCAGAATTTAAAGGGCATTGTTCCATAGTCTTTGTCCAATTTAGGTGTTGAAAAGTTTAAAGCCGATACAATTCCCTATACTTTCTACATTGACCTGTTGTTGTTTTTTCTCTGGAAGCTTATAGAATATCTTCTTTCAGGTGGCGATTTTAAAACTTCATTTGGTATTTCTTTTCTATTGGATAGTCATGCTCCTCTGTTTAATAGGATTTTCTTAAATTATGTGCCCTCAATTTTCTCTGTTCTTTCTCTCTAGAAATTCCTATTATTTTGGTGTTGGACTTCTTAGATTGATTGGTTTTCTAATTTTCTTACCATGTTTCCTCGATAATAAGACTTAGCTGGACAATCAGCTCTAATGCGTCTTTTGAAGCAAAAATTAATATAAGACCCGGTCTTACATTACATTGCATTACATTACATTACATTACATTACATTAGGCCTGGTCTTATATTATAGTCAAATAAGACTGGGTCTTATATTAATTTTTGCTCCAAAAGACACATTAGAGCTGATTGTCTGGCTACGTCTTATTTTCAGGGAAACACAATAGTTTTTGCTCCATTAAAAAAAAAAAAAATTCTTGTTCCTTGTGCTCTAGTCCCTGAGTGATACCTCAACTTTATTTTCCTAATCTTATACTGAGTTTTTTGTTTGTGCTATCTTATTTTTAATTCCCAAGATTTCTGTTTCTTGTTCTATGAATGTCCCTTTTAAAAAAATAGATTCTCATTTATTTTCATGAACACAGAATCTTCTCCTATCTTTCTGTGAACGAATGATTTTTTTAAAAGCCTTGTTTTCTCCATGTTTGTTTCCTCCAAATTGGTCTTTATTTAAATTTGTTTTGGTCTCTATCCCCCCCGCCCCGTTCTTCTGCATCCCCCCCCCCCCCCAACTCTGGTTCAAGCCGTTGTTTCTCAGTCTAGCTGCGTAGGACACAGCTCCCTGGCCCATGCTGAAGTTATGAGCCTTGCTCTCCCCCGGGCTGAGGCAGTCCTTACCTGGCCATTCACAGCAGGTGGCAGCCAGCCACTCTTGGGGGCACACAGCAGCACACAGCAGGCTGCCTCAGCTCAAGGCAACCCAGCTCCAGGGAGAGCTGTTGTTCACAATCTTAGCTGTAGAGGGCGCAGCTCACTGGCTAAGCGGGAATCGAACCGGTGACCTCAGCCTTAGGAGCACGGAGCTCCAACCACTTGGTTTCTATCTTTCATGTAAGAAGGCTTTTATCAGATATCTGCAGATCTTTGTCTATCTGCTCATGATAATGAATGGAGGAAATATCTGGTTGGAAACTGAGTGGGGGGGCGGGGTTTATTGAAGCTGAAATTCACTGTTGGGTGAACTGGGCAAGCCATTTATGAAGGTATTCTGATTATGACTATATTTCCTGTTTCCTGTTGCTACTGTGACAAGTAACCACAAACTTAGTGAAATAAAACAACACAATTTTATTATCTTACAGTTTTTGGAAAGCAGAAATCCAAAATCAGTTTCACTGGACCACAATCAAGATGCCAGCAGGCTTTGGGATCTTCTGGAGTTTCTAGGCAAGAATTTCCTTCTGTGAACGTTCTAGCGTCTGCGAGCTGCCTGCATTCCTTGATTGATTCGTTTCCTCTTTCTTCAAAGCCAGCAGTGTAGCACCTTCTCTCCTCTCTGACTCCTGCTTCTGCTCTGACATTTTTCTCCCTGAATTTGATACTCTTCCCTTCCTATTGTAAAGACCCTTGCGACTATATTAGACTCTCCTGCATAATCTAGGCTAATCTTCCCATTTTAAGAACTTTAATCACATTTGCGAAGTCCATCTTAGGTGACATATGCACAGACTCCAGGAATTAGGACATGGACATCTGGGGAGCCTACTTTTCAGCTTAGTACAGGAAGTATCTAAGTTTTTCCTCTTGCACTGGCAGACTCCCTAGAAAGAGGCTCCAGCCTGGAAGGTAAAATTCTGGCTGCCAGTATTCTGAGATCCAAGTGAGTCAAGAGGGTTTGGGGGCAGGGGTGCCTTGGCATTCATCATTCAGGATGTACAGGTCATTTAATCTCTTTGTTTTGGGGGATGTATATCTTTAGTGAATCTAGTTCTCTCCAACTTGGAGACCCACTATTTCACCTTTTTCAGAGAATAAACTTTCAGATGTCTGTTACTTCCCAGGGGCATGGAGAGGAGAAGGGATACAGGGATTCATCCAATTCTTCTTAGTGGTCTTTCTTTATTCCTAGTGCCAGAGGTATCTGGTGTTATCCATTTGGAGTCTTTTGAAGATTCTGAGGTGTAAATCAAGTTGGCTATCAGTTCTCTGCCTCATAGCTTGGGATTTTTATGTTTCTTGAGTTGTTTTTGTCAGTTATGTCTTATCAGTATGCTTTGTAGCTTCCAAATTTTTATTGCTGTTCTCCTTCTCCTGATACCCTCATATTTGATGGATTATGCCCTTAAGAAAAAACTGTATTGTGAATTTAGTGTGATTTTCGGCGGGAGTGAAATTAGATGTGTGTATGTGTGTGTGTGTGTGTGTGTGTGTACTAGTATACATTTGTGCACATGTGTGTGTTTTCATATTAAACCAAAAAAGGTATTTGATTTGTATTGATTATGTTCTTTGGGTCAGGCATGGGTTGGTTCTGACCTGGGCAGCCAGGCACCACATCCAGTAAAACGATTTTAGTGGCCAAGTTTGTGTATCCTGCCCTACCTGCCCAATTACACACACTCAAACTTGACTCCTTCTTTCCTACTGGATATTCCGCTTCCTCCAGGACTGGACTCTCATTCCTAACTTCTAGCTTCATCTCACAGAGCAGGAAGCAGAACTGGCAAGAGCTTTTTTGAATATAAGTGGTTGTGGTTTTCATAATAGCAAACTTGAATTGCCCCTATTGCTTGTAGTTTTTCAGTGGAATGGAAGTGTATAGGCCAGGAGCTGGAGTTTTAGGAACCTGAGTATGACGGTTATTACGCTCCTTTGTAAGAAAGGAGTGCTCCCTCTCTTATACTTTGTCTAGCCTAGCAATGCCTACCTTTTACCTTTGCGCATTTTCTCTCCCCAAACTTAGGACCTTATATTGTCGTTATGACCCTATGACCTTCCTCCATCTTCTTCCTTTTCTGTTGTATTTGTAGTATTTCCAGGTCTCAGCCATCCTAAATCTGCTCCAACTACACCTCAATTAAGATTTAAGTCATCCTGCTTCTAAGAGTTTTATATGTACTAATTCACTTAACCTTCATAACAACTCTATTATTATTCCTATTTTACAGATTCAGAAACTGAGGCACTGAGAACTTATGTAAACTTGACCAGGGTAACACAGCTAATAAGGCAGAGCCCAGATTTGAATGTGAGCAATTTGATTCCAGAGTATATCTTTAAACCACTAAGTTATGTAAATCTCATCCATATGCCAAACGCTAGTTTCTGATATACATACATACATATATACATATACATATATACATGTGTATATATATATACATACATATACATATACTCATTTAATCCTGATATAAAACTTAGATTAAGCAAACAAACAAGAAGCAAAGATATTGAAGATCTGAACAACAACATAATGGAAACATAGAAGCCTGCATCCAAATATTTGGAGGAAACATTTTCTTTTTAAGTGTATAGAACATTTACAAATATTAGCCATAAAACAAGCCTTAAAAACGTTCAAAGTATCAGAACCATATAGACCACATACTATGAAAAGCACACTTTAAAACTCATAAATGAAAAAATAAATCATAAAGAAAAGTAGGAAATATGTAACTGAATAATAAGGAAAATGCAACACTTCAAAACTTGTGAGATGCACCCAAAGTAGTACTTAAATGTATAGTCTTAAGTGCTTATTAAAAGAAAAAAGTTTGAAAATTAATAAGCTAGGCATTCAATTTAAGAAGCCAGGAAAAGTACAATGAAATAGATGCAAGGAAAATAAGGGAGAAATAATCCATAGAAGAGTATAAATGCATGAAATAGAAATCATTCCCAATTAGGATTAGCTGGCAATACTCAACCCCTCTGAAAATTAAAAAATAAAAAGAGTGTCTCCTAAAAAGGGTAAGAAAAAATGCTGTCACACACATATCTCATGTCTAGTTCTTTCGTATTTTAAGCTCGTTAGATAGATTTTACAGAAACGATTAGAGCATATTTGCTTTTTAAATGATATTTATTGTTTCTAATTATTCAAGTAATACGTTTTCAAAGGAAGATTTGAAAATATAGAACAATGTAAAGAAATATAACTCATAATCTCATCACTAGGTGATAATTATTAACTACTAACATTTAGGTATTTTCTTCCAGTCTTTTTTCTATGTATCTGAAGATTTGTATGTGTATATATGTAATTTCATGATTACTAAAAAAAAAACTTGGGCTCAAACTGCACACATAGATTTGTATCCAGCTCTTTTATTTAAAATTGCATCATCGCTGTGTACTCTTTAAATACTAAATTTTGGGTGACTGTGTTAATATTTAATTTACTGATACATATACTGTATTGCATTTGACTGTGTCTCTGTTTTTAAACAATGTTTCCAGTCCTGTGGTGGAGTCATTCAGCTGGCATCTATTCATGGTCCACTCAACGTATGGTATCATACTGAATCTAAACATGATTGAGAGAGTCTGAACGTGTCTGACAAACTGGTGAGATTGACCTGCACAAAGTCTATTTACAAGAGGACTGAGTAGTCTCTGGGAGAACTAAAAAAAGAGGGTATTGGACTTGCTGAGTTTATGGGCTTGATAGAGTGATCATGTATTCTCTCTATGTTGACTTCCTTCCTTGACCTTTTATTATTATATTATTATTATTATTATTATTATTATTATTATTATTATTATTCTTGATCGCAATGCCTGGGTTGCTTCATTCTTGGCTTCTAGTTCAAATTTTCCAGTCTTGTTTTGGGCAATATTTAACTATAGGCTAAGGAAGAGGCCACTAGGTTGACAATAGTCTGCCCACGTTTTGAGTTCCTGTCACAGTTCTGTCAGCTGGACCCAGGGCATGGGGGTCATATAGTACACAACATGGTTTGCTTTCAAGATGCTCACTTCAGCAAAGGCTGTGGGCTGGGCAGTTTCTCTTAAAGAAGGCTGTAGGCTGAGCAGGTGCCAAGGAGAGAGGCATTCTCCAGACTACTGCCTACTACTGCCCAGCTTTGGCACAGAACAGGTGTTGGCAGAACGTCACTGACAGTGTCCAAGGAGGAGAGTGATGGCGAAGTGGCAGAAGTGTTAAGATCCAGTGGGTTTATGATGGAGACAGGTACTCAGCAGAGCAGCCATGAGAAACAGAAGGGCCTGGCATGAATACCCAACACTGAGTGTCTGCTATGCCCACTTTGTACTAGGCCCTACGGGTGATTGGGAAAATATAAAACATGGCTGCTATCCTCAAGGATGTCGTGGTAAGTATGGGTAGAAAGATTATAAATGTTTTGCTTAAGACACTAAAAAGAAATACAGATAGTGATGACTCCCATGACAGTTATCAACTGGTCAGTGGTCACTTTCTCTAATCCACTGAACATATTCTCAACTGCTCCTTTATTTCAAGGTTGTCTCTTGTAGCCCTCAACAGTTATCACCAGGAGTGAGCAAACGATGCCAAGAGCTCAGTTAAGTTATGTAAGTTTATATAAAACATAATAAAGAAAACTTGGAAGATATAGAAAAGTAAGAAAAAGGGGGACCTATTACCTTTTTACCCTATTTGACATTTTTGTGTAAATTTTTCTAGATTTAGCTTTTATCCTATATTTTAATTAATAGGTGTTTTGTTTGTTTTAGATAGTTATGCTTATTCTGTAAACATAAATTTGCAATCTGCTTTTTCACATAGAACTATTCGTAATATTTAAAACATCACTTGCAAAGGCCATGTAATATTACAACTAATGTACCAGTTTTTACTTAATCCTTCCCCTGAACTTAGACTTGTGGGGTATTTCTAATTTTCCAGAATATTAAATAAAATTGAAATATATGCATATGCATTAAGTTTTATCTTGTAATTTTATTTATTTCCATAGTATAGATTATTGGAAATGCACTTGTTTGATCAAAGAGTATGAACATTTCTAAAGATCTTGACACATACATGGTATTGTTTAGAAAAAAATTATAAATGGAAGGGTGGCATAATTTGCACTTTCAGTGAGGACTGTAAATTTCACAAATGGGTACAATAAATACCAAATGAAGAAAACATCATTTGAATATTGAATATGACACTTAAATATATGACCATAACTTGATCATGGAAAACATTCTTGTTCTTATTCAAATGATTCCAGGCTATAAAAAAAAAACGGAAAACCAAAGTGAGTAAAGCAGTACATTTGACTTGATTAATAATCATAATCGAGGTAGCAACTTATAGTTCATATTCAAAACATAATGGAATAGGAAAATATTTATTTGACACTGCTAGGAAAAGTGTTATCATTATATTATACATTACATGTTGTTAAACAAAGCACAGTATATCTCATTCATGATTTCTCTTCACTCTGGAATCACTGTACAGATTTAGCAGTTTCCACCATAACTAAATCAACGTTAGCATTTTAGCAGATGAAGCAAAAGTAGTTTCAATAGGATAAAGACATATTTCTCTTCTTAAAAACCACTCACTGATAACTCAGCATAAAGAAGGATTATTAGCGGAATGTAACAGCATTAAAAAGAAATTATTTCAATGGGATAAGCTTGTCAGCCTTCGATTATTTTATGAACAGGGAAATTCTCAATAAATGGTAAGATTATTTTGTGCTTTGGGTTATTGCTACATAGGACACTGAAATGGTGCTCATTCAAAACACTGTGCTGTTTTCATCGTACAACACAGAATGCAGATTTTGCAATTGTCCCATTGATTTAATCTATATAGATCAGCCAACAGACACTTTGGAATAGTGAAAAAAATTGAGATTTTAGAGGTTGAGTCAAGATGAGAGCATAAGGAATGGAAAGAAAATCATGGAATTCTAAAAGCCATTTAATAAGACTCATTGAACCCTGGGCAGTGGGGGTAAAAGGGAAGAGGTACAGCTGCCAATGGGAGTCTGTTACCTGGATGATGACTGAATAGGTTCCACACAGTATCTTGGATAATTGAATGATTATTTTGATGAGGCAGACGATCACTTGAAGCCCACTGAGAACGATGAGAATGGAAAACAAAATAATGTTCCACTCTACCACGTGTGCAGGTTCAAGGCACTGAATCCATATGCTGGAATCTGTAAGGAAACTGAGAGAGAGGACGAAAATGGTCAACAAGACCCATGGCCACGTCTATACACTTGATCCAAAGAAGAAGGCTACAGTTACTTATATGTTTGGGAAACTAATATATATGATTAAATACATAATATTATTAAATATGAATTAATATGTTTTAAAAAATCATTCAGGTACATACAAAGTGTGATTGAAAACTATGGTGAATGTTTAAATTTAAAAAATTTATTACAGTAAAAGACACATTGCCATTACTCCCCCTCAAAATACTCCCCCTCAAACACCCTTATCCCATCGTTCTTGCCACTTTCTGAAGCAGTTCTGGAAGTCCTCTCTCGTGAGTGTCTTTATTTGCACTGTGGTGGCTGCCTTGATGTTCTGAAATGATTCAAAACGTTTACTTTTCCTGGTCATTTTGACTTTGGGGAAGAGCCAGCAGTCGCACGGTGCCAGATCTGGTGAATAAGGTGGATGAGGACACACCGTAATGTCCTCACTTTTGCTCACTTTCAGGTCTACCATGGCCATTAGCACTTCTTCGAAGGGTGACACTCTCTCTGGTCAACTAAATCAAAATGGAAAACTGGTCTCTTTCCAAAAACTGCCCCCAACAAAAACAAACCTATTTGCAGGGCAGAGTTGTCTATAAATATTTTGTCAATAGCAAGATGCTTTTTCCTAGAGCGGCAATTCTGGTAACGTGGGGACCAGCCAAGTCGCTCTGGAAATTAGTGCCTGTGGTGGACAGGGGTGACTTCTGCATTTTGGAGACCACCACCATGATATCTCCCTTCTCTTTGTTTATCTCTGTCCCCCTCCCTTTCTTTCTTATTCCTTTCCTTTCAATCGCTATGCTCCAGGATACTCAGAGGAACTCTGAGAATTTCTTGGTATTGCCAATGGCCTTTAGGTCTCAAGTGGTAAAGAGCACTGACTATGGAGTCAGAACTCCTGGATATGTAGGATCCTGGGTAAGGGACTCTACCTCTCTGACCTCTAGAGTCTTTTTTTAACTTTTTTATTGGGGAATATTGGGGAACAGTCTGTTTTTCCAGGACCCATCAGCTCCAAGTCAAGTTGTTGTTTTCAATCTAGTTGTGGAGGGCACAGCTCAGCTCTAGGTCAAATCGTTTTTTTCAATCTAGTTGTGGAGGGCGCAGCTCAGCTCTAGGTCAAATCGTTTTTTTCAATCTAGTTGCGGAGGGTGCAGCTCACTGGCCCATGTGGGACTTGAGCCGGCAACCTTGATGTTATGAGCACTGTGCTCTAAACACTGAGTCAACCAGCTTCCCTCTAGAGTCTTATCTGGAAAATGGGTTTATAATATCTAACCCTAAGGTTTTGTGACTGATTGCTGAGAGTTACATAAAAATGCTTTGGAACCTGTAAAGCACAATACACATCTAATTTCCTGTTGCCATTTCCCTAGATCCATTTCTTGTAACCTGATACTCCTAACTCAGTCTCATCCAGGGAAGCTAATCTCTTCAAAATCTTTACTCTAGACTGTGCCCAGTATATGCTCTGCACAGATCATCCATCACTTTGAAGCAAGATGACTTGCAATGTTTCTGTTTGTCTCCCAGACTGTGGTCCAATTTATTCCTGTAAACCATGGAGAGTCATAAGTGCACTAGCACAGTCTGGAAGGAGTAAAGAAGCTGGAAACAGGTCAATGCAAATATCAAGGGCAACTTTAAAGGAGTAATGGAGAGGCATGTGGGCAGCCTGAGATTCTTGCATTGAAAAGGGAGGCTTCTTTGCTTTTGGGGTGGGCAACAGTTCAGGAGCTAATGACATAAAGGATTTTTGCACCAGTGGGACTTTCTGTCTTAGGGCCTCCTTTCCTGAGGTCCTCCAGTCCTACAGAGTGTCTTCTCCCAGTGTTTAGAAAGGCCTAAGGTTATTTTCTAGGTTCTCCTGCCCCGAGGGAGGGCTCTGGAGGTAGGACCTTGCTGAACCTTCAGAATAGAGGTGGCAGAAGCAGTTCTGTCATGCAATCCAGGTGAGTATGTAAGACTTCAAATAGATGTGGGCCTTGAATAATAAAGCGAGCCATGGGGAGCTGAGAAGAAAATGTAACTTCCCCTGGAAGTGGTATAGACACTCCTTCATTTTACTCCATTAGAACTCCGAGCACAGGACAAGATAGGGAGCGATTCAATGGCCCCCTCGTGCATCTCTATCTGGGCTCTGCTATCTCCTGAGCTGCTTCTGCAAGTGTTGAGAGGCCCATAAGCCAGAACAATGTCAGTGTGAGGCATTCTGAGATCCAAGATTGGGTCTCTCAACACCTGACTGAACTACCAGCCTTTTGAGCAAGGCTGCTTCCCTAGACGGTTCTTTAGTATATGCCAGGTAAGCTCCTGGCTCCTTCAACAAACTCCCATTGCGGATCTCAGACCGCAATTTTCTGCTCACCCTGCCTCGTTCTATCTCTGGGTGGCCCCTGCTGGTATAGCCCTGGTGGCACCACCCAAGGGCATCTCAGCCAAGCCCTTTCACATCTATAACCGACTACATGTCTGACCTAACCACGAAACAAGACTAACCTCCCAGAACCACTCAAGTTCCAGGCTCCCGCAGTGGCCAGACCACAATCACCATGAAGCCCTGTTCTGAAGTGTGGGTGAAACACGTCTTTCATTTGGATATCTCCATGACAGCTTCAAAGTAGTGGATGCATGTGGCATTAAAAGACTGGAGAAAAAAACATTTAAACAAATATCTGTGCAGGAACATAATTTGTCTGGATATTAGCAAACTAATAGTAAAATTCTACGCTACACTAGCCACATGAAACTTCAAAGTGCTCATGGAAAATGAGCATGACCATGAGGTCAGGTGTTTCTGACCTTCTTGATTTGGGAAATTAGTTCTTACCGTCCTGCAGTGCCCTCAAAGGCGTATTCCCAGCCATCAAGGGTGCGGCAATATGGGCCTTGGACAAGGCCCAAAGCCGATATAACCAGGCAGTATCCAGAAAAAGCAATTCCAAGGGCAGAAAAGATAATCGACAGCAGTGTCTAAATTAAACATTAGAACAAGGAGGTTAGTGCCATAGAATGAAACAAGGGGATATTGGGAATAAATGATCAGATAGGTACTTTCTCGTCCTCATCCAAGTCTAATCCACTCTATGTAATAACACGTGCCCACATAAAAATGGAGGGCCAGCCCAGTGGCTCAAGAGGTTAGAGCTCCATGCTCCTAACTCCCAAGGCTGCCGGTTCGATTCCCACATGGGCCAGTGGGCTCTCAACCACAAGATAGTCAGTTCAATTCCTCGAGTCCCACAAGGGATGTTGGGTTCCGCCCCCTGCAACTAGGATTGAACACGGCACCTTGAACTGAGCTGCCTTCCGGATGGCTCAGTTGGTTGGAGTGCATCCTCTCAACCACAAGGTTGCAGGTTCGACTCCCCATGGGATGGTGGGCTGCGCACCCTGCAACTAGCAACGGCAACTGGACCTGGAGCTGAGCTGCGCCCTCCACAACTAAGACTGAAAGGACAAAAACTTGACTTGAAAAAAGTCCTGGAAGTACACACTTTTCCCCAATAAAGTCCTATTCCCCTTCCCCAATAAAATCTTTAAAAAAAAAAAAAAAAAGAAAAAGAAACATTTGATCCAAACCCACTTGATCTTAAAAATAAGTTTTTAAATGACTTTTTGTCTGGCATTCCATAGAGGCAACTAGTTGACTTACTAAATTTCTCCATTTGTTCTGGAATTTTGATATCAAAATAATGATCACCTCATACATAATGAAGTGGAAGGATGTGATCAATCTACACTTATTTATTGAATGTGATTTTCTAGGTAGTGTGGGTTCTCTAAGAATCATAAGCTATAATCTCTGTTTTCTCTTATGCAGAAGATATCTGAATATCTTTACATATAGGAAAATGAGAAGAAATATCAGGTGTTAGCCTAGATGGTCATATTTATATTCAAGTAAGGATTGATAGGGAGGAAAATGTTTTCATTTGGATGTGAGAATGAGCAATATTCACCGGCAGATCAACACAAGCAGAATTGTGAGAAGTAGATAGGTTTGATCTAAGAGGGGGTTCCTACAGAGAAGGAGAGAAGTTACGAAGACCAGACTGTCATACTTCTAATACCAGGGAGACAGGGTTGGTAGGATACAATCTAGACATGTGTTGCCTACAAAGTGAGTGCAGCTTGGCAGATCGGGGTGGAAGATGGTCTTGAATGCTGGATCAAGGAGGCTAGACTTTCTCCTTCAGGCCAAGTAGCTTTAACTCCCATAATCTTTTACTTAAAAAGATTCAAATCTGCAAATAAGTTGAAAGTATAGTACAACAAACCCTTATATGCCCTTTATCTAGACTCACCTTTTGTGAATATTTACCACTTCTGTTTGTTCTGTGTGTGTGTGTGTGTGTGTGTGTGTGTGTGTATTTACATGTTTGTTGCTGAATCATTTTAATGTAGGTTGCGGATAACATGATTTCTTACTCCTAAATACATCAGTTCATATCTCCCCAAAATAAAGATAGTCTATTATTCTGCTGTTTTTTACTTTTTTGTACAGGATTTCATGAAGGTTTATGCACAAGGTTACATTTCTTTAGTTTTCTTTAATCTCACTGCCTTGTTTTACAGGATATTAAATTGTTTTTGAAGAATATCAGCCAGTTGTCTTGTAGAATGTTCTATGTTTTAGGCTTTTCTGATTGTTTCCTCACAATTGGACTTGGGTTGAACTTTGTGGCAAGAAACTTGATTAGTGTGGGTACATTATAGGCCCCTCACTGCAGCTGGTGATGCTAAGTTTGATCTTTTGGTTAAGGTGGTTTCCTTCAGATCTATAAATGTACATTTTCCACTTTCCAATTAGTAAATAATTTGTGAGATAGTACTTTGAGACTGTGTCATATCCTCTTCCTAAAGGCACTTCAGCTGACAAATTTAGCATCCACTAATGATCCTCATATCCATTGGTCATCTAATTATCATAATAATTGGTCGCAGTGTACTGCTTTTCTAATTCTATCATTTATTCTGCATTTATAAGCTATCATTTTTCTTCACAGAAGAACTTGCATTTCCCATTTGTTTCTCTGCTGCCTCTCGTTCTGCATATTGTACATCATGGGTATTTTTTTTCAATTAAAGTTTATTGGGGTGACGATTGCTAGTAAAGTTACATAGATTTCAGGTGTACAATTCTGTATTTCATCATCTATAAATCACATTGTGTGTTCACCAGGTATTTAACATATTGTGTTATAATTTATAACCATTATTATTCTCTTAAATGCTAGTTTAAATATGGCCAATGGGAACAGTCCTTCAAATCAATTCCTGTGTCCTTTGACATATCTTAATCGTTCTTTGAACATTTACTTGCTTTCTGGCACAAGATGTCCTGAGCTTTTTTGAATTTATGTTGCCATAGACTTGGAATAAATTATTTTTGCAACAAGCCATGTAGTTGGCTTATGAGCAAGGATTTGTGACATGAACCAATATATGATTTTGAAAATTTTCTCTGGCAGTGATGGTATACCAGCTGGAAGTGAGAGAATCCATAAATAAGGATTTCACATGGGGACAATTTCAAGTTCATGTGACAAAGACATGCACTGGATGAAAAGACATGCAGGAGAAAATGAGTAGCTGGAGAGAGACTGAAAATAAAAAATCCAGAGTCTGAAATTTGGATGAAAAGGAGAGAAAAATAGGGATGCCAGCAAGGATAGTTTGGTTTTGGAAGAAAAACGAATTGAGTTTTAGAAGTGTTGATTTCAAATGAAATTAGGACTAGTCAAACAGAAACTTGCAGTAGCCAGTTGATGATAAATTCAAAAGCTGAGACCAGACTTCTAGTCAAGATGGTGAAGTAAGTAAATGCTGTCCTCACTTCCTCTTATGACCACATCAAATTTACAACTAAATTATAGAACATTCTTGAGAACCACAGAATAGCTGAACAGAACTCCTGTAGCTAAGGATATAAAAAAGAAGCCATGTCAAGACTGGTGGGAGAGGTGGAGATGCTAAATGTGTTGGTCTCACACCCACTAGTGGCAGTTTATAATAAGAGGGATGTTTCACCCCCTGAGGAGTGAGGAGTCCCAGCCCCACACTAGGCTCCCAGCCCAGAGCACCAGTGATGGGAAGAGTAGTCTCCACAGCACGTGGCTGCAAAAATCAGTGGGGATTCCATCTGGGTGAGATGGAGGCTGTTGTAGAACCAGACACCCTCTTAAAGATCCGAAACACAGACTCACTTACTCACAAACACTCACCCTAAATTCTAGTGAAGGGACAGCAGCTAGAAAAGCAGCAGGGACATATGCAGAGGAACTGAAGTACCTGGCTTCAGGGAAAAGGCTGGAGGGGCAGCTCTTCCCCAGACAGAAGGGCTGGTAGATGCAACTGTCCCTTTATTCAGGCCTCCCTTCACTCAGCCTGCAGGCTCCAAGTCTAAGTCTTCATTAACACGGCTGATCCCACCCTGGTGATTCCCTGAGACCCCACTCTACCCAACTCACACACCAGCTTGAACCTCTTTCAGTGGCTGGCCTTGACCTATGCTGCAGACTTTCCTAAAATCCCTCAAAGATCCACAACCCCCAAACAAGCAGTGGCTGACCTTGTCATGCACTGTACTTCTTGCTAAGGGGCCACAAAGCCAGTACTAGTGGCAGCTGATCTCGCTCCACAGCATACCCTCTCCCAGGTGTCTCTAAGCCCAGAAAAGACAGCTACCAACCTCATATCACTTTGTACCTCAGCTCCTACCAGTTGATCCTGGGCCAGGCACAGGCAGCAGCTGATTTCAGCATGCACCAACAGCCCTCCCAAGAGTCCCCAAAACCAACACACCTGGTGGCTGACTTCGGACCACATCAGAGCACCACCTGATTATCTGCACAACTCCTAAAGGGTAGACTCAGCAGGCACCAGAGTCTTGCTAAAGCAAATTCTGCTCCATGGGGTCAGCCCCCACAAAAAAGCTCATCAGCTGTAATCACAGCAGCCTTCATAGCCAGCCAGTCTGAGTTTCAATCCCACCTAGTGAAATGTCAACAACAATCCAGGCTCAGCTACAACAGTAGGGCACACACAAGTTACACAAGCGACGCCACTGGAGACTGTGCCACTGGGCCCCACAGAACACCTACTACATAGGGCCACCCTGCCAAGACTGAGAGACATATCAGATGTACCTAATACACAGAAACAAAATATATATTTCCCCATCAGATGAAAACAAAACAAAAACGGGAGTAGCAATACTTATGTCAGCCAAATAGACTTTAAAACAAGGGACAAAGAAGGACACTTCATAATGATAAAGAGATCAATCCAACAAGAGGAAATAAATCTCATAAACATCTATGCATGCAATGTAGGAGCACCTAAATGCATAAAGCAAATATTGAAGGACATAAAGGGAGAGATCAACAGTAATACAGTCATAGTAGGGAAGTTTAACACCCTATTAACATCAATGGAGAGTTCATCCAGACAGAAAATCAACAAGGAAACCGTGGCCTTAAATGAAACATTAGACTAGATGGATTTAATTGATATCTTTAGAACATTTCACCGAAAGCAGCAGAATATACATTCTTTTCTAGCACACATGGAGCATTTTCCAGGATAGACCACATGTTAAGCCACAAAAAAAGTCTCAGAAGTTTAAGAAGATTGAAATCATATCAAGCATCTTCATGATCACAATATGAAACAAGGAATGAATTACAAGAAAAAACTAAAGAACACACAAACACATAGAAGCTAAATAACACCTTACTAAATGAATGGGTTAATAATGAGATCAAAAGATACCTTGAGACAAACAAAAATGAAAACACAACAACCCGAAGTTTATGGGACCCAGCCAAAGCAGTTCTAAGACAGAAATTCAGAGCGATGCAGGCTACCCTCAAGAAACAAGAAAAAGAATCTTATATAAACAATCTAATATTACACCTAATAGAACTAAAAAAAGGAAGAACAAACAAAGCCCAAAGGAGAAAGAAGAAAATAATAAAGATCAGAGCAGAAATAAATGAAATAGAATCTTTAAAAAAAAATACTAAAGATCAATGAAATCAAGAGCTGGTTATTTGAAAAAATAAACAAAATTGGTAAACCTTTAGTCAGACTCATCAAGAAAAACAGAGAGGACCCAAATAAATAAAATTATAAATGAAAGAGAAGTGATAACGGATACTACAGAGATACAAAGTCTTATAAGAAAATACTACAAATAATTGTATACCAACAAACTGGACAAAATGGAAGAAATGGATAAATTCCTAGAAACATACAATCTTACAGACTGAATCAAGAAGAAACAGAAAATCTGAACAGACTGATAGCTATTAATGAAATTCAATCAGTAATCAAAAAACTCCCCAAAACAAAGGTCCTGGACCAGATGGCTTCACAGGTGAATTTCACCAAATATTTAAGAAAGAATTAACACTTATCTTTCTCAAACTATCCCAAAAAATTTAAGACGAGAGAAGGCTCCCAAGCTCACTTTATGAAGTCAACATTACCTTGATTCCAAAACCAGACAAAGATGCACACACACACTCACACACACACAAAGATAGATATATATACATCTATCTATCTATCTTGGTATGTATTTGCATAATCTATCATACATATACATATATGTATATATGTATGTATATATGTATATATGTATGTATGTATGTATATATATGTATATATGTATGTATATATGTATGTATATAAGTATGTGTATATGTGTATATATGTATGTGTATACATATGTATACATATGTATGTATGTGTGTATATGTATATATGTATGTATGTTATATATATACATACACACACAAAGACAGATATATATACATATATATCTGTCTTCGTGTGTGTTTGCATAACCTATCATACATATACACATATGTATATATGTATGTATATATGTATGTGTATACATGTATATATGTATGTATATAGGTATGTGTATATGTGTATATATGTATGTGTATACATGTGTATATATGTATGTATGTGTGTATATGTATATATTTATATGTGTATATATGTATGTATATTATATATATACATACACACGAAGATAGATATATATACATATACGTATATACATATATCTATCTTCGTGTGTGTTTGCATAATCTATCATACATATACATATATGTATATATGTATGTATATATGTATGTGTATATATGTATGTATATACATATATATACATATATATGTATGTATGTGTGTATATGTATATATGTATGTATATTATACACACACACACACACACACACACACATATATATATACACACCCTGTTTCCCCGAAAATAAGACCTAGCCAGACAATCAGCTCTAATGCTTCTTTTGGAGCAAATATTAATACAAGACCCAGTATATTATGTTATGTTATGTTATGTTATGTTATGTTATGTTATGTTATGTTATGTTATGTTATGTTATGTTATGTTGTAAAGGCCCAATCTTATAGTAAAACAAGACCGGGTCTTACATTAACTTTTGCCCCAAAAGATGCATTAGAGCTGATTGTCTGGCTAGGTCTTATTTTCAGGAAAACACACACGCGCACACACACACACACACACACACACACACACACACACACACGAAGGTATGACAATTAATTTCGTGAACTCATCCTAGAAAAAGTGCAACATACCTCATTACTACATATCACTACAGTCACCTTCTACCCTTGGGAAGCTATGCACCAACCCCAGTGCCTAGTCCACCCTTCAAAGCAATTTTGGAACTCTTTATGGAATGGCCATCAGAGTTGTCATCGTATGACCCTTGATGTCCTGAATGTCATCAAAATGTCTTCCTTTCAACCTTTCCTTTATCTTCAGGTAAAGAAAGAAGACAGTAGAGGCCAGATAAGGTGTGTAGGGAGGGTGTTCCAATACACTTATTTATTTACTGGCTAAAAACTCCCTCACAGACAGTGTCATGTGAGCTGGTGCATTGTCATGATGCAAGAGCCATGAATTGTTGGCAAAAAGTTCAGGTCGTTTTCGTCTTTTTCACGCAGCCTTTTCAGCATTTCCAAATAGTAAACTTGGTTAACTGTCCAGGTGGTAAAAATGCATAATGAATTTTTATGATATCAAATTTTATGATAGCATAAATTATAATACCATAATGCATAATGAATTTTTATGATATCAAATTTTATGATATCAAAAAAGGATGTTGCAACAAGTTTGCGAACTTAATTGTCAGACCTCATACTTTGCATATACACAACAATGTGAATAAATCCAAAAATCATTATGCTGATTGAAAGAAGCCAGATATAAAAGACAAAAACTGTATGACTCTGTTGGTATAAAATATAAAGTAATCTAGAATGATAAAAATCAGATCAAAGATAACGTTTTGGGGGTGATGGAAATATTCTGTGTCTTGATTGTGATAGTGGTTTCATGGGTGTATTCAACTGTCAGAACTCATGGAATTATACACTTTTAATGAATGCCATTTATTAGATGTAAATTGATCCTCAATAAAGGTGATAAGAAGAAAAAAATAGACTCACAGAAACCCAGCTAGAAAAGGAGAGTACTATTTTCTAATTTCATGTGTTTTTAAATCCCGAGTTTCTGGAAGAACATCAGCAGAACGAAGGTGAAGGAAAGACTGTAAACAAACAGAAGATAATTTTGGTTGTAAACTCTTGGGCTCTGAACTGAAGGGATCATGGTGAGGGTATGATAATGTTTATATTTTCATGTTTCTGAGTGAGAGGAAAAAAGCCCATTCAACCACCCTCAAAAACTATTGCTCTTACCATGTATTTTTTGCTGCAGTTTTCACTCTGGCAACATTTATAATTGTTATCACTCTCCAGTACAAGAAGGACTGCTGCTACTATAAGCATCTGCAGTAGGGAAGAGAGAAAGTATCAGAAATGGGATGCTAGCTTATATTCATATTCTTAACCACGGCACAGTGATTCAGAGCATAGACTCTAGTGCAGGTAGGTGTGGGTTCCAATTCCAGCTCTCACACTTGCTAGCTCTGTAAGTTCGAGTCCTTCCTATAAAATGGTGTTGAGAATTCACCTCATGGGGTTGATATAAGGTAATATATGTAAAATATTGAACATAGTGCTTGATTCAGAGTAAGTCATTGATAAATATAAGCTATTATTATCATGGTAGATCAGTCATCAAAAGCTAACGATTAAAGAGGAATAAATGGTAAGGACACGGGAATACCACCCTGGGCAGCAAGTCTGCATTTCTCACTGACCCAGTTGAGGAAGACAAAGGAATACCATTCAGACTTTGCAGTTTGCCAGCCTCTCTCAATTTACTGATGTCTGGGAATGGAGGTGAGAGGCCTAGTTAATCTGAAACTGCATCTCTTAATTCAAAGTAAAGCAAGCTCAATTTCCCCATGCACTCAAGCCATCTCAGGTTCAAATTTTCCCGTGTTTTGTCTGTATGAAGCCAACTAACTGGGATAATTCAATGTATTCTGCTTCCCCCTTTTTTGGTATCTTAAGCAAAAGGTTGTATTTTTGTTCTGGAAAGACATTAATTTCTTGGTTATTATAATTCCTCCCTGGGGCAGGTATGGACCATTTATTGCGTCTGGCAAATCCTCCACCTATCCTTTATTCCCATTGCTCAGTACTGAATCTTGAAGCTAAGTTCATAGTTATTTTATTGTTTGCAGTCAACATCTCCAGTTTCCAAATTTCTTCAGACTTTATTTATTTATATATCCATTTCATTATTTATCTGTATTCTTCTCCTTTCTCCTAAAAGGAGTTGGTACAGTAACACTACTATTTTTCAAGAAATCTTAAACAATGAAAAACAGAGAACGGATTCTTTCCCTTGTTTTACATTTTACGTGGAATATAAGCAAAAGAGTTCTCTATTCTCCTCCTTTCAACACCAGTAGTTATCACGGATTTTAATAGATTTTAACCCAATAATGCCTTACAACTCTTGCATTTATTACAATTATTGAGGGAAATAACGATGAGATAAGGCATAGTAAACCAAATACAGTAACTAACTTCATTATAATATTGGTAGAAATATTTAGACATTGATCCTGGAGTCCTGTGCCAAATGAGAAACACAGGCATAGCCTGTGTTGAAAGAGAAACTGCTTTCTTTTTTTGTTATAAAGTATAACTGCAGTACAGAGGGCTCAAGAATAGTGGAGGAAAAATCACCCTTAATTCCACCACCCTCACATGTTTTTATGTATTTATCTCCAGTGTTTTCCCCACATATGTATATTTTACATAGTTGCAATCTTAATTTAGTCACAATTTTGTTATATCTTTTTCACTTACAAAATAATATTCATTTTCCATGTTGTTATACCTTCTTAATTACAATTTTCATCAACATATGAAGTGAACGTACTGTATAACTTCTTTGACTACTTCTATGCTAGGATGCTTGTACTTATTTCTATTATAAACAATGTTGTCACAAACATCTGTGTATATATCTCTTTCCTTAATTTGGGATATGTCCTTAGAATGAATTCTTCAATCTAGGATTACTGAGTCAAAAGACTTAAGCATTCTCATAAATTTTAATGTCATTTCAAAAGTCTTCTCCAAAATGTTTGCATTTATTTATAGAACCACTACCACCCTTTGTTATGTAGCTATCACTTAGCTTCAATAGCACTGGATATTAATATTTTAAAGTTTACTACTTTAGAATGCAAAACAGTAACAACATGAAAACTGTTTTCCAACACAGCTATTCAAATACTATAATAATTAAACACCCACAGAGACGTAGAGGTAGATTATAATGGATTTTCTTTTAGTTATCAGGGCATAATAAGTTTACAGTGCACAATGTGTTATTTTTAGCAGTGATATATGATCAGGAAAAGTGTCTCTTCCTCTGAGTTGCCAACATGATTTACTTGTTTTTAAAGAGCACAAAATCATCAGGAAAATATTCATGGATTCTTACCGTGAATAATTTGATTTAGTTTTCAAAAACACCTTCCATTATTAGGGATATAATGTCAGACTATTTAGCACTGATATGGCCCATCCTTCCAAAAGTATTTATAATCACAATAGTCATTGGTTACCTACTCCAAATCAGTCTCTGTCCTGGCACTTCATACATGAGATTTTATTCAATCCCCACAATGACCCTGAAAAGTAAATGTCACTATTCCCATTTTCTAAATGAGGACACTGAGGCTTGAAGACATTGAATAACTTGCTCCAGATCTCATGGCACAAACGACAGAACTTAGATTTGAATGCAAATTTGTCTGAGTCTCCAAGTCTCCACTTTTCCACGCTGTCTTAATACAAGGCTAGAGAAATTGTGAGTGCAGGTAGAAAATCTGTTCTGGAAAAGAACAATGCCACTGAAGACTAAATAACTTAACTTGACATGCAGACTTCATGAGGACCTAATATTTCTACATGTCAGAGTCTCACAAACTTTTGTCGGGATTAATTTCCTGCATTGCTTATTAAAGCTACATAAATGAGCAGCTTACCGAAAACAAAACCACTCTCCAAATCCTAAGGGACTGCCTGCTTCTCTACCTCCACCCAGCTTCCAACTCCCAAACCAGGATTAGTAGAATGATTTTTCCATTATTCATATTTTTACTAGGAACAAAGCAATTCTTAGTTAAAAAAAAAAAAAAAAGTCCCCTTCTGTGATCCCAAGTCTCCAGTCACACTTACCATGACACCTGAGAAACAGATTCCTTCAAAATACCACACGAAGTTGGTGAGTTTATTGCTGGAAGCATAGGAAGTTTGCCCATTTGGGAAATACAGTAATATATTCACAGTTATACTCCAAAGTGCAAGCGGAATCAGCAGACCACTTAGGCAGCCTCCACATTTCCGAGACCCCATTTTACCCTGCTCAGAACCTGCACGAGATTTCAAGAGTGTAGAGTTACATAAAGCCTGTTTTACTTCCTACCTGTCCTTTTTCTTTTTTCTTTTTTTTTTTTCAAATTACCTGCCACTTTCTGGGTCAGAGCCCTTTACTTCATATTCATGAGGAGCCCAGGACTCGGACAGAACTGCAGCCCACAGTCTCTCGGTGTGAAATAGTGGTTTACTGTTTGGAGAACAATAGACAATGATCTACAGCTGAAGAGCTGAGCTGGTCTTCATCCTGTGCCAGAGGAATGTGGTGTTTTTACTGCTTTTAAAATAAGTCATTTTCCTTTGGATTGGAGCACTAAAGACTTAACCCTGAGCATGTTTGAAGAAGGAAGTTGGGGTGGGGGTTGGCATTGAATCTGGCAAATTTCACCCAACAGTGGACAGTCAGACTAAGAGGAAACTACCAAGGTGGCTTATATTAGAGCACGGTATGTGGTATGTTTGCTCAAAAATCCTGACTTTATAGATCTGTCTTTTCTTCAAGATTATTTAGTGTTGTGTTCACTATTTCACACTCACCAAGCATTGTTTAAATTGCAGGGAGCACAAAAAGGACAAAGAAAGGGACAGGCTGGTGACTGGGTAAAACAAGACATCAGAGTAAGTGAGTTGATTGTCACAATGTCAGTATAGCTTTCCTCCCAAGAATTCATATCTATTTTCTCTCCCTCTCTGAAAAATAATAGCAGAAATAGCTTCGTATCTTCCTTACTGTTTAGGAAAAAGAGGTAAGAGAAGTTGGGTACTTTGATTAAGACTTTATGAGTATTAAGTTTGAAACAAGGGTTTAAGAACTCTCCCTTCCAAATTATTGCCCTAAATTTAAAGAGCCACACATCCGCTCTAATTATGACATGAGAAAGGATAATGGAAGGCAACTTGGTAAAGATAATGTAGACAGTCGTGGTAAAGAATTCAAGGGTTGCCTGACCTTACTGCCAAGTCTCACTACTGGTAACCTCAGAACCCTGCCTGACTTCGCTTTCTTCAGTCTCAACTGCCTTACCTGTGAAATGGGAATTGAAAAACTGGTACCTCGCCCACAAGGATAATGTGAGGATTAAGTGAGATTACGTGTGCAAAGGACAATGTCAGGTGATAATTAGAAAAAGTAGGCAATAAATGGGAGCCATCATTAATAATAAAAAGAAAAGTTATAGGAATATAATTACCAAAATAATACAGACATCAGAAGTAAAATGTGCTCATTGACTCCTTTCGGTACCAAAAGATTTCTGTATCATGAACTCTTGAAATCTTGATCCCAGAAGTATTCATATTTAATTTGTTACTGTCCTCCAGAAAGTATTAATACTCTGTAACATATATATTATACTTTTAATTCAACAGAATAAAAACTTATTTTTATATTAATAATTTTAAATTGCATCATACTTATACTATCTTTTTAATTGAGATATTTGGAGCCACTTTGGATTCAAACAAAATAAACCTAGAAACTAGCAGTTGTATACTGTAACGGGTTCCAAAGAGGTTTCTTGGTACCCCTGATGGATGTAATTTTTTTTCTGTAGTGTTTATGAGCAAAACGCATCAACAAAGTCTAGTTATTAGATCCACCCCCCACCAGGGGCATACAAGCAACCTAAAATCCTACTTACTAGAGCCCTTGGGATGATGAGAAGAGCAATAACATTTTGGGTTGAAGATTTATTGAGCACCTCTTATGTGCCAGGCACTGTTCTAAAAGCTAAGGCGAGATCAGTGAACAAGATAGTCCAAACTCCTTGCCCTTGTGGTACTTACATTCTACTATAAGGAAGACAAACAATAATAATAAATAAAAAGTGGATAAGTAAAACATATAGTGTATCAGCTAGTGATAAGTGTGGCTAAAATAAATCAGAAAGGGACAACTAGGAGTGCCAGAGAATAAAGATGAGGATGTCGTTTCAAACAGAGTGTCAGGGAAGATTTTACTGAGAAGGTGACATTTGAGCAAAGATATGAAGAAAGTGGAGTGGGTGAGCCACGCAGAGAAGGTGGGGAAAATCATTACAGGCTGAGAGACCTCAGGTAGAATTGAACCACAGAGAGGAGACCACTGCAGCTTGAGTCAGGGAGGAAAGGGAAGGGTAGTGACATCTGAGGTTAGTTTTGAGGAGAAAACTGGCTTGATAGGAGTTTGTTGTCACAACACCAGTACAGCTGTCCTCCCAAGAGTTCGAATCTATTTTCTCTCCCTCTCTGAAAAATAACAACAGGAATAAATTCATATCTTTCTTACTGTTTAAGCAAAGGAGGTGAGAGAAGTTGGGTACTTTGATTAAGACATTATGAGTACTAATGCTCACTCTGGCGTCTGTGTTGTGAATAGATTGTTAAGGGGATGGGTGACAGAAAGAGATGAGTTCTGAAACCATTTCAACAATCCAGTGGCACCATGGATGATAGTGGATCAGACCGTGGTAGTACCATGTTTCCCAAAAAATAAGACTGGGTTTTATCTTAATTTTTGCTCCAAAAGACACATTAGGGATTATGTTCAGGGGATGTCATCCTGAAAAATCATACTAGGGCTTATTTTCCGGTGAGGTCTTTTTTCAAGAAAACAGTAGTAGCAGAGATGGTGAAAAAAGGCTAGATTCTGAATACCTGTATATTTTGAAGATAAAGCCAATAGTATTTGGTGACAGGTTGGATTGAATGTAAGAAGAGAGCAGTCAAAGATGACTATATAGTTTGGGGCCTGAGCAACTGGAAGATTGAGGTTATCATTAACTGAAATGAGCAAAACAGCAGGTTGAGCAGGTCTGGGAGGGGAAAGATAAGGTGGTCAGTTTCAGGTATCCCAAGGTTTGAGATAACCTACTAAAGATCCAAGTGGAGGTGCCAATTAAGCAGTTAGATATACAAATATGAAGAGTTGTCAGCGTAGAAATGGTACTTAAAGCCATGAATCACTATGGGAATGAGTGTAGGTAGAAAGCAGCCCTGAAGACTAAAACCTGGGCAGCCTAATGAGTTGAGTTTGGGAAAATGAAGGGAGCCAGCAAAGAAGACTGAGAAACGGCCAGCGGGTTAGAAGAAAAACCAGGAACTTATCCTGGAAGTAGAGTTTCTAGTTGAGGAGGAAGTGGTCAGCTGAGTCAACTGCTGCCTATGGAGCAAGTAATATGGGAGAACTGAGAACTGGCTATTGCACTTAGCAAAGTGAAGGTCGCAATGACCTTGATAAGAGGAGCTTTAGTGGCGGGATAGACATGAGAGTCTAGCTGGAATGAGTTCATGAAGGAACAGGAAGAGTGGAATTGGAAACATAACGAAGTAACTGTTTTGCAGAGTTTTGCTGTAAAGGAGAGTAGAGAAATGGGACAGTAGCTGGGGGTAAAGTGAGAGGTAAGGGAAAAATTAATGGGAAGAAGTATAGCATGTGTGTGTGCAGGTGGGAGTGGTTTTGTAGCGAGGTGGGGATTGACCATGCGAGAGGGAGGGGAGAATTGCTGGAGCAGTGTCCCTGAGTGAATGAGAAGGGGGAGGGGAGCGCATGCACAGATGGAGGAGCTGCCTTAGCAACCTGGGCAGTTCAGGCCTGGTAACAGAAGGGAAGACAGGGCGTACAAGATTGGAGGCAGTGGGAACTTCTGATGGCTTCTGCTTTCTCAGTAAAACAGGAAGCAGGTTTATTAGCAGATAATAAGGAAGGGGAGAGGGTATTAGAGGTTTGGAGAGAGAGAAGATATGAAAGAGTTGCCTAAGAAAGTTGGATGGTGAACAGTCTAGAGAAATGTGTCAGGATTGCTAGCAGGCTGAGGGCCCATTGAGGTCATGAATCTATAGTGAGACTGGACAGCATGGTTGAGTGTTCTTCTTAGTGAAGTTCAGATGCAGAGGTGTGGGCAGTAAGAAAGCTGGAATTAACCAGGATTGGGACTTTGCCAGGCAAATGCCATGAAGACAGGGGCAAAGAAATCATGAATATATATGAAGTGGGATCCTGGAATTTGAGATTAAGATGTTTCAGGAATTGGTGAAGACAAAGTCTAAAAGTGTATTGTGGGCTAAATTTTGTCCTCAAAATTCATATGTTGAAGGCCTAATCCCCATAACCTCAGAATGTGACTGTATTTGGAGAAAAGCCTTTAAAGGGGGTGATTACGTTTAAAGGAAGCTGGTAGGGTTGGCTGTAGTCCAGTCTGATTTGTGTCTTTATAAGAAGAGGAAATTTGAGCGCCCAGAGACATCCCAGGGATGTCCCAGGGATATAGAGGAAAACCATAGGAGGACGCAAGACGGCCATCTGCAAGCCAAGGAGAGAAGTCTCAGGAGAAACCAAACCTGCCGACATCTTGGTTTTGGACTTACAGCTTCCATTAATGTGAGAAAATAGATTTCTGTTGTTGAAGCCACCTGCTCTGTGGTATTTTGCTACAGCAGCCCTAGCAGACAAACACCAGGTGTGACCACGAGTGTGAGTGGCCAAGGTAGGGTGGAAGGCAAGAGGATTGGAAGGAAGAAGCTGACAGGGCCAGGTATTGCGATGATTACTTAGAATGAATATTAAAATCAACAAATATAACAATAGTAGTTTTGGAGAGAATGGCTATACAGAGAGCCAGGCGCTGAACTCTTCAAGGAATGAAAGGAAGTAAGCTTGAGATGGAATGAACGGAGGGTGGCTGATGACAGCATATAATCCAGCAGTAAAATTTACAGTCTCTTCAGCCAACACACAACCACTTCTTCTCCCATCAACTTTTGAGCAGAGCTGTGTAGAAAACTAAAAATGTCTGATTTGGCTTTCAGATATCCTCACCTTCTTGTCATAGAAATTCTAACAAGTGCTAAAATTTGAGAAAGAGGGAGAACAGGATAATGTCTGAAGACGGTAATGGGCTACCAAGAAATCCAGAAACAGTGTGTTTTACCAGATATATTTACAAGGTTCTAAGAAGGTTTAGTTGAGATTTCATAAAAGTTTTTATTGCCAATATTTTGTACTTTGGAGAGGAAAGACTAAGAATACTGTTTGTTAAAGTTCACGGGGAGTGGAATCATTGAGCATTTCGCACCTTGTATTAATGATAAATGTATTAAGTTGCAGCTTCCAGGAATTTTCAGTGTCAGTGAGGTGAGCTGTCAGGGCCACCCTCAAAATAATCATGATAAATTAATATCTTTGTGCTAGGCATCGTGCCAGAAGCTTTCACATACATTAAGAACAAAAATAAAATTCCCACCATGACACTAAGGTGAATGCATTATTAACCTCATTTTGCATGTGAAAAATAATGGATTCAAGAAAAACTTTTAAAACTTTCCCAGGAACTAGAAGTTAAGCCCAAGACTTTCATATTCTTTGGACTCTTCCACCATGTTCACCCTTGCCTCATAAACTTCTATGCATTAACCTTCTCTTCTTCATTGCGAATAGATTTTAAATTTGGATATTCTGATTCCTCGGTGGTGACTGCCTGCAGTGTTATTTGAAGACACACTGGTTTCAGCGGGAGAAATATACAAATTAGCTAGGTTAACTAGGTAGGTTACTGATGTCTGCTGTGGAGGCGGGGTCAAAGAAGGGCAACATGCATGGCTAGTATTCTCCAGTCACGCCCCAAACAATGTCTCTAGTGATGCTTTCATGTCATGGTTAGTTATGAAGACTTGGGTGGGGGAGATGCAGGACCAATTGTCATTTGGAAGACTGTTCAGTAAGGGTGACAGAAGTGAATGAAGAGGAGATGACCAAGTGGAAAACTTGATAAAATTGTGAAAAGGGGAGTTGAGCAATTTCCTGGTATTTTGTTATCCCATTAATGAAAACATCTAATGAAATCTCCCTGAAAAACTAAAAAATTTACTTAATTTAATTTCTAAGAAAACTCTTTTTATACTTGCCTCCTGGAAAGAAAAAAAAAAAATGTGTGCTCATAAAAAACATTCCTGAAACCATTTGTCTCCAGTAAATTCCCAATTTTCTTGCCAAGTAATTCTTACTAAATCAGGATTTTCTTGCTGGTCCTCCAGGAACCGGGAAGAGTCACTGGGCTTCCGTGTTTATTGGCTGCTCCTGGCCTTGGCTTCCCGTTCTTAATAGCAGAGCTGAGGAAATCCGCAGGATGCCTGCTACCAGGGGACAAGGTGACTCAGGAGGAAGCACTCCACCTAAAATAGTCTTGGTGTGCAGCCTCTGAGTCATTTTGAAATCAGAGTTAATATGTGATCTGGAATTAATCCCATGGGTGATGGAAAGTGAAGAAGAAATTATCTTAAAGAAGTTTTCAAAAAGTTTGCCACAAAAATAAAAGTTTGACTGCAGCAAAAGCTAATATTTAGAGAGAAGTTTCATCCAGGGAGCTCGGTGGATGAATTGTGATTTCCTCCACTACTGTGGGCATAAAGTGCTGGTCATCACAGTTCAATCTAAGACCCACTGGGAGTGGATATTTCCTTAAAAACACATTGGAAGAGCATCAGTAAAACAGCTGTGTAAACAGAGATGGACCACTGGGATGCAGTATTCTTGATACTTATGTTTATGATTCTTTCCCTAGAATTATCTGGCCCAAAATGTCTCTAGTGCCTCTAGATTCTGGATTCATCTCCAACTAATGGTAAACATCTAGGGTTCTGCCTACTGAGAGAGAGGGGAAGGAGTATATGATGTCTGACAATTAAGTTCGAGAACTTGTTGCAACAATGTTGCTAACCTTTTTTGCTATCAGAGGGATTATTCATTATGAATTAGTACCAACTGGACAAACAGCTAACCAAGTTTACTATTTGGAAGTGCTGAAAAGGCTGCATGAAAAAGTTAGATAACCTGAACTTTTCACCAACAATTCAGGGCTCTTACATCAGGTCAATGCATGTGAAAAATAATGGATTCAAGAAAAACTTGCTTTTTTGTTGTTATCATCATTTGCTGATTTTTTTCTTTTTAACAATAAATAATACAGCTTATCTTCTGGTGCCTTCTGATACAGATTTACCTAGCAACATTAGTAAGTTACTGATTAGGATAGAAAATAGAGTGCATTGCAGCATTGCCCTTGTGAAACTCAGTGTATAAAATTGCTGTAGAAGGTGGTCTCAATCATTATAGCTTCGCAGCGAGGTGGGGAAAAACTCAGCTCTTGACAGCAGAAACTATAATTTACAAAACAGCCATATTTATAGTTTCAAAAAGTATAAATGTCTAACCTCTACTGTGTATGTTATTTCACTCGTATGTTATTTTATGCTTTATAAAGTGCCTTACCGACATAATCTCACTGACCTAAGAACAGCTCTGTGGAGTATGTGGGAAGAACATTCTCATCTCCATAAACTCACACAGATGACCAACCAAGATGGAACAGGCAGACAACTGGTCCAGAGTCTCTTGGCCGGGCTGTGGCAGAACTGCCTCTGGAATCCGCCTTTCTAATATTCCAGGCATCCTACTGCTGCTAGCTGAGGACTCACCGATGCCTCATGGGGTTAGAGTGATAGGTGCCTCTGTCAGTTCTTTAGCACCAGTTCGTGAAAGTGCCTCCCTCTTCCACTGGTTGTTTTGGAGACAACTTCTAGCTCAGTATAAGGGTGTATAAAGGGAAAGTCATCAGCAACTTCCTTGGTTACTTGTGACCCAAGAACAGATCAGCTTACTCTCCATATTTAGTTAGACCAGTAGGTCCCAACCCTGGCTGCACATGAATTTATAGTTAAAAATCCTGAAGCCTGAGGCACCCTCCAGACCGACTGCATCAGACTCTGGGGTTGGAGTCTGGATATCAGTTTTAAGACACCTTAGATGATTCTGATAGGTATGTAGCCAAGGTCAAGCTCCAGAATTAAAGAAATATGGGAAATGTCTCCGCTCTAAACCTGCAACTCTTTTTTAAATGGGTCAACACTCGATTTGAACATAACAAAAATACATTCATCATTTGATTGGTCTACAGAGTTCAACTCATTTCCGTTGTTACAATAAAGCTCAGTGTATAGAGCAACCCTGCTTAGCATTATACTTTGCCAGTACTACCTAATTTAAATCTCTGTTGAGGTAGGTATTCTTTCCAATTCACAGGAAAGGAAGCTGAGGCACTTGGGGCTTTGTGACATGGCTAACATCATACACAGATGCTAAGTGGTGAAATTGGGGTTCAAACCCAAGTAATCTTGACTCCAACACTCAACACACTTGACATCTGAGTATTACTGACTACATGTGAATTATTGGTTTCACTGGGTTCTATGATTAGTTGTTGGCATTCATCTTTGCCTCTCAAAATCAGTGGTGACAACTAACCTAGCTCAGATCTTCCTTCTCTCTGCTCTTATAATGTCTTTTAATTCTCTTCAGCCAAGCAAACTCCTTGAGGGAGAGGCCATGTTCTGTTCTATACTGCTCTATCTTCAATTTTCAGATCAATGCCTGGCACACAGTGGGTCTCACACACTACCTACTGCCTGAATGAATAACACTTTAAGCCACGTGGACTATACTCATTTGACTAGTTTACACAGTCATATTCCTAATACATCTGTAAATGCTTTGAGAAATGATGCTGTGGTGTTCAGCTAGAAATAACATTTAATCAACAAAAAGTCCATAGTGAGTAGGGTAGGGATTGAGAGTGAGTCACCCCAACATATCCTTCTGTAGTATGCAGCTTATTTTGAGCTAAAGGAAATTGCCACCCTGTGGGCTCAAGAGAAACTTCTGTTTCACCCCTTAACTGCCTAGAGGAATTTAAATTAGGGGCCTTGCCCATAATAAGAGTTATTATTAGAGATAACATTTTTTGATCTATCTATATGGCAGGGAAAACATCTAATTACTGAATATCTGCTTTTCTTGGCAATCTGTGAATGACCTTCCTCCCTTCTGAAGCCTCAGGTGTTTAACCTTATTCCTTAGCTCAGAATGTCATGTATACGTCATTGTATCTTTCTGTCTCTGAACCTCTCATATATATGGGGTCTCTGACTCTCATGTATGTGGACTTCCCATACAGATATATGCAATTAAATTTGGTTATTTTCTCTTGTTAATCTGTCTCATGTCGATATGATTATTAGACCACTTGAAAGTACCTAGACGGGTAGAGGAAAATTTCTTCCTCCCCCACAGTAGCATGAATAACTTTACCAGGAGATTCTCAAAATATTAAATAGTTCCATGTAAAATTGTAGACATTTGAGCTGAAATGTACCTTAGAGAAAACTGTAATGACTCCAGTGTAGTCCCAGTTGAAATAAAAAAATTGATCCTCCCATTCTTCCCTTTTCCTTCTTTTTAAAAAGCAAGTTGGCACACCATGCAATGAAAGAAGAAATGAAACAATGCTTGTGTTCAGTGGTCTGGAGCAAGAAGCTCAGGGGCTCCAGAAAAACTTACAAAAGTCAAAATGACATAGTAATAGATTTTCAAAAACATAAGTTAGGTCTATTTATAATATTTATTTAAGAATGTCTTTAACTGGTATGAACTGCTCCAACAACTCAAAATATGGTAAGAGAGAGGAAAATTTTCCCTCTTTTCCCTCCTGTCTAGTCTAATCATCAAATTGACATGAGACTAATGAACAGAAAAAATAACCAAATTTAATTACATATGTACATGCAAGTTCCAAAAGAATATGGGACCTGAGGACAAATTGGAGAGTTGAGGCTTACAAGGTTGGACAATGAAGTTCGCGAACTCACCCTAGAAAAAGTGCTACTTACCTCATTGCTGAATATCACTATGGTCACCTTCGAAGTACTCCCCTTGGGAAGCTATGCACTGATGCCAGTGCCTAGTCCACCCTTCAAAGAAATTTTGGAACTCTTTTTGTGGAACGACCATCAGAGCTCTTTTCTTATTACCCTTTGTGTCCTGAATGTCATCAAAATGTCTTCCTTTCAATATTGCCTTTATCTTCCGGTCAAGAAATAAGTCATTGGAAGCCAGATCAGGTGAGTAGGGAGGGTGTTCCAATACAGTTATTTGTCTACTGTCTAAAAACTCCCTCACAGACAATGCCATGTGAGCTGGTGCATTGTCATGATGCAAGAGCCATGAATTGTTGGCAGAAAGTTCAGGTCGTCTAACTTTTTCACGCAGCCTTTTCAGCACTTCCAAATAGTAAACTTGGTCAACTGTTTGTCCAATTGGTACAAATTAATAATGAATAAGCCCTCTGATATCAAAAAAGGTTAGAAACATTGTTGCAACAAGTTTGTGAACTTAATTGTCAGACCGCGCGCCCGTGTGTGTGTGTGTGTGTGTGTGTGTGTGTGTGTGTGTGTGTGTGTGTGTGTAATAGTTTGAACTTCAAAGGGGAGGAAAGCAATTCACATGGAAATGGAAAAGCAAATCTTTGGTAAACAAATGTTTGCAGGGGCCATCTTTAACAAAGGGACACAGAGAGGACTTTGATCAAATGGGTTTTGCTAATTTCCTTCTTGTTTATTACATTTAGTTCAGATTAAACTATAGTTATCTATGATAATAGTTCCCTTCCTGGAACAGGTCCTCTATGTAAATACTTTTAGGCAATTAGGGGTAAGATCAAAAGTTTTTCCTGAGTCTTGTTTCTTAGCAATAACCTGCTTAAAATAATCAATATTCCCCCAAAAGCTATATTTTGGAATGGCAAACTCTCCCCGCTCAGTATCCATACTGAACAAAATCGTGGTAGCCCCCACCTAGCTTAGTAGTAAGAAGGTCAGTCCTCCTCTTGAAGTGTACCTTCTTTTTTTTTTTAATTAGTTTCAGGTATACAAAACAATGTAATAGTTAAATATTTATCATTTATATCCCTCACACAGTGATAACCCCACTCCCCCCATCTACTACCTCTCTGACATCGCACACAGCCATTACATTTCTGCTGCCTCTATTCCTAATGCTGTACTCTGCTTCTTGTAACCCTATATATAATTGTAGGTAACATGCATTATTGTTCAGCTTCAGTTTCAGTTGTACAGTGCAGTAATCATTTTGTTTAAGTTTGGGTTGACTTGTATCGACTTGGCCAGGCATCCTCATTCCCACGAGAGACTATTGTTCCAGTGCTGTCTTTACTCCTCTCTGCCACACAGTGTCACTGGTGAAGAAGTTTGTTTCACATTAAAATGCTTCCTGTCCACTCTGAGGGACCTTCAAGATACCAGTCCATGCAGGGGCCACAGGGGCTCTTCACAGATGGTAGTGCCCTCCTCCCTTAGCTCTCAGCTCTGCTAGCGCCTCCACATGGCTTCCCTTTCAATGCAGCTCTTTTCGTTTTTAAGCATCCAGAACTGGCCCCTGAAGCTCTGAGTCAGATGGATTCCACTGTTTATAGAACTCCCTCCATTCTGTGCCTTCTCTCCGGTGGTCACCAAGGGGCAGGGTGGTAGCATTATTTCCACCACCACTACCCTCTACACTACCGTCCACCCTCCAATTCCCAAGGCATAAAGCGTCTCACTATGTCACCTTTGCATACAAAATTTAGATTGCTCACCCTTTACTTACTTATACACGTCTTCTGTGGTTTAAATGTTATGTATTCTCTTAAGGGACCCTCCACCCCCACCCCAAAGCTATTTTCTGCCCTGGCCCATAAGGAAAAGTAGATTGTAGTTCTCTCACTAACAAAGTGAAGAGATACAAGAGAAGATTAACTTCTCTTGTAGGGCTAAGATAAAATAATATTGTTATGTAAGTAGAAAGAATTGAACTGTGGGGAAAGAGCAGAGAGGAAAGGAAAGAGGATGTGAGGGGAGACAAAGGAACGAGATGAGTTCATTCTTAAGAAAAGGTGCAGCTACCAGACTGGCTAGAACTAGATTCTGGTGACCGAGAACCGACCCAGGACGCCATCTTGACCCTCAAGGTGAACGTTAGCTAATTGTAATAGATTATAATACTATTAGCATTGCAGGCATGAAAAAAATCTCCACCCCCTGTGTCACAATGACAGTTCCTACAAGGGCTAAATAAAGACAAGAGAATCCCACCTCCTGACAGGAAAGAGTGGTCAGCGAGGACCTTCCTGGGAATGCCTATAACGCCAACCCTAAAACTTGACTATTTCTCACCCTCATTCTAATAAAATCCTAAGCCTCTTGGTTCTTCAGGGCAGTTACTCTTCTCCTGGCCTACCCACTCTTACACTATTTTGGGAGTGAACGCTCTTGTAATAAATCCACAGCTGGCTTGGCTTTGCTTGTTTGGCTTATTTGGTGTGTCCTTGAATTCTTTCCTGTGACAACACCAAGAATCTGTTTTCTGACAGCAATACCGAGTATATTTTCATTCTATGATTTTTTCATTTTTCAATAAGGTTACAGATCTGTAACAATAATATCTTTGTGATAGTAAATATATCCAACCTCCTTGGAGGTGTTGTGTCCTTCCATTTTTCCCCACCGCCAGCCCTGTCCGTGTTTTTACTATACTCTGCTTAAATACTGTCTGGTTTCATGCCATGTTTATTGAGAAGGAGTGAACTTGACCAAGTCAGGGCAAATCTGAGACTGTGGGGGCGACCTCCTCGTCCTTGTACAGGACTACCGCTACCTACTGCTCATTCTGCAGCCCTCTTCTGCATCTTCATTTCTGGAGACACTGCTGGCCTGGGAAAGTCAAGGAATTGCCTAGAGGCTGGATAGGAGATGGAAATGAGTCAAGGTGAATGGTCAGGGCAGACCCCTAAACATCCGCTCTAGTTTTCTTCATTCCATTACTGAACACACATGTCTTGTCATACTTTTAAGTTTAAACTGCAGCTGGCCTTTGGCACCACCTCTCTTCTGTGGACCCTGAAAAGAAAGATTCATTTGACGTGAACCCCAAGAAAGGATGTATCTGCTGAGATGGAGCCTCCATGGTCGACCAAGGGCCCAAATTTGATGAATAATAAGAGTCTAGTGGCCATTTGCTGACAGGGGCTAGAAAAACCTCTGACTGAACTCTTGACTTCTGCACAATGCCCTGCTTGTTTACCGTCTGGTCAACCACTGCAGAGAAACCCTGGTTTTATCTTTCTACCAACGGACTGAGAAATGCCCCACCTAATCAAAACTGCACAAATTGGAAACCTTATTCCCATAAAATTGGGAAGTTGGGTAGAAAGTTTATAAAAGACAGCTTCCCCTTTGTCTTGGGGCATACAGTTTAGTTTGCTACCAGAAACTTTGTCTCCCAGGCTGCAGCTTCTTTTGCTCAAGTAAATGCTTTTTATTCTTTATTACAGTCTAAAATTAAGTTTGGTTTACACTCTCTCCATTCAATGTCCCTCTCTCCATCCCTGGCACAAAGTACCCCAAGTGGGGGTTCCCATCAAATCTACTTTTAGCAACCATGTATCATTGTTTTGGTCACCTGGAATATCTTTCTGTTTGTTTGTCTCCTTGGAGAACTAACCTCTAGCATTCCATGTGACCTTGGCGTGTTTGCCCCATCCCAGCCACCCCTAACCACACACTGTCCATGTACAGGCATTCAAACTACCTCAACTCCAGGGCCAGAGCAAGTTGGTCTTGCGATCCTCACAAGGCAATTAGGGCCCTTCCCTGGAATTGTATTTATAGACACTGAGAGTCACAAGCTTCTTTTCCTCTGGGGTCACTAAGCTGAGATGATAGATCATTTAAGTGAGGAATTATTGGACGCTATGTATTCTGCCCACATGGAGAAAGCTCATCTGCAATAAAAGAAATGGGGTCATCATGCCAAGGGAGACAGAAGCAGAAGATGAGAGAAAGAAAGAGAACAAAAGTATGTAGACAACAATTATTTGAGGTCTGGAGTCCCCTGAACACATTGGCATCAGAGTTGAGTTTCTGCCACATTTAAGTGAGAAACTTTTTACTGACATATTGCCCCCTCAGACCTTTTCTTCTATGCAGTATAGTAAGAAATATATTTCATCTTTGCCAGGATTCCAGGCACAGAGCTCCTAAAACCCTTGGAATTTCTTGAGTGACAGGAGTGTCTTTTGTTATTCATAATAAGCCCAGTTTTATTACACCAGACTTTATGCTAATGAGATAGCTTAGGGTGAGGCCCCTAGAGAGCCTCAGGATGGGGTTGGTCACCAAAAAGAGCAAGTAATTCGATGGTTGGAAATTTTAGCCCCACGCACTGACCTCCAGGAAGTAGAAGGGAGGTTGGAGCTGAAACTTTACAAAAACTCTTGAACAACAGGGTTTGAGGAGCTTCCAGGTTGGTGAACACATCAAAGTCCTACGAAGGTTGTGTGCCCAGACAGGGCCCGGCAGCTCTGCCCGCCTGCACCTTGGCATGTGCTTCTCTCCTGCCAAGCTTATCCTGAGTTAGATCCTAATAATAAACTGGCAAATGTAAGTAAAATGGTTCCCTGAGTTTTATGAGCCATTCTAGCAAATTAGTGAGCCCAAAGGTGTCATAAGAACACCCGAAGTACAAGTGGCTCAGGACTTGTGACCAGATTCCAAAGTAGGTACAGCCTTGTGGGACCAAACCCTTAAATCTGTGGCATAGGACAGACTTCAAGTAGTTAGTTTCAGAATTTAATTGCATTGTTGAACACCTAGCTGGTGTCCAGAGAACATGAAATTTGGTTGGTGTTGAAAAACACCTCGAATTTTGTCACCATGTACCCATGCTGGATTTCATCTGTTTGCAACTCTTTTTTTTTTTTTTTTAATTTTTATTGGGAAAGGAGAACAGGACTTTATTGAGAACAATGTGTACTTCCAGGACTTTTTCCAAGTCAAGTTGTTGTTCTTTCAACCTTAGTTGTGGAGGGCGCAGCTCAGCTCCAGGTCCAGTTGCTGTTGTTAGTTGCAAGGGGTGCAGCCCACCATCCCTTGTGGGGATGGTGGCAACCTCGTGGTTGAGAGCCCGGCTCCAACCAACTGAGCCACCTGTCTCCCCCTGTGACTCTATTTTTATGAAGAGGACTTCACAGCTACTCTGTGCTGGCGGTCAAGTCGCCAGCCTCATATTTGCATTGTCTGCCTTCCTGAAATCCATGCTGGGTACATAATGGGTGATCCCACACCCCTTCAGATAAGGAACACCCCCATCCTAGAAGCCCTCCTTGTACTCTTTCCTACATCTTCTTCCTTCTTCCTAGGAGTAACCTGTCATGTCCAGCACAACACGGGCAGTGAGGGAATGAAAAGAGGCGGCTTCAGGTTAAGTTTTTTTTAAAAAGACAGAAACAGAGACTTAATGCAGTTAAATCTCAGAAGGCCAGGGGTCTCACAAGCTGAACAAAGACTGGAGCCTCCCTCAGGCCAACCAGTGACTTTTATTGATATTCACATAAGGCATTAGCATTATTTATTCCACAGTCTGTGACTCTCATACATCTTAATAGAAAACCGATTCCAGTCAATCACCCTTGCCTGCAGACAGCTGGACCATAAGTCTCAACTTTCCCAAGGGACAAACCTATATGCATATGAATAGATGGAGAGCACCTCATTGAATCACTTCCCTTGCAGGTTTTGGGAAGGAATGCCGCCACAGAGGCTGAGGCTTTCCTTAGCCTGAGGAAGGTGGGGGCGGTGCCCACCTCTGTGAACCCCGTGGATTCTCCCCGTGGGTTCTCCTGTTGGTCCCCACGACTGCGTCTGGCTTGAGCTGTTCCTTCCGTGAGGAATCTTACTTGTCATTGACTGTCCAGTCATCTTTCTGGGATCAAACAGGGAGGCATAGGGTGCAAACACAAAAGTTTAGCAAAGTCCCTGAAAGGATTGTCTTACAGACTCTCCTTTCTATGGGGGCAAGTAGAAGGAAACAAAAGGTTAAGCTGTTGCTTGGCTATAGTAACCCTTATCCTGACTTTATGGTAATCATTTTCTCAGGTTTCTTCATAGTTTCCTCACGTAAGTACATCCCCAAACACTATTCCTTAGTTTTGCTTTGTTGGGAAGTGGAAGGGGGGTTGTTGGGGTATGTCTCAAACCAAAGAAGAGGATTTTACAGTGGGCAGTGATTCTCAAATTTGAGCAAGTATTAGAATTACCTGGAATGTTCATTAAAACACAAATGACTCACTGGGCTCCACTCCCACGTGGGCTGACTCAGTCCTCTGGAGTAAGGACACCTAATTTGCATTTCAAACCAGCTCCCAGGTGATGCTGATGATGCTGGCCAGGACCACACTTGGAGAACCACAGACTCGGGATATGTGGTGCTAGATCCAGGGTTGCCGTAAATTCATCTTTGAATAACCAGGGTTCTTGTTTCCAATAATACTTTTGAAATCAGCCCCCAGAATTTTATAGTGCTTTGTTTTTCCTTTCCACTGTGCTGGCTGGTGATGATTTGCTTAGCCAGCCCCTTTATGTCCAACCAAAAGAACCTAGGTCTGAGATCCTGTGAGCTCCTGTTTTTAGACCTCTCATCTGGTGCCAAATCACCGCTTTCTAAAGGTCAAAAGCATCAAGGTGGCTGAGTTCTCCAGGGGGACTAGCCTCTAGAGCTTGGATGCATTTCTTTGAAAAAGAGATCAGTAAAATCCTACGAGTCTCCACTTTGCACACAAGCCCGAAGGAAAGCGCTCTATCTCCAGCCATACCAAATAGTGAAACCCAAAATTGCATTTGCCACTCTAGCTCTACTGCTATATAATTGAAAAATATGGGCTTGATGGTGGTATAAACATAACTGTAGACTCAGTCTCTTCCAACAGAATTTATATGAGGCAAAAAGAAAAAACAGGGAAAAACCTAACATTTATTTCTTACCTTCCTGGTGGTCAGTCTCCAAGATGGCTTCCAGGGATCCCTGCCATCCTGTGTGTCCCAGTCGTGGTCTGTGTGACCAATAGCATATGGCAGAAGAGATGCTATGTAACTTCCAAGATTAGGTGTAAAAGCCTGTAGCTTCCATCTTTCTATCTTGGGTGGCTGTGTTGTCTCTATCTCTGTCTCTGTCTCTCTGTGTCTCTGTCTCTGTCTCTCTCTCTCTCTCTCTTTCTCTCTCTCTCTCTCTCTCTTTCTCTCTCTCTCTCTCTGTCTCATCACTGACTCTAGGAGAAACCAGATGCCTTGTTCTAAGCAGCTCAATGGAGAGAGCTTCCTGCTGACAGCCACATGAGTGGTTTTGGAAATGGATCCTCCACCCCAGTTAAGCCTCAAATAACCAAGTTGACATTTTGACTGTGGCCTCATGGGCAACCCTGACCTAAACCTGAGTTAAACTGCTCTGGATTCCTGGGATATATATATATATTACTTTATATATATATATATATATATATATATATATATATATATATATATATATATATATATATTACTTTAAGCTGCTAAATTTTGGGGTAATCTACTATACAGCAGTAAGTGATGAATAGTTATCACTGTATTTCACTGAATCTAAGATGCCATCAATTGCAAGATGCCCCATTTATTCTATGAACCATTATGAAAGGAAAGAAATGGTGTTGATCAAACTATGACATGCCTTCAGTTGTAAAATGAACTCCAATCTCAGGTATGTTATAGTGTGACAAAAATGTGCATCGTAGAATTGATGAAATGTGTTACCCGTATTTTGTGGCAGGGATTTCATCTAATCAATTGAGAAAATGAAAGCTTTTTTATTTTTTTCCTGACCCCACTTAGTATATGTCTGTTGAGAGGTGTTTAGAATAGAAAGGTCAACTATCTGAAAGGATATAACCTGACTTCTTGGACAAAACTGGACTCAGCATAGATCTTGTTTTTAATTACAGATCAACATGGGAAATTTTTCAAAGCCATAAATTCTCCTAATTCTCATGTTAGTCAAAGGAAGGCTCATTTCTGGACCCTTAAGCACTGTCCTCCACTTTTCCTCTTACTGAAGTGCAAATGTACTGCATAGGTGACACTTTAAAATCAGCGCACGGCGGCCCCTGGCTCCTTCGAACAGTTGACACTGAGTGTCTCCTCCGTGCCAGCATTCTCACACACATTACATGAGCCCAACATTAGCATTCCCACTGGACATATGAGGCGAGAGAAGCTGAGAGACATTAAGAAACTTGCGTAAGATTATAAAAGTAGGAAGTGACAAAGACGAGAGTTGTACCAGGCTGTTCTTATGGCTGCTTCTCCTACATCTCGGAGCCTTCTCTAAAGAACTGTGGTATGGCCTGTTTCCTGGCCTTAAATATATTCGCAGCAAAGCAAAAAAGGAAGCCAACTCCCGTGAGAGTCTTCAGAGACCTCTAAAGAGGCCTTTTCCCTGAATAGCTTGCTGTCTTTCATCTTGGGAACACAGAGTGTTTCATAAACATTCTCTCATGCGTCCTCCTAGCACCAGGCATTTTCAAACAAATGAGTTCATGCTTGCAGAAAGTCCTTGAGCTCTGAAGGCTGTAGGCACATGTGAAGGTAGAACTTTGTCCTAAAGCCTGAAGAGCTGTCACAGAGTCACAGCCTTGGAGCATTCTCCTGTGAAAATGTCAGACTTTCCAAGTCAAGGGGGTGGAGGAAGAAATTGGGGAAAGCAGGTCCAACAAAGCCATCCCTGGTTTGGAGATGGAGTAAATCTATAACGCAGAGATGCCAAAGGGAATTCCACCGGCAACTCTGATCAGTTACTGGTTTCTGCCTGATATGCTGAGTGGAAAAGGATCCTAAGGCCAATTCTGGGCCTGTTGGGAAAGAGTTCTGGGAATGGTTACTGATATCTGCCATGGGTGCAGGGCTGGAGAGTTTGAAGCATATGTTAAGGAGTTTGCTGCTCCTGCTACAGACCAGTGACTCTCAGTGCTGGCAGCGTATTAAACCATCAGAAGAGCTTTTGAGAAACCCTAGTGCCCAGGCCTCAAACTAGACCAATTGAATCAGAATTTCAGAGTGGGGCCTGGTTATCTATACCTTTTTTTTTAAGTACCAGGTGATTTGAATTGGCATCCAGTTCTGAGATCCACCTGCTGTAAGATTATCTACCACCTTCTAAGGCAATCATTCTTTCTCAGCCTTGACTGTACGTGGAGTCACGTGGGTTGTAGTAATATTTTATTGGGGTCTAGGCTGCATCCCTGTACGTCCTGATTTAGTTGATCTGGGCTATGGCCTAGGCACTGGGAATTTCAAAAGCTACCAGGTAATTTTCTTTATATTTTTTAGAGCACTTTTGGTTTCACAGCAAACTTGAACAGAAGGTGCAGAGAATTCAATTCCCATATATCATAATTTGCCGTGTATAATGTGCACCCACATTTTTGGCCCAAAGTTAATCTTTTTTAAAAAATTTTTAATTCAAAATTGTATTTGTTTACATTTAGGCACTTTTTTATTATAAAGGAAGTTTAGCATTTATTTTTTAACATATTATAGTTCAAGAAATTGTATGTAACAAATAATTACAAAACACAAGAACAGATACAAGGTAGAAGAAATTTTATGTACCGGTAACAAATTTACTCTATTTACCCACCATAGAAGGCCAAGAACTCTTTGTCGTTGTAAGTTTGTCGTAAGTTCAATAAAACATATTATCATATTCCAGGGTATCCCTTTCCATGCGGATATCGTTATTGATTTCTAGAGTTACACTTTAACTCATAAGCATAAATAAAAGAACTGAAAACATTTATATAGATATGGAATTAGTACTACCCATGTATAATGTGCATCCTTATTTTTCCCTAACAAATTTGGGCAAAAAAGTGCACATTATACATGGCAAAATACAGTAACCCCCATGCCTGCATAGAGTCCCCGTTATCAATGCCCCACAGAGTGGTACATTTGTTACCATTGATGAACCTTTATTGACACACCATTATCACTTAATGTCCATAGTTTACATGAGGGTTCACTCTTGGTGTTGTGCATTCTATGGGTTTAGATAACTGTATAATGACATGTATCTACTATTACAGTATCATACAGTGTAGTTTCACTGCCTTAAACATCCTCTGTTCTCTGTCTATTCACCCCTCCCTGCTCTCCCACCACACCCAACTCTGGAAACCACTCATCTCTTTACTGTCTCCATAGTTTCAGTTTTTCCAGAATGTCATATAGTTGGACTCATACAGTATACAGTTTTTTCAGATTGGCTTCTTTCATTTAAAAATATGCATTTAAGTTTCCTCCATGTCTTTTCATAGCTTGATAGCTCATTTCTTTTTTAACAGTGCATAATATTCCATTGTCTGGATGTACCAAGGTTTATTTATTCATTCACCTTTAGAAGGACACCTTAGTTGCTTCCAAGTTTTGGCAATTATAAATAAAGCTACTGTAAACCTATATGTGTGTTTTCAACTTACTGGGTAAATACCAAGGAGTGCAATTGCTGGGCTGTATGTATGGTAGGAGTATGTTTAGTTTTCTAAGAGACTGCTAAACTGTCTTCCAAAGTTACATTCCCACCAGCAATGAAGAGTTCCTGTTGCTTCATATCCTCACCAGTGTTTGGTGTGTTGTCAGTGTTTTGCATTTTGGCCATTCTAATAAGTTTGTAGTGGTATTTCCTTTTAATTTGCATTTCCCTACTAATATCTGATGTTGAGCATCTTCTTTTTATTTTATTGATTTTTTTTTATAATGGGGAATAATGGGGAACAGTATGTTTTTCCAGGACCCATCAGCTCCATGTCAAGTCATTATTTTTAATCTAGTTATGGGGTGGAGGGGGGCACAGCTCAGCTCCAAGTCAAGTCATTGTTTTCAATCTAGTTGTGGAGGGTGTAGCTTACTGGCCCATGTGGGAATCGAACCAGTGACCTTAGTGTAATGAGCACTGCACTCTAACCACTGAGGCAACTGCCGCCCACCAGCGGCTCAGTTGAGCATCTTTTCATAAGCTAATTTTCCATCTGCATATCTTCTTTGGTGAGGCATCTGGTCAGGTCTTTTGCTCATTTTTAAATCAGGTTGTTTTCTTATTGTTGAGATTTACGAGTTCTTTATATATTTTGGATAATAGTCCTTCGTCACATGAGTCTTCTGAAAATATTTCCCCCCCTCTCTGACTTCTCTTATCTTTCACAAAAGCAGACATTTTAAATTTTAATGAAGTCTAGCTTGTCAATTATTTCTCTCATAGATTATGCCTTTGGTGTTGTATCTAAAAAGTCATTGCCATATCGAAGGTCATCTAAGTTTTCTCAAATGTGTTCTTCTCGGAGTTTTATAGTTTGGCATTTTATATTTAGGTCTGTGATCCATTCTGAGTTAATTCTTTTATTTATTTATTTATTTATTTATTTATTTATTTTGGCTGATGGATGTCCACTTATTCCAGCACCATTTGTTTAAAAGATTATCATTGCTCTATTGTACTGCCTTTGCTCCTTTGTCAGAGATCAGTTGGCTATGTGTGGGTTTATTTCTGGACCCTCTGTTTGGTTTTATTGACCTCTTGCTCTATTCTTTGGCCAATACCACACTGTTTTAATTACTGTAGCTTGATAGTAAGTCTTGAAGTCAGGCAACATCAGTCCTCCAACTTTGTTCTTCCTCTTCAATATTGTATTGGCTATCCTGGGTCTTTTGCATCTCCACATAAAATATAGAATTTGTTGCTATCCACAAAATAACTTGATATGATTTTGATTGAGATTGGATTGAATCTATATAGATCAAGTTGGTAAAGATTAACACCTTGGTACTATTGAGTCTTTCTCTCCAAGAACATGAAATATCTCTCCATTTAGTTTTTCTTTGATTTCTTTCATCAGCATTTTATAGTTTTCCTCATATAAATCTTGTACATATTTTGTTGGATTTATACCTAAATATTTCACTTTTTTAGGTGCTAATGTAAATGGGTTTTGTTTTTAATTTCAAATTCCACTTGTTCATTGCTGGTATATAGGAGAGCAATTGACTTTTGTGTATTAACTTTATGTACTGCAAACTTACTATAATTGCTTATTAGTTCTAGAATCTTTTTGTTGATTCTTTTGGATTTTTTACAGAAGCTATCGTGAACAAATATATTTTATATTTTCTTTCTAATCTGTACACTTTTTATATCCATTTCTTGTCTTATTGCATTAGGTAGGACCTCCAGCATGGTTTTGAAAAGGAGGGGTGAAAAGGGACATGCTTTCTTTTTTTCATGATCTTAGTAAGAAAACGTCTACTCATCATAAATTATGGTATTAACTACAGATTTTTTTTCATCAAGAAAGTTCTCTCTATTTCTAGTGTGATAAGGTTTTTTGTTTTTTTGTGGGGTTTTTTAAATCATGAATGAGTGCTGGATTTTGTCCATCTGTTGATATGGTCATGTGACTTTTTTGTTTTTTAGTTTGTAAATGTGATGGATTACCTTAATTGATTTTTAAGTGTTAAGCCAGCTTTGCATACATGGAATAAATTCCACTTGGTTGTGATGTATAATACTTTTTGTACATTGTTGGGTTTGATTTGCTGACATATTGTTGAGGATTTTTGCATCTATAGTCATGAAAGATATTGGTCTATAGTTACCAAGTGATTTCAATGTGCAAACAGGGTGAAGAATCCCTGTTCTAATGGTTAAAAGGAAGAAGAAATATGTGAGTTCTTTACATGTTGAGTGGCTACTGAACCCCAGAGTTCATGGCTTGGATGAGGAAGAAGAAGGTGAGGCAAGAATTAATAACAGTAATGATACACTATAACTACTTTTTAATGGACAAAACAATATATCTGACACAAAATTTTATACTTCCCGATGAATTTTTACATAGGATCTAATTTAATCAGATTAATGGTAGACAGTTAGTGACAATATTATTATTTCTATTTTACAGGTTAGAAAATTGAGACTCAGAGAGAAAAAGTGACTCGTCCAAGATCAACAACCATAACCCAAACCCAGGGTTCTTGACTGAAACCTAGCACTCTTTTTATGATTCTTCAGCTATTCAAATTTCTATCATTCTTTAGTACTCAAATGTGCTCATCAAATAAGAGTCCAGTAGTCATTTAATTCCCTGTGATATTAAAGAGGAATGACTTCCACAGCGGGAGGGAGGAATCTTCAAAAAGGCAAATGGAGAGAATCACCAAGCTCTGGTCTATGGAAGCTCTTTAGTTTGCTTCACCTTCAGAAGCATAGGTGGTGGGAGGGTGTAAGGTGTGGAGCCATGAAAAGTGTGGTGCTCAGGGAGGGACACAGTAGCCTCTATAGTCCTTTTCCTTATACCTGAGCCTTGTTCTCATCTGGCACAACTCCATAAACCATCAAACCCTGATACCTTCACCTACATAGGGAGCCCTGATCATGTGGACATGAATACTTCTCTTATTATACAAGTTGGGACACATGCTTGCCTCTAGTGTAATGCTTCCCTGGGACAAAGAAACACCCAATCACTCACTGATTACCTAACTCGCAGGGCACTCTGACCCTCTAGCCAGGGACACTAAACAGTGAATCATCCAGCTTGCCTTTGCAGAAGCTGGTTACTAATACGTCATTTCATTTCTGTTTCTTTCCAACCTCAAGCTTTTCCTGCCTTACATCCATGTCATGTCTTTCTCTCCTACCCCCCTACACCCACGCACAACAGGATGTATGGGCAAACGCAGATGGAAGTTGCTTTTCAACCATTGCAGAAGATTTTAGGCTACATATACTACTGCTCATAGTCACATACAAGCACAACCCATGATAAATACATTGGGAGTCATAAATGGAGTTGATGGGAGAACTGGCTTGACACTAAATTATGTGATGAAAATGAAATGTCTTATATCTCTGAAATTCTGTCGTCTCTCCCATGCAGAGAAGTCTGCCACTTGAATACCAAGACAGCCACAATAGAATTTCTTTTCCTCCAAAATTTTGACATTAGAAATCGGGACCTGCCCCCCACTCCAAACCTAGGGAACTATATTGCTTAAAGAGCACAATTTTCTAGTGTTCCCCTCGACAACTGAAGTCAGATCCACAAGGGTGATAAACCTACACACCTATTTGAGAGCAGAAGATATGAACAAAGCATGTCTAAGTTCCTGCCCATTGAATAGGCAGCAACTAATTATATGGAGAATTTTCTTCTTTCATCCTAAACTCCTGGCTGTGATTGAAGGATTCCTCTGGTATCTATCCTCTACTGCCATTTGATAAGTTTACCATGTCCCCAGCTCTGTGCTTTTATTCTCATCTGCTGTTGACTTTCCAAAGCGGCAGCCCTAGGGTCTAATAGTTAAATCATTTGGGAAGTTTTGAGTTAAACAAATTTTCAACAAGATTTCTCAGAGCTTCTGAAATGTTAATGTGCGTGGTGAATCTTCAGGAAGGTTTGTATTGTACGCACTAGATCCCAGACTTTTTCAAGGGCATTTCATGGAACATCTATTTAGTTTAGAAGATGCTGATGAAGTCCCAGACAGAGACAGCTATATCTTCCATGCTGTGGTTTGGATTGTGTCCCCTCTAAACAGGCATGTTGAGTTCCTAATACCCAGTACCTCAGAATATGACCTTTTTTGGAAATATGGTCTTCATAGAAGTAAGCAAGTTAAAATGAGGTCATTATGGTGAACCCTAATGCAATGTAACTGACTGATGTTCTTATAAAAAAAGGAAAATTTAGACACAGAGACAGACGTGCAGAGAAGGAAGATGATATGAAGAGATACAGGAAGAAGGTAGTCTTCTACAAGCTAGGGAATGCCAGAGGCTACCTGAAGCTAGGGGAGCAGCCTGGAAGAGATCCTTCCTTAGCATCGACATGGGCCTACTGACACCTTGATATTGGACTTCTGGTCTCCAAAACTGTGAGACAATACATTTCTGTTGTTCTAATCTACCCAATTTGTGGTACTTTGTTACAACAGCCATAGGAGACAAATACATTCCCTAATATCCATTTTTCTAGCTGGACAGTAAATAAGTTAGGTTCATTTTTTTTATCTCTATACTTCTCAAAAAAACACCTTTGAATCTTTCTATAATAATCTTAAAAATAACACAAATACCCATTCTTCTCCTCTTCCATTGTAACAGAAGTATCAATTTTTAAGTAGGCAAGTGGCCAGCTAGACTAGAGCTCAACAAACTCTTTTTGAAAAGGGCCAGATTGTAAATATTTTAGGCCTTGTGGGACATATATTCATGTTACAACTGATATGGGAGAGCCCCCTCACTATAGAAATTTTAAGTCTCCTTTTCCCTAGTTTCTTAGCTCTTTAGCCCCTGGCTTTGATTCCTCTTCTAATCAGTTTCTGAATCCTAAAGATTGTTCTTAGCCTGAATCATAGAATGTCTCTCACCCCTGCTTCAGATAACTACTTAAAAGCCTGTGACATCCCAACATCCCCCAAGCCATTCCAGACCCTCCCCACACCCAAGGCCAGTATACTTGTTGATTGTAATCATTGAAACTTAATGTTCTTTCCAAACGCTTTCTGGGCCCAGCTCCTAGACAATTGATGTTACCGGAATGACTGATTGAATGGCCACAGGCTTTATAGAGCTAATGGATTTATTAATTAATCTATTTTTCCTCATTTAGGGGACTCGGGGATACAGAGGATACCTCAATAAGATTGCCAGTCACAACCAAAGAAGCCAACACGGTCTTCCAGACGGATCTCCAGACCCCTTCCTCTCATCTAAGATCAGATAGGGAGAGAGTTCTATGAATTCCCGAATAGGTAGGGACAGCTCTACACCCCTGCCCAGCAGGAAGCAGATTCAGAAGAAAAGACCTTCTGTCCCTCAACTTCCCATAGAGATTTTATGGGGATCATGTCTCTCAAGGGGAAAACAAGGCAGGTAGTTAGAGATAGGCATCAGTTCTCTGCATTACCACCCAAAAAAACCTCCCCTCGCCACCCAAATCTTCTTTTCATTGTAATTGAAACAAATGGGTACAAAATACCCAACTAGATTAAACCGGTCACTCACACCTGCTCAGCGAAGGCCACAACGACCTTCATTTCACTTGGGCCTCATTATACCATCATTATAATATTATACATATGCCCAGAAGTTCATTATAACAGACTGAATTCTGGAAAAGAACATGTGCAGTCTAAAAAGATGAAGTAATAGCCTCTTGTCAATCGCAGGTGTCAATCAAGTGATTCCACACCCGGTAAGGAACATTCTAGAAAAAAAGGATAAAAACTCCAAGTCCTCACCAGTCAGGCCTTTTTTTTGAGCCCCGTGAGCCTTGCCTTTGCTCAGGGCCCACTCCACACTCTTTGGAGTGTACTTTCTCTTTTAATAATGGCCCTTGAGCCACTGCATTCTGCTCGGGCCCTCTTCTCTTTCTTCAAAGTGTACCTTTTTCTTCTAATAAACTGCTTTTTCATTACTTTACCTCGATATCTTGTTCAATTCTTTGCTCGAGATGCCGAGAACCTGGACATCGTGTCGAGGAGGACCCCCTCTCTGGTAACACAACTACTCAGTTCTGCATTGTAGCAGGAAAGCCACCACAGATAATATGTAAACAAATGAGCGTGGCCATGTTCCCATAACGCTTTACAGAAACAGGCAGCAGACCAGATTTGACCCATGGGCCATAGTTGGTGGACTTCTGATTAGTGAGTACCTACTACATGCCAGGCACTGTTCTAGAAGCCAGGAATACCATAGTGAACAACATAGTCAAGGACTCTGCCTCAAGGAACTTGGAAAATCTTGTTCATAGCTCGGTCCTTAGCACCTGGTGCAGGGCAGGGCACACAATGAGCAATCCAGAAATACTGAGCCAGTGAGTGATTGATTGATAGTCTCTCAGGCAGGAAGACATGAGCTAAGCCTTTTTGGATGCTAGGCCAGGGGGAAACTGAGGCCCCTGGGGTGCTAACTAAAGCACAACCAAAGAATCTCTATTGGCATTTTGATGCTTCAACGAGGCAAAAACAAACCAACCAACACCAATGAGTTCTTAAATGCACCAAAAAAATTAAAAAATAAATGAAAAGAATGATCACAGCAACATATTTCCTAAGATACAAAAACTGGAAACAACCAGAATATCCATTAATCAAATCATGGGTAAATAAACTGTCATGTATTCAAACAACAGAACACTGTATCACAAAGGAAAATAACAAACTAGTCCTACATGAGACAACACACATAAATCTCAAAAACATTGCAAACTGAAACCACTCACCCCCACTGCCATTTTGGACACTGAAAACTGAAACCATAAGTCCTTCCACAACTTACTGTCTACACTATTATAATTTTATTATTCCATAGTCTTTGTTAGCATAGCTTTGCTATTCTAGAATACTCTTCTCCAGGCAAATAACTTCACTGTTCATTATAGGAACTTCCTGAGAGACCCACCATCTCTTCAATGAAGAACATCAGCAGTATATCTCTCTAGAGTCTTTGAACCTCTTACCTCAAAATCCTTGCCTTACTGTTCCCCCCAAGGCTAAACAATACAATCCTTACCAATTTTATTCAAATCTTCAGAATAAAAGACTCACCTTAAGCCAGATTCAAAATCTCAAATTCAACTTATTCCTTCCTCCTCCAACACACTACCAAAGTTCTTTCAAGGTGGTGTCCTCCTTGATGGCAGTAAACAGTACACTCAAGCTTTCTTTTATAAACAGATTGTCCTGGTGATATTTTGGGAGCCAGCATTCAACAACATAATGTTTAGTGAGAAAAACCAGACACAAAAGAGAACATGTTTAATGAATTAATTTATATAAAGTTCAAGAACAGGCAAAATTGATCTATGGTGATAGAAACCCAAACCGTATTTATTCCAGGTGTGCGCAGTGGTAGTGAGCTGCATATTGCCTCGGAGAGGATATGAGAGTTTTCTGGGTGCTGGAAGTGTCCTATATCTTGATCAAGATGGTGGATACATGGGTATAAACATATGTAAAACATTCACTGAGGTGTATGTTTTTGTTCACATTTTACTAATGTAAAAAAGTGATTTAAATAAAAAGTTAAAAATTTTTTTTAAAGGTTACAATTTGAATACTCGTAGGTGTCGCAGATTATCGGGGGAGCTGACTGCAGTTTAAGAATCACGGGTTTAGTCAAGGGGTTGCCTTAAACAATATGGAGTTAGGTATTCAGAGAGATCCCAACGGATCTTTGGTTTTGCTTTCAGACCCTTCTCAGCATCGTCTACATCTGAGACTCTAGTGGCCATTGCAATTGGCCCTGCGCCCTGCCCATGAATCAGTGTATTTGTACACATGTGACAGAGAGGGGTGTGGTGAGAATTAGCAAGTGGAATGCTTGACAGTCTTCTACTTGCAGGATGAAACTTGTGAATATAGACACCTTGAAACTGCCCCTTTTGAGGAACTATTATCATGTTACACCTATAAAAACCTAGTGTGGGAAATCTTGCATAAGGAGACTTGTCACCCTTTTCTCTGTTTTAAGGATTTAGCTAGGTTAGCTGTGATTACATTTAGAACTGGGTCAAAATTGGGGGAGGATTTCATTCTCATTATTTGTGACATTCACCCAAATTGTCTCATGTAGCAATAGTTAGTTCTTTTCAATTGCTGTATAGTAGAAAAATGTGTGTATATGTGTATGCTGTGTGTGTGTGTGTGTCTGTGTGCACACGTGCATGTGTGCATTCGTGCGTGCATGCGTGCCTGTATGTTGCCAGGTAATAATGAGCTGTTTCAGTACCCCTGAGGGAATTTCCAGCCAAATTGAAGGATTTAGAATATTACAGACTTAGAGTGTGAGCCATAAATATAAGTAAACTAGGACAGACGGTAAATTGTGTAAGCTGTTTCTTCTGGGCAACAGCAATGTCTATTATTGAAGAATTTACAAACCAAAGGAAAGTCTGAGTCACTCAAATTTGGGCTCTGAGATGGGCATGACTGAGGGTCACAGGGGCCTGTCGAAGCCCCCTTAGTGGGTGGAGTGGCTGGAGGAAATAAGATCCCAGCGCCTGGACAGGATGACAGAGATTGTAGCAGGGACCAAGGAGAGAAGCTGGAAAAGCCTGGGTTTTCACGTTAAACTTACGTGGATTTGAATTATGGTTTTCTCACTTGCTAAAGATACGGCCTTGGACAGAATACTTAATCTCTCTGAGCTTTGACTATAAAATGGAGACAAGCACCACCTTCAAGGGCTATTGGGAGGTCCATGAAATAATATGTGAAGAAACTAACTGCAATAACTGACATATTGAAGGAATGCAATACATGGTTGTTATTATTACTATCATGGTTAATAATTATTATTGCCTTTCCTTTGAAGGATACATTTAGGAAAACAAGGTGCTTGTAAGTGATTGTTACGCCTCTTTGTTTGGATTCTCTGTTTCAGGTTCTTAACCTGGTGTCCAAGAACTCAAAAAAGGTACTTGGGTAGATATCTGTGAGAAGGGGTGTTAAACTTGGATGAAGAAAAAAATGTCATTATTTTTTAACCCTAATGAAAATTAGCATTTCCTTTATTATGCCTGCATGCCACAAATCACAGTAGTATCAGCAATACTGATCATGCTTTGATCAACAACATAAAATTGCATATCATTTTCATACCACATTAAAATTGTTGCAGGTATCTCAAAATTTCAATTGGAATCATATGGAAAAAGACAGTAGTTCTTAGACCCACTCATTAGACTACTGCTAGATCACATGTGATCTCTGTTTTTCTGTCTACAGATGTTGATGTGATAGAGCTGGCTACAAGACAAACTATCTTACAATTTTCAAATATATTTTGAAAAATATTTCAATGTGTTGATTTACTTTGTAATCCTATGCCCTTTCTTTTACGCAGTTTTAAACCGTCTTCAAAGGAGTCTGCAGGCTTTGCCAGACTGCCAGAGGGACAGAGGCATGAAAAAGGTTAGGACCCTTCGGTCAGGAAACCATTGCAGGGAGCCTTACGTAGAGGAGGAACCCTGCTGTGTAACAGCCAGGAAGCTTCTTTATTAACTTGCTTGTCTGTTGCCTAGGCAAATAAACACCTGTATAGACGCAGATGTGAACAAAACCAGCTCCATCTCTGTGTGATTTCATTTCATTTTTGGTTTCATGCTGTGATTTTGACCAACCTCACTGTCCTTAGCAAGCATGTCAAAGCCTTCTAGTTGATGACTATCTGTGTTCCTTAAAATGCAGCCATAAATATTTTTCTTAGGAAGGCATGACAACTAGAGAAAAATACCTTCTCTTTATGGTGGCCATTATAGCTTTGCTCCACCGTTGGACAACAGCAAAAGCAGAAAATTTCTGAAGACAATACCCAGTAGATCAGCAGACCCTGTGGCTTGAAAGAGCCTAACTCTGTACAACAGATATAAAAAGCAAGAGAGAAAATATCTGTTACCTTCCCCAGGAGCCTGATGTCTGCAGCACCCAGCAGAAAGGAAAGTTTCCTAACTGGCGTGATGAACCCAAAGGATGGCTTAGCAATGACAATGCATGGATAGCAGTGGAAGGTAGAAAAGGAGGGATAGGATGAGGAAGAAAAAGTAGGATAAAGAAACCAGAAGAGCCCCCTAGCGATAGGCTGCACAACCTGCAAGCTGGGGGTGGTGGATATATATACCTCTAGAGAGGGAGAGAGAGAGACACAGAGAGAGAGAGAGAGAGAGAGAGAGAGACAAGGGAGAAGGGGGAAAGGACAATGAAACTGAAGAAGAAAAAAGTGGTAGTGAATACTTTATTTTGTTGTATTTAAACAATCAAGTTTTAGGGGTATTTCCTCATGATCCTCCTGCCCCGCCTTCCTCCTCCACCCTCCAACCCCCCAATTTTCTTATGATGCTGATCTACTGTTTTATTCCGTTTCCCATCTTTCTTCCTGTCCAATTATTCAGGCCTTTCTCTTATTAAATACATGACCCTTAAGACTTGTCTTGGAAGGACAAAAAGCTTTCCACATGTTAAGAAAATTTAGGATCTCGCGGTACTCGCAGCAACTAGCTGCACTGTTTGCAAGGCACTCATTTAGCTTGGAGCGTTCTCAGTCAGTCCTTCCACTCTGGGCACCTGTCTGTCTCTCCCAGAAAGGGAAACAGTTCAAAGAGGCCTCGTGTTAGATATTTGTAGGCATATGAATGGGAAACACCATATAAACAGTGGAAAGAACATCTTTTCAAGTTGTTGGATTTTCTCCTTCATGATCTTAAAAAAAGCAACTAGAAATAGTTCATTTAATAAACATGAGCACACGTATATACAATAGTAATTGGAATGTAATATATATCTGTAATGTTTGTAATATTTTTAAAAAACATTACTTCAAGCCAGAGTTTACCTCAGATATACTGAGGACTGTCACTCAGTCTGTAAATTACCTCTAGAGTGTGGTTTATTTTCTCAGTCTTTAAAAAAAAAAAAAAAAAAGTTTGCTAAGTTCAAATACTGACATCACGTGAAGATGCCAGTCTTTACGAACATTTATAAAAGTAGAATATGAGAAGTATGATACACTAGTACAAAGTTTTACAAATTAAGACAAGTAAAATATATAAATTACAATGAGATAAAGGAAGATTGTGGTCCCATCTTGGGGGGTTCTTTTAACAGTCATATTGCTGTAAAGAAAATGAAATATGCATTAGGGTATGATCAGCTAAACAAACAATGATGACATTTCAGTCTTTTCAATTCCTGTTTTAAGCAAACATAACTGATCTCCACTTCAGCAGAGCTTTGACCAACAATACTGAGAGCTTAAACAATTCTCACACAATGTTTCCTAAATAAACCAGACAGACCAGTTGTCATCTCTGAGTAATAGCTGGGAAAGGGCCATGGAAACTGTGGCTTACCAATGCTAGGTTGGCTTTGAATGTGATTGGGGTAGGCTTTTAATCTTAGGGATTTAAGAGATAATGCCATGGGAGTTTCACGCAGGAGTGGATTCAGTGTGGATAACCTTTCCAATTAAATGCTACAGAGTTACACACTTGACTTATCTACACTAAAAACCTTGAAAGTCACTTTTGTCTTACAAACAAAGGTAACAGATCTGCACTGCAATGTTTGGGAAGAAGCCATCCCTGCTGTGACTCAGATGCTAAACCCAATGGGACTATTTGCTCTCCCCCAGAGGAGAGCATCACCCTGCTAAACCACTACAACTCTGGTCATTGACATACACATATTATGTCCGCCCCCAAAATGCATGACTGCTGAAATCCAGTTGGGCCTCACTTAATTTAAACTCTGCCTTATACGAAGTTCAAGGCTAAAGATAAGTCACATTATAGTAATCCTGAGAAGATTCTTCTTTGCCTCTCCCTAAACATATTGCCTGGAAAGAATTCCATATTAAAGATTTCCCACTCCTTTGTTTTCCTGGAAATTTGGTGAGCTGCCAAGGAAATTATTAATCTTGCTGCACTTGCCTGATAAAGAAAACTACACTTTTATTTTAACTCTCCCTCAAAAATTATGGAAAGTTTCCATTTATTTACAACAAAGGTTTTTTTATGACAACAATGGGCTTTCAGTGTTCATTAGGTTTCGTCTTATTTTAAAAGAAAGTTAAGAGAACTTGAACCAGAGAAGTAAATAGTTAGGAAAATATAAATTAAATAAGTTTCTGTTTACCTAATCCTGTTTTAGAGACTAGGACATAAAACAAACCCCTCAAAAAATTGAACCAAAGCTGGACTTCTATCAATTCAATAACATATGGTTTTTAGGAGGATATAGAAACAAGAATTTTCCCCGCTACTAACAAAAGCATATTTCTCTTCAAAATCATATCCCCAGGAAACAAGTGCTTCCTGGTTTTCTTTCACAGTGAAAGGCTTTTCATGAACTGCTATTGAAAGACTACTCGTGGTACTCTGTGCTTAGCTGTTTGGGAATTCTTATGACTCCTTATTAGGAAGGAATTGTAGAAAACCCAACAGAACAGCAAGTGTTACATACAGGTTAAGACCAGGTGCTGTGGAAATAAATGATCCAGGATTTGAAACCTGTTACTTCCTGACTAGGTGATTTTAGACATATTGCTTAATTTCTGAGTCATAGTCTCATCTGAAATATGGGTTTAGTGCATTCCTAGTGCAATGAATGCTAGCTATTATTTGTGAATACTAGTTGGGAACATGAGAGATGCAAAAAGAGGACATTTCTTTTGTGCCTGCAGCCAGAGCAGTGGTAGTGAAAGGGGCACTTTGTCTATGGGTGGCATTTTCCTTTGTTCACAGAGCCAACTAGGGAGAACCAAGATAACCCCATGATTGTGACATTCAAGGAAACATTATTAAGAGCAAAAATGAATGCCGTAAATGCTTTGCCACAAAGACGATGTAGGAATAAATGCTGGCCGGCTGAGCAATGTTTGATTTTGCCTTTTTCTCTGTGGTGAGAACAATAATGCATTACGGTACTTGCATAATGAGGGTCAAGCTACAACATCTTCACACAGGTTCTTACCTGATGGTGAGTACAGCAGTAGCCACATATGCCTCCAAGCACTCCGTTTATTACTTGAATAAGACACAAGATGAATTCAATTCCACCAAGTGCCAAGAGGATGGAAAACAGAGACACATTCCATTCTACCACATGCTTGGGTTCAATGCACTGGGACCACGAGGATCTCTCCAGAAGGTATCTATGAAAAAAAGAGAAACTTCTGACACACGATGACACCTAATGGGATGTCTCATAAGATACTTTTTGTGTCATGTTTTTTTGTTCAGGAAAAAAAAAAGGAATGAATTAATTTCATGTCCTATATCAAAATTTTCCAATCCAAGTCATTCCAAAAAACAAGAATTTACCCAGATCTTGTTGCAACGATAAACACAAATTTCAAAAAGCGTACTGAGCACTCAGAGTGAGTTAGACATCAAGCCAGGACTGTTGGTACAATAGTGAAAGTGGCATGGGCTCTGTCTCGGACAAGCGCGACTTAAGGGAAGAGAGTAAACAATCTCAATGCAACAAGTATACTAATCAGGTAAACCAAGTGTTGAAAGAGCCACAGAGAAAGGACACCCAGCCTAGGCCAAGGAGAATACCTACTTTTCTATCTTTTCCACAAGTCTGAGGTCCATGAAGGTAGAAACTAGACCTTCTATCATTGGATAGCCAGCCCCTAGACCAGTATCTGGCACACAGCAGGTATTCAACACATTTTAAAAGTAATTGAACAATATATAGCAATCCAAAGTCACTTTGTGAAATGACTTAGGAGATTTTCTAAATACCTGGATAGTCTTACAGTCTAAAAAATTCATTCCTCTCCTAGAATTTCAGCCTTTGCTACATCATAGAGTGTTTGAATTCTTAATGAAACAGTATTTAATCATGTAGGAAAATCTAGAATTGACTTAATTCCACAGAGAGGTCTGGTATAATTCTCCCCTTATCACTTCTTCCTACCACAACAGAACAAAGGGGCTGGGAATTAGCGAAATAGCTTTGGAATGGTTCATTGAGCAAATCAGAAATTCAATTTGTTGGTTACAAAATATTCTGTTCTTCTGGCCCTGTCTTTCTGCATGTTACTGAAACAAAACTCTGTAATTTCGAGACACAATATAAAAAAAATTCTCAGGACCCACTTGGCTATTGACCAACTAATCACTAGCTTGTGACCATTAGCTATTCCCCATATCGCAATCCCTGGACAGGTTGAAATGAAGAGCTTACAATCAAACAGCTAGAAAAAACATTTAGTGATACGGATCTCTCCCTGCATTCCAGCTGCATTAGTGATGAGTTTTTAAGAGATGGGTTTGTGCAATAGTTTCGTATGTCTGCATACATGACTAACCAATTTCTATTAATAATTCAGTATGTACTGAACAAAAATAATTACAATTTTAAACACCAAAATTTCAAACTCCTGTAAGTACTAATTTTCCTTCGGAGGCTACCATTGGGCTGTATTCATTGTAAGTTAATAGAGCATATTAATGGCTAACAGTAGCAGTGCTGACAGTGTGTCAGCTTCTGTGACAACCATTTTACATATGATGTCTCCTCAATCCTCCTGACAGCTGCCATTGGTTTTAGTTTTACAGACAAAGTAACTGAAAAGCAGAGAGCTCAATTCACTCTTTCCTGATTCCTCAGAGATATTTAGTCCTAATGCAAAGCTGGGATCAAACTCAGGTTTATCTAATTCCATACTTGACCTTATGACCTCACTATGTGCTCTACAGTTCATGGCAGACAAATATTCCTCATAATATAAGGGCAATTAAAATTCATTATTCATCTTATGTTTACTCATGAATCTCATAACTAAACCTAAAAATGTTCAAAGGATGCTATTCACTTGTTATTATGTATATAAGTTTCTACCAGCTATTTCTGTTCTTTTCTCAATAACAGATAAGAAATAAGTATCAACATAAAACAATGGAGCATCTTAAATTATCGTGATGTTAAAGTTGTGTTAAGACCAGTCTTATATAGCAGTGGGTGCTATGTAAAGGGTGCATTGTACATAGTTATTATGTTATATGTGAGTGTGAGTGTGTGTGTGTGGGGGGGGGTAGCATGACTTCCCTAGGCTTTGGTTAAATTCACATAATTACCATCCATATAAGGATTCCATAATATTTTCTTATAAAATCAGCCAATTGTTCTGAAATAGTATACACACCACATAGGAGCACAAACTCTACAGCCAGGCTACTTGGGTTAAATCCTGACTGCATGTCCTAGTGATGTGACTTTGGATGTTATTTCATCTCTCTGTGCCTTTGTTTCCTCATCTTTAAAATGGGAGCAATAGTGGAAGTCACCTCACAGGATTATTATGAGGACTGAATCAGTCCTTAGAGCTTTTCCAGGTCGGGGACAGAGCATCAATGCTCAGACTCCCACTGCCTAAGCTGTGCCTGAGCCAGTGCCAAATAAATCTGGCTGAGTGGATGGATCAATAGATGACTGACGCCTTTTTAGTTTGATGGGTTTGCCACTATACACATGTGGTGGAAAAGAATGTGTGGTCTGTTGGGGAACAATTACTCACTGTCCCTCGGTGCTGGCAAAGGTATAGTTCCACTGGCCGGATAAATCAAGACAGAGTGGTCCTTCCGCTAAGCCCAGGGCTGCCACAATGACGCAGTAGCCAGATCCTGCAATTCCGATGACAGCAGCCAGTATAGAGGAAAGCATCTGGGGAAAGGAGAAACACCGGAAGTGAGCCACAGTGTCACGGTGACGTCATAGGAGCCGTTTCTTACCACCAGAGGGGAGGACCTACCGCGCATCTCTTGCCACAGTTTTCATTGCCGCCGCAGCCACAGCAGTCGCCTTGCTCCAGCCCCATGAACACAAATGCTGGCAGGAATATCTGGTTAAAAAACAAGCAAATTAAAGTCATTGTCTTTCCCCAAGTCCATAAGGGTCAGGTTAAGCATCTTTGGTAAAATATATTTTTTACGACGTTGTTGACTGGCTTTGGGTTAGGTTGATCAATGATCTCAAATAACGTAAAGCTATGAAAAGAAAAATCCTCTAAATGTAATAACCACTTGTTTTCATCTAAGGTGTCAAAGCATTCTTCAGGGTGAGGCTGTAGTATGGATGGAAAGGCTAAAATAATAACCGATGAATGTGTTTACTCCAGGAGAGTTCCCAGCTGTGAGACTCCAGCTGCAAACGCTGTTTTGGAACTAGTAAACCTTATCTTTAAATCTGATTTGGTTTTTATTGTAAAACATAGAGAATACCAAACGTCTTTAACAGAATAAGAGAAATTTTTTTGTAAATGGGAGAGATGAAATCTCTGTATAATAAATGTGAACTGCTTCTTTGAAGATACAATTGTGTGCTTTTAGCTTCTTCATAATAAAGCTCTGTAAATAAAATAAGTATGAAATACTTGGAGTTTTAGACCAAAAGAAGCTCAAACAAGTGCGATGTTGAGGACAAATGATTATATTAACATGATAAAATGCTTAAATTCAAAATAGATTTACGAGACCATAATTAATGTATAAAGGTTTAAATGTTTTAATATTCTGTATTTGACTAAGAAACCTATTTTGTGCAGTATTAGCAATTCCATCAAAGTTCTCTTTAAAGTTCTCAATCCCAGCATGTTAAAATAGCAAACTCAAGTTTGTCCACATTCTTTCCAGGCTGTGGTTAAAGCTAATATTTTCAGCTCCAAAGTTGGCAAATTCCTCTCACTTCAATTAAAAACAAACCTTGGAAAAAAAACTTTCCATTATTAGCTTCAGACAGTGATCTGCTGCGAACTGTAGGATTTTCCCTAGACAACACACCCCAGCATGACATAAAGGAGAAAATGTATAGTTCTTTCTAAAGAGCAATGCACTCACAATTCATTATATTTTCTGTTGCGGATGCCTGAGATTAAACAGCAGAGATTTTGAATCCAAAACTGTTGATTTAGACGGAGAACCAGCTGCCTGCCCCCCGCTCCCCAGAGCAAATGTTAAATGACTGCCGGCTCCAGGACAAGAAAATCTAGTCTCTCAAATCTGATTTAAAAGCTAGTATCTGTTTCTAGTTGTAAAGTAAGAGAGTTTACCAAAAAGGTAGTTCACTTTTAGTTGAAAGAGGATTTTGTAAAACAATATCTCATGAAATCAATGCACTATACCTGTCTCAACTTTTGCATAACATGCTTTCAAAACAAGAACCAACAAATATCGCTGGATTTGGAAATATGAATTACAGAAAGCTTTCCATGAAAACATCACATTCAACAGGAGAGAATTTTTTAAGGGTGTAGCAATTTTGAACAACTTACCAGCAAGCCCCCTCCTGCGATGCCAGAAAAGAACCACACGAACCGGCTGAGATGGTCTTCAGAGGCATACTTTGTGGCCCCATTGGGGAAGTAAAGCAAAATATTAGTTACGATGCAGAGGATCGCGAGCCACACCAAAGCATGTCCGATGCATCGTGCGCATTTGCCGTAGCACATGGTGGCTGGGAGCCTGGGAATTTATTTTTGCCCCCTTCACTCCGCAGCTCAGTGGTGGTCCAAATCCGATGAGAGTGTGCTCATCTGCGCAGAAAGCAAAAGCAATTTTCAGCCCATTCCTGCAACCTTTTAAATACTCTGAGTTCTTAGTCACCAGGAGGATGAGGTATTTTGCTTTCATTGGTCCGGATTGCAGGCTCCGGATGGGGTGTGGGGAGGTAAAGGGAATGTCCCGCCCTTCAAATGAAATCCTTGGGACGAGTGAAACCAGGGGCAGGATATGAGAAACAGCCTCAGTCATACGCAACACAGAAAATGATTAATCTTCAACAAGGAACTCACGGTGCAACCCCTTTACAGGATAAAGAATCAACAGGAAAGTCTAATACAACTTACCAGTAACTGCCAAATGTCCAGTGTGGCTATTCTGCTTGAGGCTTTGAAAAGACAGTGGGCTGGACTCCTGCTCCATGCAGCTGTCTGGACAGCTTTCAGTCTGACGGCTCTGTGTTCACTTCCACCTCTTTACTGATTTAATTCGAGGCCTGGGGCCAGTCTCCTGAGCTCTGAGCTCGTTTCCTTGTCTGTGAAAGGCAAGGTGTTTGAGCCATCACTCACAGATTTGAAGAGGCTGTTGGGAAATTACAACACAGATTTCTCTCCTCTGCCTGCGGTAGGCTCTGCAGGACTGAGCCTACTGTCCAGCCTTCCTGGATATCTGCCTCGAAAACAAACCTGGCACCAAAACAAAGGTGGCATTAGTCAACAAAAAGGACTCAGGCTCTTTTTATTCCTGAGTATTGCTGTCAGGCAAAGTGTTGCCAGGGAGTGCCAAGGGAAGGCTAAAGTATAGGGGACAGATAGAAAGAAGAGAAAGAAGAAAAAGAAAGAAAGGAACAGGAGAGAAACGGACTTGGCAAGCAGAGTGGGAGAACAAGATTGAGAGAACCTGGAATGACTGAGTCACAAGTCATTGATCAGGGGCAGGGTGAACTGTGGTCTACCCATCCAGATCCAGAGGCAGGCTGTTGCAGGTTTGCACAGAAAAGCAGAGAAAGGGCTTACTTAGCGTGGTTATCTTGTAGAAGGAGAAGTCGGATTCTGAATCAGGTTAGCTTTTAAATGACAGGTTGCACAGCCAGCTGGGTGGGGAAGGACTGGGTGGCCAGGTGGGGTAGGACTGGAGAGGGGCCTCATCACAAGACAGAATGGCAAGGACAGAAAAAAGGCCAAAGGACAAGAGGAGGAGTTGTTAGTTCAGAAGAAGAAGGGGAGCAGGGCTGGTGAATCCAGAAGCTTAGGCTGAGGCCAGAGTCTGAAGAAGTTGGGCCCAAAGTAGAGCACAAGACACACACAAAATGAGAGGAGCCAGCTGTGGGATCCAGCCGGGGCTGAGGAAATAGACCATGAAAAACCGAGTGGAGGCAGGGAAGCCCGAAACTGCCAGCCTGCTCAGGTGTAGGGAGGCAGATTTCACAGGAGGACCACTCCATTACTACCAGGCACCCAAGGGCAGGGCACATGTGCCCTCTGTCCTGGCTGTAAGACCTCCTGGAGGCAGGATTCCACAGGTGTCAGGGTCTGGAGCAGCAGGACAGGTGAATGACTGTGTCCTTCATTGAGGCACGGTCATTCGAACACTCCACTCTGCAGATCTATCCCAACTGGGGCTAAAATGGGGCGAGGAATCCTTTGTCGACTTTGCCCTCAAATGCGTGATTCCGTTTCTCCTTCTCTCCTCCACCCCTAGTCAGCAGGACAGGGAGAAGGGAGTGAGGGGCCTGGAAAGGGTAAAGTCTGGAGCAAACAGCCCACCTCTACTGCCCTCCAGCTGTGTGGATCAGGCAAGTCACTTCCATTCCTGGAACTCTGTTTGCTACTCTGTAACAAACAAACAGACAAAGGGCAGGATTGGATCAGTGGTTCTTAAGTTGTTGAAAGTCCTGAAATGACATAAACCCTCTCCCCGGAAAATGAAATGCACATATATGCAAACACACACAATTTGTACTCCATTCCTGGAAGTTGATGTACTCCCTGAAGCCCATCAGTAGATTCTTCTCCACGTTTCTCCAGGTCTAGCCTGCCTAGAGACCACTCCCATCACAGATGTAGGTGCCTGCTCCCATCCTCGACATAATGAATGAGAATTTCTGGGAGTGGGGCCCAGTGATCTGCATTGTTTACAACTATGCCAAATGTGTCTCTGTTTGCTCAGGTTTGGGGATCACTGACCTGGTCCACACCCAGGTAAATATCATTTGTATCAGATGTTCTCTGAGGCCACTGTCATCTCCAAGGCGGCTCAGCTCTAGCCAGACATGCTGTATGTACACGAACTGTGGGGGACACATTGTATTCAGCGTAAAGCATTTTCAGGCTTGAACCTGAATTCTCATAGATGGAGTCCCTCCCCTTGGCCCAACCTCTTGCTATTCTGTATGGCGCTTTCTGCTTCTACCCCTCAGCTGGTCACCTACAGTCTGTTATGGTTTGGGCTCCTGGTTTAAGACCAGATATGGCTTTCTGGGCAATATCTTTAACCCCTTGACTCTGGTCTTAGAGTTTGCCCAACAGATGACCCTGGCCTTTCTCCTGGCTGTGAACTCTGTTTCCTGGCGAGAGCTGCCATCTCCTTGGACACTTTCTGGGTTTCATTCCATAATCCAACCGTCACCCCTGGTTCTCCCCATACCTCTGCCTCCCTGGATGTTTGGTTGGGGCAAATTATAAAACTCTGTACTTCAGTTTCTGTCATTCATTCATTCACCAATATTTATTGAGCTCCTACTATATTTTCTAAATATATGAAATGAATATATATATATATATATATATATATATATATATATATATATATGAATGAAGCACCTGGGATATAGACAAAACAAACAAAAATCCCTGCCCTTAAGGAGGGTCCATTCTATCAGAAGGAGAGAGACAAGTAAAAAATAATACTAAATAAATAAAATCCATTGTGTAGTAGATGGTGCAAGAAAGGGGAATAGGCAAAGTAGGGAGGCCTCCTGAGACAGGCTAATAATAGAGTCTACCTCACAGGGTTGTGATGTCTGAAGTGAGTCACCATGTGTAAAGCATGAAGCACCTGAAGCTTAGCAATCACTCGGTAAATGTTGCTTATTATTACCTACTGTTTTCCGGCTAGGATGTCTCTATTCGTTTATGATTAATTATATCTACTTCTCTGGGATTCCATTGTTTCTGTATGCTTTGGATCCCTTTATTATATTTTGTGAACATTTTAAATTGGAGTTCCCACAGTTGTATTAAAAGTTCACTTTTATCTCCCTCGTTCCCTCTGAATCAGCCTCCATCCATGAACACCTTTGGAAAGAGTGGTTTTTACTTCACTACAGAACTGCACGGCCCTGACACTGGTTCCCAGCCCCGCGTTTTGGGTAAGGTGCCCCACCGCCAGAAAGGCCCAGTTCTTCGTTCTACCCTGGGCCGCCCCTCTCAGCTCTGCTCCCTTGGCGGAACTTGTCACTTTTGCCATTATACCTTCTGTCACACCCCTGCCTGCCTCCCAAACCTGCTTATTTCTTCCACTTGTCCTCGAACACACCCCCAGCCAGCACCAACCAGAGCAAGATGCACTAACGTGTGTCCTCATCAGCAACCCCAACTCCACTGAGGTCCCAGAGAGCAGATTACCTTCCAGGGCACAACGGTTAGCACAGTGTCAGGCTTTTAGCTGGCTCTCAATCAACATTTGCTAAATTTTGTTCAAATCAATTGGGGAGTTGAGTATGTTCATTTCTAAGGTTACTTGCTTTTGCCAAAATGTCTTAAGAAAAATTAGGCAAAATTGGTGTTTAAATTAGAAAAATTTCAGTTTTACTTGTCATTTACATGAGCAGCTGGTATCTGCTTCTTACGGTTAGCTTTCCTACCGTGAGATGTACAGAATGTGGCTTCAAGAAAAGTTCCAGGGCAAATTCGTTTTGATAATATTGAGTACCATGTAAGTGGAGGTTTTAATGGTGGAAGAAGCCTCAATAGAATACATGGTTCAGCTCCCACCCCATCACAGAATCTTTATGGCCATTTTACAACTAAACCCACAGGGTTAAAAACTCTTCCCAGGCCGGCCCGGTAGCTCAGGCGGTTAGAGCTCCATGCTCCTAACTCCGAAGGCTGCTGGTTCAATTCCCACATGGGCCAGTGGGCTCTCAACCACAAGGTTGCCAGTTCAATTCCTCGAATCTCGCAAGGGATGGTGGGCAGCGCCCCCTGCATCTAAGATTGAACACGGGACCTTGAGCTGAGCTGCCTCCTGGATGGCTCAGTTGGTTGGAGCTCACCCTCTCAACCATAAGGTTGCCGGTTCGACTCCCGGAAGGGATGGTGGGCTGTGCCCCCTGCAACTAGCAACAGCAACTGGACCTGGAGCTGAGCTGCGCCCTCCACAACTAAGATTGAAAGGACAACAACCTGACTTGGAAAAAAACAAAAAGTCCTAGAAGTACACACTGTTCCCCAATAAAGTCCTGTTCCCCTTCCCCAATCAATTAAAAAAAAAAAGATTTCCTCAATTATAAAAAAAAAACAAACTCTTCCCAACATCATCTAACTAGTGAACAGTGGAAATGAGTTACCTATAAGAACTAATGTTAGTCTCTGATTATATGTGGTTATGGGATTGTAAGAGGAGGATTTGAACTCAGATCTCCTGCTTCCTGGTTGCTCTCTTCCACATGTATTTTGTCTTGCTTCCCGGGAAAGCACTAGTTTCTCACTCATTTGAATATGAAAAATATAATGATTTCCACATAATAACCATTCTGATTAGAGCTTTTTGATTGTAAGGAATGAGCCAGTTGCAGCTACCTTAACCAAAGGGGCATTAATTATGAACACCAAAGGTAGGGATGGAGAAGGGATGATGAGACTCAGGGACGAAGGGAATCAGAATGTCCTCCTCACTCTGCACCTCACTTCTTTGACTGTTCTATGCGTAACTTCATTCTTCTTAATGCAGACTCGTTTTTTTCTTTTTCACAATCTACATGGAACAACATGGCTACTGACCGTGCCCAAGTTTACATTTTTCTCTGTTGAAGAGACCTATCCCAACTCCAGATTCTGAGGGAAGGGAGTCACATTAGACAATACTGGGACATGTCAGGGCTGAATAAACCTGGCTGCCAGGAGCTATCTCTGCAACCATGTTGATGGAGGAGGAAGTCATTCTCAAGAAAAGGGGAGTGCAGGACCAGGTGGGGAAGCCAGGAGCTGTCCTTTACTTGAAACTGTAATCATGGCATACAACCACAATGAGAGGGAAGAAGAAGGAGGAGACATGGTAAGTCATCTTACCCACAGCCTCCTGGCTTTCCCCTTACTTTAGATTGCAGCTCGATTTGTTCTTGGGTTAACAATAAGCTTCTTGGACCAAGATTAAACCAGAGTTGATCTTTACCTTCATTCCCTGACTCCCCGATTCCCTCATCCCCATCTCACAGTGGTCGTCTTACTACCCATCAAGCCGGGGACTCTCCCAGGCCTCATTGCCGTAGTTAGACAAGGAAGATCCTGGGACTCCTGCTCCAAGGTCTGAAGCTCATGATGTGGGTCTGGCTTTCTTTTCCCAGGAGCTGGCTCCTTGGAAGGGCTGGCCTGCCCTTTTGTGGGGTGGGTGCACTTTTAGAGTGTGCCTATGACAACCATCGCACAAATACTTTAAAGGAGAAAGACTCTTGTGTCCTCTGAGTTATCATTTCCTTGGGTTTTCTAATAGAGCCAGGCATGTGAGATGTGGAGAGCCTCAAAAACTATCTACATCTCAGCGAAGAATGGTCTGTGGGTTTCTAAAACCACACGCACTGATTCAGCCCACGGAAAAGTGGGACTCCAAAGGCAGGGACAGGAACTCGCATTTTAAGAAAGCTCCCCACGTGACTGTATACACAGCCAGAGTTGAAATCCACTGATGCAGGTGGTCCAACTTTCTAGTTGTGTAACTGAGGCCACCAAGGTCTGGAACAGTTAATCTCAGTTCAGAAAAAGAGCCACAGATTGATTTAAAACAAAAACAAACCCTAAAAAATTAAAACTGATGAATTAATCTGTGTATTTTAAACTTGGTCAACCAGGTGATTCTCTCTTTGTGGTTCTCTTTTACTTCCCCAAATCCCAGCTGCCTGTGGGGAGGATGACAAAAACTGTTATCCAGTTTCTGCACATTTAGGGGGAAAAGGGAGGGACAATTACATAGTGTGCATTATAGACACGTGCCAATCCCTCAAATGTTCGAATTAGACTTTATAGCTCTCCCATGTGGAGCTGTTTCCAGGGGAGGAAACTGAGTCTTCTATGTGGTAAGTATGCCGACTAAAGTCACAAGGCTGGCGAGTGACATACTCTGGTTTCCTCCCACTCAGGTCTTGCTGAGTCAGACCCTCATGCTCTTTATATCACATGGAGGCTTGCTTGTAATACTTCACAACACCCTCTCCAATAAAAAGCAACAAAAAAAAATTGACCAGATTTAAGGGCATTTTATTTGGCATTTTGGAATAACAATTCCAAGACATTAATAATTTGGCTTCTGCTTTAACTAGATAAGTGATTTTAAAGTTAATCTGGTGTTTTCAAATGAGAAGACTCTCCACCAGTGTGGGTTGAATGGTCAGAACTCTGGTGGACAGCACAATGCTAAGGCCAATATTAAGGCCACATTCTAAGGCCATAGCCAATATTCAATGAACTTGGTTTTATTGTAGCAAAATAAAACTGTCAACAATCGAGATATGTGCACAATGAAAAGTTTTTAGAAGTAATTTGTTTTTGCCTAGATTCAGTATACGAGAGAAATAATAAAGTCCATTTTCATTTCTTTTACGCTGGTCTAATGTGTGAAAGGATTTCCCACCGGGGCCTTAGATCTCACATAAAAAATGTGCTTGCCTTTTTTTTTCAAAAAGGTAGGAGTGGACCTCTCCCCCTGTTATTCTCATGCCATTTAAAATTCAGCCCCGTGAGGCTTCTATCAGTAGGGAATTGAAGATAACAAAAGGATGAGAAGTGAGTACAGTTACCTCAGAGCAAATTTTTAGACACTGCTTTCCAGGGATCCCTGGAGACAGAGGAATGTTTTTTGTTTGTTTGTTTTTGTTTGTTTTGGTTTTTTTTGTTAGTTGAGTTCTGAATAAAACCCCCCTGCCGTACATTTGTTTAGTCATTTTTAGTTCTTCAGCACTCTCAGAGACTTAGAATAAAGCATAAATAAGAGGCAATGGGAGCATTCTCCAAGTAACCATTCCAAGTTGGTGAGCTAATACTCTACCTAGACCTCATGGTCTTACCACTCTCAGTCAAACGGGTTTTTGTGGCTGTCAAAGTCCAACATGGCAAATTTCCCAGTGATACTGAAAGAGCTGAAAACTCAGGTTACTGTTGATTTTGCCCTAGGGATTTTTACCAAGAATGGCACTACAGCAGTGGAGCAGTTGAGACCTAGTGTGTGTGTGTGTGTGTGTGTGTGTGTGTGTGTGTGTGTGTGTGAGAGAGAGAGAGAGAGAGAGAGAGAGAGAGAGAGAGAGAGAGAGAGAAACATGACAGATTTGGGTTGGCCACAAAGCTTGGTTCTGACCAAGGGGGACGACTGACTCTACCTCCTACTTTCTTGTTCATAGTCTCCGCCTGACACTGGTGAGAGAGAACTGTAGCCTGCAAGTAAGCGTTATCCTAGGATCTAATATAAACACCATGCCTCAGATTTCCTCCCCAGAATGGGAGTTGAGATTCTAACTTGCTGAATCATCTAGTGACAACTCCCTTCATTGTGCTGGGTTACAAAAACACAGCCACTACTATGGGAACCCTCATGGAAAATCCATTCCATTTTCAAGTTAAAACATTAGCCTGCCCTGTCTGTTTCAAATGACTAAAAGATTCTACAGAATCATGAATTTTCAACAGTGATTTGGAAATTACTTCAAGCGATGTGGACATTACTTCACAGTGATTTGGAAATTACTTTTTCAGATTTACAAAGTGAGGAAAACTTGAGCAAAAATTACAAAGGGACTGAAATACCAATTTGAAACTGAAAAATTATCGAGACCATTTCTAATGCACTTATTCCTTGCCCAGTAGAAGCCAAACTAGCTTCTCTGGGGAGACCATTTAAGATAGCTGTCCCTATAAGCAATTAAATCGGGAATTTGGGACAGAGATGTCAGTTGTTGAGAAGATATTCAAAGAGCTTGGGATTGGACGCCAGGCTTTGCTCTGCCTCTTCTTTTGCAGATGCTGCTTCTGGCTGCTCTCACGCCCCCTCGTGAGAACACTTGGGACGAGGATTGCAGGACTTTGTCCTTTGTGACCTCCTCCTCCTCCTCCTCCTCCTCAGATTTCCTGACTGGCTTTTCAATGGTCTTGGTGTCTTCTGTGATGATTTGATGTTTTTAGGAATCAGAGTCCCAGATACAGAGTCACATCTAGCTTTGGCACCAGCTTTGTGTGGGTTCCTTTCTGACTTTTATTTTTTTTTTAATGAAAAAGAAAGAGCATGAACATAAATGAGTGAAGAGCATTTTTTTTCCTAGAATCACAAATGTGACATTTTACAGGGATATCTTATAGATTATTACAATGCGCTAAAGACAATTCAAAAATTATTGTAGGGAATTCTTAAAGAAAATATTCCCACAAGAGGATGAAGATCTCTGACAAAGTCACTTTTTATTTATTTTCTGAAAAGAATGTAGATCAGAGTTTTCTCCTCAGTTTATTCTTCTGTCAGAGCTTCTGATCAACGTGAGGCTCATTCATTCAATAAATATTTACTGAGCGATTACTGTGTGCCAGGTGAGTCTAAAAATTTTACATGTAAATCTTGCTGAATTGTCACAACCACCTTTTGAGGTAGGCACTTCTAAAAACACCATCACATAGGTGCTTAAATTATAAGTGACTCTCCCAAGGCCTTACCACCATCCATGGTGGCCAGGATTTAGGTTCAGGTAGTCTAGACCCAGAGCCTGTCTTCTTAACCACTACACCATATTGCCTTCCACCCAGGGGGCTTGATCAGAGGAGCACAAGTATTGCCTCAGTGTCAATACTATTAGAAATAAAATACCCAGATATTGGTTTCTAAATATCATTCTCCAATAAAAGGAACCAAGACTCTTTGGAGAAATGGCGCTTCTCTAGGACTGGAGCAAGGAAAATACAAGGTAATTCTGGAATATCTTGTGCCAGTGGTCTGTGTTCTTTTATGTGATGGTGATACAGGTTAGCTAGCATGTCCCCAGGTAGACAGGGAGGTCCCTGGTGGAATAAACAAAAGACAGTCATATTCTAAAACTCCAGGTTTTAAAGTCACTCCTCACTCTAGGACATAATGTAACAAGGCCTTAAGATTAATCATAAAATTCCTTTTGGCCTGACAAATGGAGCAGATCTGATAGATAAGAGTGGGTTATTTTGCTAATTCCTTTAGAATGGGCAAGCAGAACAAACCTGGTAGATAAATTTTATTAGAAGGCGCCAGTTCCCTTCTTTAAACAGTTCCCTTCTTCAAACAGCTCCCCTTCCCCAAACAGGCAAGGGAAGGTATAAAAGTAAGAGCTTTTGCCTCAGTCAAGGGCCACCCCCATTCGGGACCCCCTCCTGCTCTTTGCTTTCAATAAACTATCCTCTTTTTAAAACTCTTTGCCTCTCCTGGGTCCATGTTTCCATTCTTCGGTCTCACGAGATATGATCCCGGCCCACACCCAGAAACTGCCGGCAGATCCAACATCATCTACATCATTTGGGGACTCACAGGAAAAATATTCCTCCATCAATGGTCAGTCAGGTGTGCCCACAAAAAGTGACACAGGAAACTTGGGGAAACACAATGTATTGTAGTCGCGGCCCTAGAAGCAGAGACATAGCATGCCACGCAGGACCGCATGGAAAAGACATCAGCATGTCAGGAGGCATAGGGCAGGAGGGAGGGCAGAGCCTGCCACACCTTTACTGTAGTTTCAGGCAAAGGCAAGGCAAGGCAGTGTAGATAATTTAGGATTGGCTAGTTTGCATAATTTCAGAGAGCTCTAAACTATAGGGATGGTCCCTAGTTGCCTGACACATGGCCCTGTGTTGATTAAAACAGAGGAACATTGCGTCCAGGGGACATAAGGCAGATAGAGGAGGTCTGGCTCTGGACTGGTTAGTTTGCATATCAAAAGCCTGCTCCTCACCACTGGGCCTTTGCTCTCTCAAAGATCTAACTGACCCTGGGAGGGGTAGTCTCTCCCCAGTCAGAAAGGTTTTTAAGATGTCAAAACATCATAATTACAGAAAATAAAAAAATATAAACAATACAGCCAGAAAGTCAGGAAGTGATCGATCCATGTGAAAAGGACACAAGGGCCAGCTTTAAAGGACTTTCACAGGCCGATCTGGAACAAGTTGAGCATTAGTAATAGATTATGACTTGTTGAAAAATTGGGAATTCACAAGTTCATAGAGCTATTAGGTAAAAGTTTAATGGAAACGCAATATTGACATTGCTTCAAAGTACATATCTCCCTACAAATTCTTACCATTTATAAAGGGGAAAAGAGTAACTGGAGAAGACTGGTGGATAATTGGATAATTCAAATTAATCAAATGATCCAAGTTAACATCATCAGTAGTGAGACTGATGGATATGGTGAACCCCCTGAGAGGATACAAGGAGGACACAGCATCACTGTGATGGATGTGGACATGGCCCCCTATCATCCACCCCCCCCCACCCCCCCGTCCTTGAATAACCTCCTCATCATGAGTGTGGGCAGGACCTGTGACTTCCTTCTAAGCAACAGATTACAGCAAAGGGGGTGATCTTACATCATATAAACCTTCATCTTGCTAGCAGACTCAGTCTAGAGTCTTGCTCTCCTTGCTAACTTGGAAGAAGCATGAGTTCTACAGCTGACAAGGAAATAAATCCTGCCAACAACTGAATGAGTTTAGAAGCAGTTCCTTCCTGGGTAGAGCCAGAAGATGAGAGCTCAGCCCTCGATGGCGCTGTGAGCACAGCTTCACAGAGCACTCAACTACACTGTGCCCGACGTTCTGACCCACAGACACTGTGAGATAATAAATGTGTGTTGTTTTAAGCTGCTAAATTTGTGGTAATTTATAGTGTAGTGTAGAAAGTGAATACAGCCACTTCTACAATATTCCTGCCAAAAATGCCGGCAATCTTCAAATAGTCAAGGTGATGAAAGTAAGGAAAGATTGTGGAAATAAGCTTTACTGAAAGAGGCGAAGGACACATCTCAACTAAATGCAAGGTGTGGTCTTGGATTGGATACTGGACCAAAGGGAAAAACATTGCTCTTAAGGACATTGTTGAAACAATTGGTGAAATTTGACTATGGATTGTGCATTAGATAATAGCATTGTATAAATATGGAATTTCTTGATTTTAATCATTGTGTGGTGGTTATACAAAAAATGATAAAGTGAATATAGCAAAATGTTAACGGCTATTGAATCTGGATAAAGGATATGTAGGAATATTTGACACTACTCTTGCAACTTTTCAGTAAATTTTAAATTATTTCAAAATAAAAAGAATAAAAATTTTAATGTTAGATTTTACCTTTAGAATTGTATTGGAAATAATTCAAAGAGCCCTGTTGCCATTTGGGAACCCCAAGGGAGTTGAGGACCATTGTCATATAAGATACTCACAGTAGGTATAGTGTCACATAGGTACAAAGAGTGTGAAGGATACAAAACCTTTTATCATTTTATATAGGTTTGGTGTGTTGTCAAGAATTTGATGTAAAGACTTGCCTTTCAGGACTGGACTAATTCTACACATTGTTCACCTACGAGCAATAATGCCTGGAATGGTGTGCAGGGAAGTTGGTGTGGCGACATGTAGTGGTCTCTGTGGAGCACTGCCCAGGGCCCTTTCAGGCCTGAGGACCTGTTCCCTCATCCCTCATTTTTTGCAAGACAGTTGAGAGTGTGCTGGGCACGTGAGCCATTCACAGCTGGGGCTGTCTCTCTGGGAACTGCTCTCAGCTTTTGGAAACTGCCTCACACAGGAATGGCCCTTTCTAAGAACAACCCACTTCTAATGATGGATGAGGAGGAACAGACTTCGCTGCCTTGCTTCATTTGAGACAACTCGGAAAGATAATAAGCTAGGATAAGCCACCCTAGCTCCAGATCGCCTTGTGGGATCGACGGAGGTCCCTGCTATCACTGCATTATACCCCAACTTCTCTTGCTGCCCAGCCCTGCTTCCCTCACTCCTAACCCCTCACAGGTGATGATCCTAAGAGCACTCCTTCAGAAACCTCTGCAAGCTAATCTCCATCCCAAGTCTGTTTCCCAGGTAAGCTGATCTTCAGCACATGCCTTCTCCAAACCCATCAACCTATCTCCTGAACACCAGATTGCCTGACTACGTAGCTGTTCCTTCCTATGGAATGCAGATAGAAACATTTCTGATCCATACAGAATGTGAATTTGAAAATTCCAATTTTTAAAAAAAATAATGTGGCCATAGAACCTAACAGAAATAAAATATTTCTCAGCCCCTCTCATGCCACATTCTCCTTATTCAGGAAAAATTAATCTCTAGTGATTTTTAACATATACAAAATTAGACAGAATAATATAATATTAGTTCCCCACAGATCCCCTCACCCAGCTCCAACAATTATCCACAGACAGTCTTGCTACATCAACACCTCAACTACTCCCTCTCTTCCATATTATTTGAAACATATTTCAGATATTATGTTATTTTATCTGTTAATGTTCAGTATGTGTCTTTAAAAGAGGATGTTTCTTTTGAAAACATAACCACCGGAACATTATGTAAAATATTATAAATTAGTAAGAATAATTCCTGAATAGTGTCAAATATGCTTCCAATGGTCAAATTTCCAGTTGTCTTAGAAATGCTGTAAAAGTTGTTTTGCTTTGTTTATGCAGTTTGCATGTTTGACTCAAGATCCAAATAAGTCTGCATATTATGATTGGTTGTTAAGATTCTGAAGGTTTCCCTCCACTTCTTTTATTTCCTCTCTTTCAGTTTCTTTGTTGAAGAAATTTCTCCACAGTCTGGAAACCTCTATTGTTTCACATGCTTATCTATATTTCCTGTAAATTGGTAGTTGGACTGAGGACTTTATAAGATGTAGGTCTTTTGAATTAAATTAAATTTTTTGGCAAGACAATTTTTTGTTTTACATGGGATTGTGTTTATTCATTTGGGGGCTAAGTTCTGGTTGTTTTGCTTCTGGTGATGCCCACGGCCATTTATGATCAATGCTTAGACAAGTTATTTATTAGGAATTACAAAATGGTGTATTTCATCATCACATCTGCATTTGTTAGCTGGACTACTTTTTAAAAAGAAAACTTTCCCCTTGTGTAGTATTTGTGACCCAATGGCATAGTTTGAGTAAGAAAATTAGGAAAAATGTGAGATTCCTTCTCTTGATTCACCACTGTTCAAAATAATGAGTTGGTTCCCCATCACCCTCCTAGTGCGACCAAAGAATTCTTATTTTATTTAGTATCATTGTGAACCCCTGGAATTCATAGTGTACTTTAAGTTGCTGAGCTTATTATTGTTACTGATGCTCAAGCTGTTCTCTCTCTGGTCAGTGGGAGCCTTTTCAAATTGGATCCTGAGTCCTTTTGCCATGGCTCTAGTTGTCTTTGGTAACCTCCTTGCCACCTGGCATAACAAGATGTGTTAGGCTCATTTCATACCTTTCATGACCCCAGACCTGGTATCAGTTATTTTCCTAAGGAGCTCTGGTTCTTTGTAGTGAGAAAAGGTATTCCAGTACCACAATATGTGCTCAGGAGGCATCTCCAGTAATTAAAAAAAAAAAAAAAAAAAAAAAATTCCTATGTTGGGAGGAGGTTGAAAAAAAGGAATTCTCTTACTGTTCTTTTTATACCCCTCTGTATTATTTTAATTTTATCATGTGTATTCATCCTTTTGATTTATTTATGACATACAAATAATACACAAATGCAGAGTTGAAAAAGACAAAGTAAAAATTCTCTCACATCCTTCCCATGCTACTTCCCCTGCCAGAGATTAACTAGAGTTATCAGTTTGTTGTGAATTCTTCCAGACTCTGTCTTAGACAATATTGTTACCTAAATAAGACTAGTTCTCTAAAGATTCTAGATTCTATTTTAATCTATTTGAATGATTTCAAGAAACAGTAATCTTAGGTTAAAAGTACAATGGATAGCAATATAATCTTCACTAGGACCAACAAGAAGGGCATCGTGTTGCCAGCTCCCAGGGGTGCTGTTTTCATTCATTAGTTTTCATGACTGCTGTCCCACTGGCATTGGCAGCACACAACAAACTTGCCAATCAAAGGATAGGACAATAAGCAAAGTATATGCACCTACAGAAAATGACTCTTAGATATATGAAAAGATGCTCAAGATTGATTTTAATAAGCCAAATGCAAAACAAAACCACTAAAATACTATTTTTCGTCTCTCAGGTTGGAAAAGATTAAAATGCTTGCTAACACACACCCTCATTCAGTGCTGGTGAAATAGCAGTATTTCTGGCAGTTTGACAATATGCATTCAATTAGAAATATATTAGCAATTGCTAATTCAAAACACTTCTAGGAATTCACAAATATATACAAATATACTTGAATGTTTAGGAAATGATGTATTTAGAAGGCAGGGCTTCTAAACAGGAGCTGCACAGAAAAATTAGGGGACTCATCAGCTTGGATGGGAAATATATCGTGTATTCTCTAAACTCTAACTGAAATTTATCGTTTCCTTTAATTATGAAAGTAGGCAGGAAACCACAGTAGTATCAGCCTATGCATTTGTTACCAATAAAAATCAGATCTTTTGTGTCATATTGCAGTTGTGGCAGAAACTTTGAAATATCATTTTATGTTCATTTATACTTAGAAATTACAGTAGTTATTACACCCACTGCTATATATTGTCATTTAATTCATCAATAAATAAGCACATATATTTTTTAATGATAATATTTTGATAACTATATTTCAGTATAATTGGTTTCCTTTTAATCCTAAGGACTTTATTTTATACACTTGAAAACATTATCTTGAGAAGAAATGCACAGGCTTTACCAGACCTCCGAAGAGGTGCTTGGCACAAAATAAGTTAGGACAAGAGTAATTCATAGCATTATGTATATAATAGCAAATGATTGGAAGCAACCAAAAGGGTGTTCTCGCTAAAAAATATCTGTGCATTGCTACACTGGAATACTCTGCATCTGCCAAAAAAGAACGAGGAATCTCTTTACCCAATAAAATGAAACAATATCCCAGATATTGTAAAGACAGTGACGCAGCATGCAGAAGAATTTGTGTAGCGCGCTACAGCTTGTATAAAAATATGAGGGGGGAGAATATATAACACAAATGCCTACCTGCTTATATGTGCATAAAATACGGCTGGAAGATAGACAAGCAACTGGTAATACTGGTCTCCTCCAGGGATGAGAACCGGGGGTTGAGGCCTGGAGTGTTACACAGACTTTTTCCCGATAAACCTCGTAGTACATTTAAAATTTTGAAGCTTGTGGATGTATATTCTATTCAAAAATTAAGTAGACAAAAATCCAACAATTAAAAGCTCCTTACTACAGCCTGGGAAGGGGATTAATACATAGCCAATGGCAACACTTCAAGTCCAGTCTCCACCTTGTTTTGGAACTACAGCCTGCCCCACAGAAAGTCCTAAAGGTTCTATCATTTTAACCCCCTACTCTGTTCTAACCCCCAGCGACAAGTTTCTAAGACTTCCTTGGCTCTTGCCTTTCCTTACACCTTCGACATTTTCTCTTCCAGAAGTAAAATTTAGCCTATCTTAATGCAAAGCAATCACACACCAGTCTTGTCTCTGCTTTTCTTGCTTCACAAACCAAGGGGGCTCTGGCAGAATTATTCTTAATGGACAGTGAAAGGAAGAACATAAATATTCATAAGTTAAGCATTTGTTGTCTCTGATATTATTTGCTCATGTTTTCATAATATATTTATTTTAAAATGAAGTCTTACTCAGAATGGGTCAGGTTTTTAGTTTTGTCATTTACAAGTGGGGTCCTGGTTACCAATATTCATAAGAGAACGTAAATACGTATTATGGGATTGATCAATAAAATATTTTTTCTTTCCGGAACTCCTCTCATGAATTTCCTAGCTTTCAAAATGAAATCAAGTTTCAGTACAATACATTGATGACTATGCTTGTCCAACATGTCTTTAGCAATATAGTATACATTTATTCTACCAAAGTAAAATATTTTGAGAGAAACATTAATGCAGATTCTGAGTCACAATTCTAGCATGAGTAATGACTGCCGAAAATATGCAAGTTGCAAATCAATTTTAAGTGTATGTAAATATTTGTTTGGAGCTTGATGATAACAAATGCTGATTCTTCTTGAGATTTGGATCAGCAGAGCAAAGCCTGCTTTATTTTTTGGAAAATATTTTGTTTAGAAGCAGACTTGAGGTCCTTTGCACAATAAACAAAACTATAGCAGGCTCTTGCCACAAGTACTTGAACAGATCTTTTAAAATTACAACATGACCTTATTATTTTTATGATGGACTCTGGGAAAATATTTGAGGTCTCAACAGAAATCTCCAGCTTGTTTTTGACTCAGAAATGTTTTCTTTGGAGTCATGAACAGGATAAAGTAAACTGGGATGGCTGCCAAGATTATGTGCTATGAGCTTTTCCACACTGAAAGCAAAATAGGCTGGAACTATGGGGAGATTCTGGGCTGCCAGTGGATTGGTACGGGGAGGGCTTTCGGAAGAGGGAACTAAAACTTCCTGTTACTTACAAAGATCTGTGTAACAAGGTGAGTCGTAAGAAAGGAATAATTGGTGTTTCCAGGTCCTTTTTCCACCCATGACACTCAGTACAAAAATTTCCCTGGATGGTGTTCCCCAGAGGAGAGAGAGCACGAAGGTTAGGGCTTTGGAGTGGATGCCACACAAGTTACTTTACTGAGGAAAATGGTGGGTTTCCCACAGGCTGGGGGTGGGATACGTGCACAGGAACCAGGAATGTTTCTGGAAAGGCCTGGGGCTTGGACTGCCTCTCATGGGCATGCTTAGCAGGAGGCCCCTCAGAAGCTCCACACGTACCCCCAAACTCCTAGGAGACTCAGAGACCCTGAGGGTCTCTGTGGCCTGTGTATGATAGAGGAGTGGACCACCAGGAGGGACATCTCTGGCCTTCCTGGTACACACTGCCTGACCTGTGCCTTGAAAAACTGGTGTCATAGCAGATGGAGTAGCTGATAAGGACTCCTCAGGTTATGGCATCCCAAATACCAGGAGATCCTTGAATGAACCCCTGGAGGATAAGCAAGACCCTCAACCCCCAAACGTGATTGAATTTGAATTTTCTGCCAGTCATGTGGGTGAGAGTATGGACCAATTTCTCTGCTTTAGAGAAATGTAGCATTTATACACCAGAAAGTGGCAGAGTAACATTCCTACTTGCTACCATGAAAATATTTATATACAGTCAGGTATAAAGCTTACTTGCCCTGTACTACCACCACTCCCATGCAAGCATGCACACATGCACACACACACACACACACACACACACACACTTCTATTAAACTCTTGGAAGTGACTATGCCTGGGACCAACTGGCCCCCCCACCCTTCCTTACATACCCTTCAGCCTTCATGTTACCTATCACGTTAGTTTTCTTTTCTTTGTTGACTTTTTTAACTTATTCATCCAATTAATTGTACAGAAAATTTTGAGGGCCTAATATTTGCCTGCAGCTCAAAGACATAATTCCAGTCTCAAGATGTTCATAGTCCAGAGCGTGATGTTGAGTAATGGATTGGAGGGTTAGGGTGTGGGGAAGCAAGAGCGGTTGATGACCCTAGAAGGGCAGAGGACTTTATCAGCACACAGGAGCAGTTAACCCAATCTGGAATGAAAGGTTGCAAGAAAATGGTGACTTAGATCTTGAGATTGCAGAGAGAACAGGAAGGACATTCCAGAGAGATGGAGCCAAGACAAATGCTTGGGGCTATGACAAATATGGTCTGCTACACAAACTACAGAGTTTGGCACTGAGAAGAAATACAAAACAAGAAAAGACATTACTAGCAGCAAACTAAAAGACTAGACTATTATTGTGACAGTTTTATCAGACAAATTATATAGAGGTCTGGAATTCCTCCCAATATATATGTCGAATCAAAATATATTAATCAAATGTTTAGACCCTTTCATTTCTGTACTTAGGTTAAGAACTATAATATAATGGTTTCCTGAGACTAGCCAATGTTGCTAGTCATATTAGCCAATGTTGCTGCAACAAGTATCTTCCCTGATGTGAACAGATTTAGCACATAATTTAGTGCTTGTCAACTGAAAAGAAAATTATTAAATTATTTCTTGCATAATGTGATTGCCTGTGGTTGAGAGGACACAGAAGGATTAGCACAGGCATGGTTTTCCACATAAGACAAATGCTGTTTTCAGACTCAGTGCAGAATGTCTTCTTCTAGGCACAATTTTGTCCTTGGCTAATTCCTCCCTGCAGATAGATAGATATTCCTTCCCCTCCCACTTAACTCTCCATCTTAAACCATCTCTTTTTTCAGGAAGGGTCCCATGAACAAAAACTTGGTATGTGTTCAGCAGCTTACTCAGTTTTCAACAAGAGAAAAGAGCATCATTTTCTATGAATGTGTATTGCACATGTGCAGTTTGTCGACAATTATGGACCAAGTAGAGAGATGGAAGAGATGATGAAATTAAGAAATTGTTGCCTCAAATTAGTTCTTTCTTTAAAAAAAAAAAGTTCTTAAAATTTTTGTCCTTGAGACTAATTTAAGATTTTCAGTGAATGTTTCTTTAGAGCAAGTGTTTACAACTTTTATTTGTACCATAGACCCTTAAGACAGCCTGGTAATACTATACCTTTTCTCAAAGTAATGTTTTTAAGTGCACAAAATAAAATACACATGATAAATAGATAATTATATAGAAATACAATTAGCAGAATGTCTTTAAATGTTGTGACATGTGTCTTTATTAACACATTAAATAATAAGATCCAACTGCAAGTTTAAGAGCTATCATATTTTGAAACAATGATGAGTATAAAGGATGTTTTCAAGATATATACAACAATTATAATGTGATAGGAAAATGACTTGTATTTTTCTTAGTGTCAGACTCACAGGAACAGTTAATAATTATTATAATTTGAAATCTACATTCATAATTGGGGGAAATGCTAGAGGCTCACAAAAATTTTTTATAAGAATTTTTCTTCATCAAGCCCATGGACTGCTGAATTTTATCCCTGGGCCCAGGGAAAGAACCTTGCTTTACAGGAGCCTGGGATGAATACATTGACTCCATTTCTACTGTTAATATGAAGATCAGCATGATGAGACCCGTCCCTCCAGGAGAAGGCAAGGAGGGAAATCTCCATTCCCAGTTAGGAGATACGAAAAGAAAGAGGAGGTCTACTATTGTCTTGTCCATTTAAGATACTTCACTGTAAGCTCATTCCACACTCCTTCCTTCATCCTTTATCATTTCAGAATTTATTTAAAAAAAAAAAAAAAAAAAAGCTTTAGTCCACAGACAGCCCAGAAAAACAAAACAACCAGGAGTGTGCCCGAGGACCCTTGAGCCCCAGCGTCATCTCCTGCATGCTCTTGGTAAGTCCCTTAACTTTGATCCTTGGCTCAGTCACCATAAGACAGGCACAGTAATACCTACCCAGCAGTGTTATGGTGAAGGTCAAATGTGAAACATCACTGAAAATACATGGTAAGCTATGAAGAGCTGTGCAAACACTCTACACATTCATAGAGTACTGCGTCTCCTTTGTCTTTTTTTCACTACTGTACAAGACCCTGGGTCCAGAGAAAGGCAAAGTTAATGACAGTGCATTAAGGAAGAAGTGCCCCTCATTAGAGACTAGTACAGAGCATGAAAAAAATAGTTTTCTTTGCACCTGGAGGAACTCAGAGCTTCTTTCCTTACTACTTTGTGGCTGTATAAACCTACTCTACCCCACCAGCCTCACTGAAAAGAACACAAAAACTTTCCCAAGGTTGCTTTAATCAACAACATATTCATCCATCCACCCACAAATAGTTATGAAAGAATGTTAGAAATGGCTTTGCAGGTGCCAACGAATTGGAATTGTAGAGCCATCGGGTAAAACAATGGCCTATCTGTTGTGAAGTAAATATTTAAACCTACAAATACTTGTGGGCATACTTATTAAGTCCCAGTGCACATTTCTTAGTCTTTAGCCTACAACCTGCCAAACACTTCTAACACTGAAACCAGGTCTCATACTATGTGAATGGTTATTATTTTGAGATTTATATGTACCTTTAAAAGAAACACACTGAAGTATTTTGGGATGAAATGGTATAAAGTATAGATGAAATGAGATTGACCACAAAAGAAACCATCAACAAAATGAAAAGAAAACCTAATGAATGGGAGAAGATATTCGCCAATGATACATCTGATAAGGGGTTAATACCCAAAATTTATAAAGAATCTATGCAACTGAACACCAAAAAAGCAAACAATCCAATTAAAAAATAGTCAGAGGATCTGAATAGACATTTCTCCAAAGAGGACATACAAATGGCCAATAGACATATGAAAAGATGCTCAACCTCACTAATCATTAGAGAAATGCAAATTAAAACCACAATAAGATATCACCTCATCCCTGTCACAATGGCTATCATCAATAAGACAAATAGTAACAAGTGTTGGAGAGGCTGTGGAGAAAAAGGAACCCTCATACACTGTTGGTGGGAATGCAGACTGGTGCAGCCATTATGGAAGGCTGTGTGGAGGTTCCTCAAATGATTAAAGATAGAACTACCTTATAACTGAGCAACTCAACCATAAAAAGTAATGAAATCTTACCATTTGTGACAACATGGATGGACTTAGAGGGTAATGCTAAGTGAAGTAAGTGAGACAGAGAAAGACAAATACCATATGATCTCACTTATATGTGGAATCTGAATAACAAAATAAACTAACAAACAAAACAGAAACAGACTCATAAATACAGAGACAAACTGATGGTTGCCAGATGGTAAGGGGGTTTGGAGGCTGGGTAAAAAAAGTGAAGGGATTAAGAAGTACAAATTGTCAGTTATAAAATAGTCATGGAGATGTCAAGTACAGCATAGGGAATATAGCCAATAATATTGTAATAACTATGTATGGTGCCAGATGTGTACTAGACTAATTGAGGGGATCGCTTTGTAAATTATATAAATGTCTAATCACTTCGCTGTACACCTGAAGCTAATATAAAATAATAATGAATGTCAACTGTAATTGAAAAACAAAAAAAATTAAAAACACAACTAGTACCAATGCAACTTAAAAAAAATAGTATTTTTCCGTAAATGCCAGTAACTGTGGCTATTTGTCAGATACAGAATAAGTGATACAACAAATAAAAACAGCAAGAAACAAATGAGATTGGTCACTTGTTGATATTTGTTGAAGCTGCCTGACAGGTGTACAGGGTTTTATTATACTATTCTTTCTACCTTTGTATATGTTTGATTTTTTTTTCCATCATGAACATATTTAGAAGTTTTACCTGTCCAAAGGGAAAAATAAAGGTCAAGGACAGTATATGAGAAAAGCAATGTTCCTGGTTAGGAACCCATTCATGTTAAGTAAGTGCAAACAAATTCAAGTGAATTGGTATATCAGAAAATTTAGATTCTTTCTGGTTCATCCGGAGAGATGGGTGCTATACACCCTAGTTTGTCCTAAAATTTCTTTTACCAGTATCGATGCTAGTATGTAATAGATGATAACAATAAACATTACATTAAGCAGAAAAACACATTATATATATATATAATATGTTTTGCTGTATCTACATCTTTTTCAGCTAGATTGATCTGACTGCCAATGAGCATATTCTCCAGTTGTATCTGTTCAAATATTTGCTGGTAGATAAAGATAAATCTTTTCTAGTAGAAGATGAGAATAACAGTTTATTTTGAAAATGCATAGGTGTAATTCACAAGGTGATCAATTTTAAGATATTGTGTCAAAATGTATAGTATACATTTAAGGTAGAATTAAAATTTTTAATGGAATACTATTATTTACTGAGTGTTTTAGGGAGTCATCGTATCTTCAATTAAACATTAAACACATACAGCAGCCTCAATACTATAAAGATATCTTTTTTTTTCTTTTAGCTCCCAACTGTCTGAGTCTTTTGTTATTCTTCTGGTAAGCTCTTCCAGAGTTAACTACTTCTGTTTGTAAGTGATGAAATGTCTAAGGAATCCATGGTGTTCTGGGATTGGTCTTTCCCTTCACTTCAAGTCAGAATTAGGACTTTTGACCTTGTTTGTAGTATTGCAGCCCCAGAGTAGTTTTCACTGTAGCGGTTATCTGAAGACAGTTACACGCTTCATGGTAGTGGCCCATACACCAGGCTTAGCTTCTCCAGGAACTCTACACAGGATGGATTGAAACATGTATTAAACTGAGAGGCATTCTCTCCAATGGGTTTTAATGTATTTCATTTTTAGACAACCTACATGACATGTTTTTCTTCCAAAACAATGCCTCTGCTCCAAATAAATCAAGGTCAAAATAAATGAAGAGCTCAAGATAACATCAATCCCATTTTTTCTTGTCCTGGTATGTGGATGAAAAGCAGCAGCCAGTTAGGGTGATGACCGGTAATGAATCCAAATTGCCAACTGTGTTTTTCCATTTCTAAACCTTCCTTAAGGAAAATCATGTACGGGGTCACACCATCCTCAGGGCAGTTCAGCAGAGCAGCCTGCCATCTGGATTCCGGTTTTCACCAATAAAGACCTGGTAGTTTTTGAAATTAGCAAGGAAGTACTTGATTTGTTCTGCAGACCCTGTCACGAAGGTTTCACTCTTTCTGGTCTCTGTTCTTCAAGTTTCCCTTTGATTGATTTTATGTCATCCTTGATGTACCTCTTGTAGGCTTCTTTAGTGAAGCTGGTTTCCTGCAAATGACGGTTCATGACAATATCAACACCAGTGACTAGTGGGCTTTCGGAGCCTTCGCCCTCCGGGCCTTCAGTGGAGGCATTTCCAACAATGAGAGAGTGATCAGTGTTATCCTCTGTCCCACTGACCATCTTCCCCTCCACCTCCAGGCACAACCCGTCTGCCAACCTCCCGGATCCTGTAGATGTCGGAGAACATCTCCTCATGGCTGATGAGGTCCACGCAGATGAACCTGACGGTAGCTGGAAGGAGGCAATGCTGTCTCACCAGGAGTCCCGAGCAGCCCAGCAGAGCCGGAGGGAGGGGCAAGTGGGAAAAGCAAGGTATCTTTCAACAACAAGTTACAAGGGAATCACAATTTGAGATAGTATGTCTTTATGTAAATAATTCACCACTTTATCTCATAGCCAAACCATGGATCCATTATAAAAAAGGATTATCTCATAAGAACATGAAACTGGTGATTACAGTTGATTAAGAGCACGCTGTAAAATGGCAATAATCCATTTACAGAGGATCCTAAAGATGAAATTTGAGGAAGTTTGAAAAATGCTCCTCTGGCATACAATGTGATATATAGACGATGTATTATAGAATTGTGCACTTGAAACCTATGTAATTTTACTAACCATTGTCAATTCCAATACATTTAAGAAAGAAAGAAAGAGAGAGAGAGAGAGAGAGAGAGAGAGAGAGAGAGAGAGAGAAAGAAAGAAAGAAAGAAAGAAAGAAAGAAAGAAAGAAAGAAAGAAAGAAAGAAAGAAAGAAAGAAAGAAAGAAAGAAAGAAAGAAGGAAAGGAAAGAAAGAAAGAAGGAAAGAAAGAAAGAAGTGCTCCTCTGGAGGTTGTTCCATTTCTATTTTCTCAGTATCAACATTTTATATGAGAGCAAATATATCACATTTAGGAGTGATTGCTAAAATCAAAGGGAAATGAATCAGTTTCTGAATGTTGCTATTTAAGTTACAAAAAGGAATATTCCTTCTGTCACATATAAATATCTCTATGAATATATAGTTATGAATTGCATTCCATCTTTCCATGAAAGTGGTCTTAATAGTATATTGTTATGCCATACAATACAAACTAAAAAATGAATACTGTGTTATCTCTTTTTTATCGTTCTTTGTTAAAACACACTGGTTTTGATCACAAGAGCAGTGACTTGCAACGGCAACGACCAGCTCCCTGTGGGATCAGTCCGTCTTCTCTGATTGGCGGGAAGTGTTTCTGTACACCGGAGTGCTCATTGACGACATAGAAATAGACAAACTGTTAGCTAACAATTCTTCATCCTGCTCAGAGTCTTACTGGGGAAAATTGGGTCAAGGGTAGTTGCCCAAGTTTTAACTCAGTTCAGAAAGTCTAATGAGTCAGAAAGAAATTACAATTTCTGTATCTTTATCAAATGCTGATTTGATTTGGTTGTGATGGCTGTGATCCAGGTTATCACATAAACGTGTCCTAAAAAACAAGTCACTGTTGCCGTGATCTAAATATTTAATCATGAGTACATTGTATTCAAGGCTGTATATGCTTGATTTTTAGAGAGTGACATTTTCCTCGGTGCTAAAAAAGAAGCAAACACTCAAAAGAAATGTGATGAGTACACTGCTTACTAATAATACCTCCATTTATGTAGACTTTTAGGGTCTTCAAAGCCATTCTAAATTTATATCCAAAATGTTGATAAAAGGGCTATATGATTGTTACACTTACTGCCCAGAATTGAACTATGTCATTTGAGGCTCAAAACAATGTTACCGTATAGGCAGGGCAGGTGTCATCGTTACTGTTTTATAAGAGGGAAAACTAAGACTCAGAGAAGTCAAATAACTTGGCCAGGATCACAGAAAAAGAGGAAAGTCTAGAAGCAAACCTATGTCTCTTGGATCCTAGCACCATTTCCCTTCTGACATGCCACATAGCTTTAAAGATAGTTCCGAGTGATGAATGACTTTAAATCACTTGTTTACCTTTGGAAAGGATTTTTCTCCCCAGATCCTCAGCTGCCTGGCATCAGCCCGCTGCCCAGACTCTTGGAGTCATGATGAAGGAGGGAACAGGTGGCAGCTTGATCATCTGCCATGCATAAAGACTCGGATACTTCATTTTGGTAAAGGGTTTCCAGGCTCAGATTTGCCAGGCATTCTAAAATGGAGAGAAAAACAAATTTACCTCTGCAGCGCATGGAAAAATAAACACCGATGTCAGGATTTTGTGTTCCAGATGACAGTATCATTTGAATGATAGCTAGTTGTTGTTTTTAGAAAGAGAATAAAATTTCAGCTCTGTGTACCAAAACTATGGTCTCATCCATTAAGGACACAGACACAGAAGCAGGTAAAAACCATCCATATCTGTAGTTCCTATAGGACTAGGTAATGATTAAATAAATAACTGGTTCTCATCCTACAACTCAATGTTTAACAAAGTCCAAACAGACTGCTGCCACATTTTTAAGTCAACACTGATATCTAAAATAAACACAGGCTGACTAACACACACTGGTACTTTAATGAAAATATGTTGTGGAATAGCTCCTAGCCAAGAGAAGTTACTGGGTTTTTTCTCTGGGTAACTGTTGATGAGTCAGAAGAATAATAACCCCCTAAACATTTTTTAAATGATTTCATTCAACGAACTTCCTTTTTTGAGTACTTCCTCGCAAGAACGGTGAAGGGAACGAGATTTTACCAGATGTTCAACTTAACAAGTGAGCTTGTCACAGTTTCGTAGAAGCTGGTGGAAATGGTGAACCTCCTAGGTTAGAGAATAAAGACTTCCTTATAGCATAACCAGTGGCAGCATGTGAAAGGAACTCTGTGCTTAAGGAAGCCTCTTCTTTTATACCGACCAGTAAGCATGCCTGTTTATTGCTGTTGAGGGAGACACTTCCTCACTCTTCTAAGGCAGTTTGCTATACAAACATCCTTGAAAAATTGTCCAAAACAAAGACAGTCAATGTCTCTACTTGGAAGCTGTGTATAATGTGAGAAATCCTGGGAAAACTGTCTCCAACACTTATTCTCTACCAGACACTGAGAGATGCTAGGATCAGATATGACGATTACAAGAAGGACCATGCTCTCTTGTTCCTGATAAGTCTAATATTGTTAATAAATTCAACCATGATGTTGAACTCTTAAATTCTGTCCATTGAAAATGTGGAAGCTCTGTTTGTTCAGTATCTGTCCTTAACTTGATTCTTATAATCAAGAAAATTGGTGGAGGATCCACAGAACAGAAATCCTGTTTCTCAGCTCCCAACTTGTTTGCTAGTGAAGTGCCAAAGTGATTGAATGCCAGCATAATGGAGCTAACACATTGCAATTGCATTAGAGCACAATATTGCCTCATTTCCAAAGTGCCCAGCCTGTGGCAGGATCATCCGAATGACATAAAGATAAAGGTCATTAACAGGGGAAGTAGATAGCAGTGTTTAAAGATAGAAGTGAACGCTGATAGAAAAATATTATGAGGGAAACCTCCCCTAATTATACCAGTGGGACTTTACTGCAAAAGAAATGAGAGTCAAGCCACACCAAAATTCAGACCAAAATAGTTGGCTTTAGTCAATGCTTCAGAGATATTTAAAATAATTTAGAGGTGAGTTTTTCTACGGGGACTTTAGCATTATCACCAGAATGTATTAAGAGAAGTTCTCAAATTCCACCGAGAATATTTAATCTGAGCCTCTGAAGACATGGATGTTTCATCCAAATCATTTCAACTTCAGGTGACTCTTTACAATGACACTTCTCATTAAGATGATCCAGATCCCTTTCGTCTGACTTTGTTTTTATGAAGCAACTTTTCAATTGTAATTCGACCTCCCAGCAGACTTTTCACAATTGAGAGAAAATACTGACCTGAGAACATGAGCATTCCAGACCTCTTAATAGCTCTATTTTTTCCCCTCTCCAAATTGGTTAATTGGCAATTAGATTTATCAATCAGGCTTCTGTGAATTCAGTTAGTACAAGCCAGTTCCATCAGAGTCAAAAAATACCAGAGTTTCAGTGCCGGTGCCCTTAGACTCACCAGTTCCATTCTAGGAAACTAACCCACAGATATACTCACATGTGTACACAGATGTACGTTGAGGTATACTCACAGAAAAAATGTTAGTAGTGACAAGGATTAGAAGCAACCTAAGTACCCAACCACTAGCGGAAAGGTTATATGAATGACAGCACATTTAGACAATGGAACACTAAGCAACTGTAAAGAATAACGAAGATAGTGTATGTAGTGATACATATGGGAAAATCTCCATGATAAGTTGTTAATAAATGTGCACAATTATTTTTCATGCTAGCATTTGTGTAAAAAAAAAGGAAATACACACACAAATACTCATGTATATTTGTTCATGCATATTATCCACAGAGGGTGCCAAAAAATGTATACACATTTTAAGAAAGGAAAAATCTGTATTAAAATTTTAATACTCAATATATAACGATAACAAACGATGAATACATTTCTTAAAATGTGTACACATTTTTTTGCACCCTCTGTATTTAAATACGAAAAGGTGTTAGCAGAGGTTACCTTTGGGGAAGAAAATAGGACGGCAGAGGGATATGAGTGGAAAGGACACTCATGCTCTCTCACTCATCTCTCCTCTTGTACTTTTTCAATGTTTAAAACCATGGTAATGTATATTTTCAAGTGAAGAAAATTAACTGTTTGCTAATTCTAATTGTTCCCAGTCTTACTTCTTCTTCATTAATGTTAATGTGGAAAGGAGGGAGGGAGGGAAGGAGAGAAGGAGAAAGGAAAGCTCCCTCGTATTCCCACCACTCAAGAAAAACCATCATTAATATTTTGGGTTAATATTTTATTATATTGATATAACTGTCCAGTCTTTTTTCTCTGCCTTTTTCAGTTAAAAGTATGGTTTCACATTGCAAGTATGCTTATATCTCCTGCTTTTGTCACTTAATATGTCACGGTTGTCATGTCACTAAATATTCTTCTACATGTTGTTTCATGTTGCATTGTACTCCAGAACATGGATATACTATAATGTATCCAATTAATCCCTTAATGTTGGATATTTAGGCATGTAGAGTTATTGTTGAGAGTTGAAAACTTAAAAACCATAATAATGAGACTGGTTTTTGTGTGTGATTTGAGACACTGTTTTTTTTCCTAATAGTCACACTTCATTCATAGACAATTAACACAGTTCTCTCTACTTTCTCACAACCCTGGTACCTCCCTTAGCCAAAATCATGCATGCAATATTTTATTTATAAAAAGGCCTATTGTTACCAATGAGTAACTGACAAAATGCAGTGCATTAAAAATATTTCACAACACATTTTCACAGAACGAACAAGGACCCGCTGAAGAGCATCCATGTGTACGTGAGGTGCGAGGACGAGACAGGAGACAATGACATCTCGCTATTGGAGCTGGAGCTGCCCACCCAGTGCCCGGATATGGAACTCCCCGTCTGCAAGCCGGAGAGGGACTTTGCAGAGCATATCCTCATCCCGGGGGCAGCGGGCCTCCTCATTGGCTGGACACTCAATGGCTCTGAGCTGGGCAACACGTTGACACAGATGCCAGTTATGCCCATGGACAGTGAGGCGTGTGGCAGAGCCCTTAATGTGGTAGTCATGACGAGGACCCACTGTGAGAGCGGAGCAGCGGCCAGAGGGGTGCGGTGGATGGAGGGCAGCGTAGTCGCCAGAAAACACAAAGGGACCTGGTTCCTGACAGGGATTCTGTGCTCAGCACCCCCAGAAGAGTAGACATGTGTTTCTTCTCACCAAAGTTTCAAGATCCTCACTCTGGTTTAGACAAATCATGAACTGACTAAACCCAGCTAACCAGAAAGAACAAAATATGCAGTGGGATTCCAAATGTTAACTGCAAGCATGGAGTTAAATTGAAATTTCACAGCAAAACTGTTGTGACAGTTTCTGCACAACCCACCCAGTCTATAAATCATAGGTTATCGCTTAGGAGATTGTCAGAGTGCCGTGACAGCTCTTTCCTTGGGATTTTTGTTTTTTATCTAAACAGAAGCCTTAAGGACTATGAGATATATTAAATAATAAAAACGTGTCTGTTGAACATTAAAAAAAAGTTTCACAAATTATTTGCTCATGGTTGTGACATGAATTAGAACTAAAATATTTAGCATGCTTTAAAACCAAATTGAAGGGGTTATCTTTTTAAGTGTTAACATATGAAGGGATGTCCATTTTATTTAACAGAAGGTATAAGACAAAGTACATTTGTCCAGAAAGCGGAACATTTGCAGAGCAAAAAGCAAGGAAGAAATGTAGCATGTTTATTAAATAATGCAAACAAAGTTATCAATGGTTTGTAGCTTATGAAAACAACATAATAAGCTCTTGTATTTAATCGAGCCATTTCAAGTCACTGTTCAAAAACCACAACTCCATACAAGGCCAGGTTTATAAAGGTACAAAGCTGAAAGGAAGTTCATAGGCTTAAGTTCCCAGTTTCCCACAGTACCTGCACTCTAAGTGTTAGGAGAGGTAGGATATCTCCACAGCCATCTCAGCAAGTAGGATCTGAGCAGCTGGAACCCCGCCCTTTGCTTGCAAACTAGGAGGGTCTGGGAAGAGCTTCTGTAGTGAGCAGAGTGGTGCCCTTCATGCTAACTTGCTAAATCAATAACAAAAATCCTTATGAAAATCAAACTTATTTTTAGGAATTTGATATTATAATCAACATTTTCAAATACATTAAATTTGATCTGGCTGCAAATCTTTTGATATGTATTCTGCAACTTAAACACAAGGTCAGTATATGGTTTTTCTTTGTTCAACAAATATTTATTCAGTGCTTGGTGTCACACACCCTTTTCAGCTCTGGGGATCTAAAGATGAAAAGGGCATGGGTCTAAGATTCTCATGGTACTGTCAATAAAATAAGAAAGTCAACAAATAAAGCAATTGCAGCAAAAAGCAGTAAGTTTTATGAAAGAAACAAATATGGGATGAAACTGAGAAAAACCAAGGGAGACCTTCTTTAGGTAGGCAGCCAGGGAGGAACTCTCTAAGGAGTTGAGGCTTAAGCTGAGATCATTCCCCAGGAAGAAATGGAGCCAAGCTTGGGAGTGTGGGAGAAAGAACATTCCAAACACAGGGAACAGCCTCCAAGGGCTCTGGAGATCCCTAAGACTTGGCTTATCAGAATTGCCTAAAGCTAGCAAGCATGGCAAAGGTGGTGATGTAAGAGGAGTAGAATAAAATGAAGCTGAAGAAATATGGGGCAGGGAAGGGTCTTACACAGGCCTTATGGGACAGGTAGGAACTGAGACTCTTTTCAGACTGTGAGGCTAAGCATAACATTTGTAATAACGCTTTACCAAACGTCCTGTTCCAAAAGTTAATAACACTCAAAAGTCAGTAAATTGTTTTATTTTAAGAATAAAGACATGAGAGGCTTTATTTAATGACAACTCAGGAAGCTGACAGTCATGTAGCCAAACCCAACTACAAAAATTTGATCAGGGCTAGGGTGATTATATATATATCCCAGTTTGCTCGGAAGAATCCCAGTTTATACCTATATTCTCTGCATCCTTTTGTATAGCACTTGTCCCGGATAGTTCAAGGGTTTTTGTTTTAATGAAGGGTTTTTATTAGTAGGTTCATGAAAATGAGCCAAATGGATTGGGGAGACAGGTACTTTATACTTCCAGCTTCTGCCATGGTCTCGTTGCACAGTATATGACATGCTTGTGCAATGTTGAGTTTCCACTTTAACATGTGGTAAAATTGGAAAGAAATCAGCAGTAACAGTAACCCATTTTTCTTTTCCCAACTGTTTCCAAAAGCAATGTAGCTAATACTTCCTTTTCAGGGCTCTCACTGATAAAATAAATTGTACTCAGTCATGAGCTTCCAGGGACAAATAATTCCTGGTCTCAGGTGGTGGTGGGAGAAACATTGCATGGTACTCACCCGGCCAACCACTTGGTATATCAGGTTGTGATTTTTCTGTAGATGCCACAGGTCAGGGAAAACATAGGATTTTATGGGTTAGGTATATATAAAATAGGTACAGAAAATAAAACATGAGCTGTCCCGCCATAGAACTCATTGTGTAATCTGTATGTTAAGTTAGTTATTGAATGATGTAAATCTGTTAGATAGAAGTTAGAAAATGTAGGAGAAGAAAGAAGTGTGGGAGAGGGTCCATAGTGCCTACAGAAAAAGCTGATAGCTTTGATTAAGTGCCTCCAGCCACATACCTGTTTTTATAACAACAGATGAGAAGAGGTGGTGTGGAGCAAGATAAGGATCTGAGTCAACAGACCTCCAACCCATTTTAGGAGGTCACGCCTTTCCGTGGAAGAGCATGAACCATTTTCCCTCCAAATCAATATGTAACTCCCTCATCTACCCAGCAGACTGTAAGTCCTTGGGACAAGGGCTCTCTCTCTCTGGCCCTCGAGCTCTCCCCCCTCTCTCCCTTTTTCTCCTTCCCCTTTTCTCTCTCTCTCTCTCTCTCTCTCTCTCTCTCTCTCTCTCTCTCTCTCTCTCTTCCCCCCCCCTTCTCCCTGTCTCCCCCACTTGGCTAGGCCCGTTCTCTTCCCTGAGAAAGTATCACTAATATCTCACTTATGCTGGAGGCTTAGGCCCCTCTCTCACCTCAGCTAGGCCTGTTCTCTTCCCTGACAACGTATCACTAATAAACCCTGCTTGCATATTAATCAGCTTGCTGACCTTTGATTCTTCACTGCTACGGCAAGAAGAACCAAAACTCCCGTAACAAATCCATGACTATTTATTTTATTCATTGACAATGTTTTTATTATTATTATTATTTTACAAGAAATGCTTTCGATAGCAATAACCTCAAGGAAATAAAAGTATGAGTTTAATGAAAAGTACAGACTTTCCATTTTTCACGAGAGTTAATCATGAAAGTGAAACTTGCACAAAATGTATACATTTACTGTCTGCTATGGGACCCACAGTGATAGCACTTGAAAATGAGGAGACAACAAATCTGTTGAAAAATCATCAGAGTCTATTTCAAAGTTAATAGTTAATTTAAGTAGATTGGGATTCAATACAACAGGTGCAGCTTCAAAAGGTACATTTACACCCCCTCTTTTGAAGTACAACTTTTCATTTAGAGCAAGTGACCCTTTTCTTATTTTAATGTTGTTCTTTTCTATTCCAAGTTTCCTCAGGTACATTCACTTATAAAGTGATAGCTGATAATGGTTTGATTCCATTAGCATAAGAACTTGCTCGACAATTGAATGATGCCAATTTTATGTCAATGTCATCACACAATTGAAATATAAATCCCAATAACTCTAACAATAGTTGAAGATTTTCATCCAATTTTTCATGGAATCAAAGTAAGTTTTAGGATTTTATTTTGTTGAAAATGAGACATTTGAAATTACTGTGAACGCTATTGTACATTCAGTCACAGGGTCCAACACTAGGATTAAATTATTTGTTTTTGCTGCCATAATATGTTTACAAATCTTGGTGATATACAGAATTGTGGAAAAAACAATGCTCTTATTAAATTAAAGCTACAATTTGTTAAACACACTATGGTAGTGTGTGAATTTACTCTTTGCTGTTGTGGACAAAAAAGGGGCCACATACTAAACCCTGACAAGCTCAGGGGAGGTCAGCATGGCAGGCTCTACAAACACAGAGACCAAAATTAACCACATAGGATGGTCTGAACATAAAAATTCCTAACTGAAAATGGGTCATGGCCGGTAGTCACATCCTTGGCCTGTGTCTCTCCAGTTTACTTTTTATCCAATCCCAGAGATTTCTCCACTTTGCTTTCTCCAACCCCCTTAATCTACCACCAATGGTTTCATGTAACCCTCTTCCTTTAATCCTAATGTATAAAATAAATTGCAAAACCACCATTTTCCGGAGCATTTTCTCAATCTGTTGAGATTTTGCTTGCTGGCAATTGTCATCAGTTTGGCTTAAACAAACCCTCTTATAAGTTTTCTCTTAGGCTGTTTGTTTTTTCATTGACACTGTCCAACATTTATTAGATTTTATAAACATTTGAGTCTTTGGAGAACAAATTTCTAACTCAACATAAGTGTCCTATAATGACATTGAACATTTTTCATAAATGTGTCATTTAAATTTTGGTTGCATTTTGTTCAAAATCAGTTGGAAATCTTTAATCAAAGTATGAATGTAGCACCCCAAAACTGCAGCTTTTACATTTCAGTGAATTGTAATTATTAAATATAAAGCTTGCAAACAAGAAAATATTGAAATTAAGCCATACAAAAGCAAGGGAGGAGCTGAACAAAATAAACAATGAGAATCTAAATGGTTTACAAGATTTAATTTTAAAATTCTGTAACTGTGTTTTGAAGTATTTTGACTTACGTTAAGGGATATTTAATGGACTTCTTATTTTTTATTGCATAAATTTGTATTTTATACCAGAATAAAATAAAACTCAGAAGGCTTGTGTTTTGCAGCATCTGTATTGGTTAAAACACTCAAAAGAATCATAATGTAAAGAATTTATTGATTTTTGCCTTTTAAAAAATATTTGTCAAAGGTGCAAAATTGATTCTCAAAGGAGGCAAAAAAGATAGTACCTATGAAAATATTTGGATTTAAATATTTATACATTTTAATGTAAACAAATAAAATTAGAACTGAAATTCTCTTCCACTTTCCTCGGAGCTTACCAGGTATTATGAAGACCTTAAGTTTCTTTTTTTTTAAAGATACTCAAAAGTTTACCTGAAGATATTCCTTCATTTATTTTTTTTCAATTATAGTTGACATTCAATATTACTTTATATTAGTTTCAGGTGTACAGCGTAGTGGTTACACATTTATATAATTTATGCAGTGATCTCCCTGATTAGTCTAGTATCCACCCGGCACTATATATAGTTATTACCATATAATTGAATATATTCCCTGTGCTGTACTTTACGTCCCCGTGTACTTTGCAACCACCAATTTGTACTTCTTAATGCCTTCGTCTTTTTCGCCCAGCCCCCCAACCCCTCTCCCATCTGGTAACCATCAGTTTGTACTCTGTATCTATGAGTCTCTTTCTGTTTTATTTGTTGTTTATTTTGTCCTTTAGATTCCACATATAAACCTTAGCATTTTTAATATTTCAATTTAGAATATTACTATCTACAATATTACTATCTACAATATTACTATCTACTATCTACAAAAATGGTGCTAACAACTTCAAATTAATTAACCATAAAATGCAAATTTAAAGGTGGTTTCAGGTAATTTTATAAAACAATAAAAATAAAAAGACCCTATGAAAATACAGTTTTCAGAAAAAACACCTATGATGCAGTATTAGAGATAGATTACATCTAAGAAACTTATTAAAATATATTATCATATGCCATGGATAATTATTCTTATATTGTTTTTTCATTCAAATAATCCCTATAAAGAAGTTTTTTTTTTATTTTACTTCAATGTATATGGACATGCTATTTTTATTTTTAGAAGCAATTTTATTTTTGAAAACAGTTTTTTAATAGAACTACCTTATAAATTCAATAGTATTATAAAATTAATTTGTCATTCAACAGCAGTTTTTTGTTTTTGTTTTTGTTTTTAATTTTTATTGGGGAACAGTGTTTTTCCAGGACCCATCAGCTCTACCTCGAGTCATTGTCTCCAATCTCATTGTGGGGGGCGCAGCTCAGCTCCAGGTCAAGTTGCTGTGTTCAGTCTAGTTGTGGAGGGCGCAACTCACTAGCCCATGTGGTAATCCAACCGGCGACCTTGGTGTAATGAGCACTGCGCTCTAACCACTGAGCAAACCAGCCACCCAACAACAGTTTTTAAACTGTATGTTTTTTATTATTTTAACAGTCTCTTTTATTGTTACAAACGTCCTGGTCTGCATGATAAGTTAATTACATAGCCACCCTAGTTAGGGCAGCCTCTTCTTGCAGGAACAGGCTGGAAATTCCTGGGTGCTGAAGCTAGCTGGGAACTCCTCCATGGACATCAGGTTTCAGGAGCACAAATGCTCTGCGGTCTTCTGCATTTAAAAGATCTCCTGACTATGGTTCCCTTGGTAGATGGCTCTATCATGGAGGAGCTTGAGAAATACTGATCAACCTTTGTCTCTCCAAGGCTGGTCTCTCAGTCTACAGCCGATGTAGGTCACATACCCCTGAATCCTCCTTAATTAAAGGGCACATAACAAGCAAGTCTGCCCTTCCGGTGGTGAGTCTCTGGTGTTGAGGATGATAAGGAGAATGGGAGAAAGCATGCCAGTGAAAAACAGGCAAGAATCCCATGAAAACATTGGCAAAAAGAAGTGTTTTGAAAGAAAGAGCTTGAGGGCCAAATATAAGAAAACAATTAATTGTAGGAGTTGGCAGTGATCCTTGCTGAAAGTTTCTAAGCTAAGTTTAAAAACAATTAAGGAGAGTAAGGGAAACACAGTTTCCCTCATAAGCCATTTGATTTACTCAAAGGCCTTGCTCCACGAAACACTTTAACTCCAATGTTTTCTCAACTACAAAAATCCAAAATTCTACTTTCACAGAGTGGAATGTCCAGCTCCACCCTGAAATAGCAGAGTTCAAAGGTTCTTAGCAATTTCCATTTCTCACGGTTTCTACCTCTCAGAAGTGGAAACTCTAGGATAGATGAGTTATGATTCCTGCCACGGGAAACAGAAATTAGCTAAAATTCAAGAAAGTTAGCTAAATCATATATAAATCCTATTTTAAAAGGGAAGGAAAAATCAAATACACCCTTCATCATGTTACTTCTACAAAATTATTCCAGTTTCCTTTAGGATAGAACTTCTGAGACATTCCTTTTCCAGGCGCTCAATAATATAGCCCCACCAACTTCTCCATCTTTATGTTCTTCTAACTCTTAATCATGAATTTTCACTCTTGTCATCTGGCCTCCTCACTGTTCCTCAAACATTCATGCCCTATCTTTCTTTCCCCAACTGGAAGCCGTCTATTCCTGACAACTTTAATCTATCTAAAGATTACCCTTCTTTAAGTATCACCTCCACCCTCTCTTCCACCATAAAGTCCTCTCAGCCTAATCCAGCTCACAGTGATATTTCATTTTTGGAAATTTATATCAAATCACTTCTGAACCTCTGTTCATCCTCATGTTTTTATCTGTAAATGATAACGTCATCTACTTTTTAGTGTGGTTTGTGAGGACTGAATAAGATGATACACACACTTGTCACTAACTATCAAGCAATATTTGCCATTGCATTGGGGAAAAGAGAGACATTATGGAGAGGCAGAGCAGTATTGTGGAGAGTCCTTTGGGTCTGCCAGCGTTGGATTCCAACATCATTTAAGTTCCTGAACTTATAAAATGGAAATAATAATTTCTCTCTCATAGAGTGGGGTGAAAACCAATGAAGAGAATGTAGGTGAGCTCCTCTGGGCCCTGGTACACTCAGCTTGGTGTTTTTCCTCCTTATTGCCTTAGAGGTAATTCATTCATTCACTTATATTCAGAAGGGTAAATGATCACAGGATTAAATGATTAATTCAATTTCAAAATCTAAAAATGGTGAAGCCTGTGACAGCTTCTAGATTGCTTTTCTATTTTATTAAGCTCTTATTTCCTTATTTCCAAGCCAGATGATAAGAGTGTTAAGACCAATCCATGTCTTAAACTTTATTTTTGTATCCCTCAAGTGAAAGTCACCTAGCAGGTGTTCAGTAAATATGTGCTTTGTTTACATGAGTGGATTCACTTTCTACAACTTAGAGAGGCGAGAGAAAAAAGCCACAACCATATAAAAGCAATCTGGATAACTGATTGATACGTGTGGTAAAATTAAGCTCTATTCTAAACCATTGCTATGCCTCAACATTGTAGTTAAATAATAGGTAAATAAACGATGCTACAACCATGTTCTATAATACAATGCAGGCATGGCCCTGATATGAATAGAGCTTTAGGATATAAGTTGCGGGGGGAGGGGGAAGGAACAAAGTGCAAAACAGTACGGAACTTTATAGTATCATTTGTATAAATAAGGCGGAGGGGGAGAATGTATGATATTATTTGAATATATGAATATATATGTCTTTCTGTATGTGTGTGTGTGTGTGTGTGTACACACACATAGACATATATAATGTATATAGTTTATAGACCATATCTTCAAGGAAACTTAGCAACTGGTAATAGAGATTGCCTCAGAGGAGAACCATACGGCTTATGGTGTACAGGTGGGAGGGAGACATTAATTTTATACCTTTTTGAACTATCTTATTGTATTTTTTAATTACATTAAATTTAAAATGCCTTATTTTTCATCAGCAGTTCTATTTCACTATCTTTTTATTTTTCTTTGGTTTTCGCTTTGGCCTCCTACATGGTCTAGACAAAAACTCGTCTTGTAAACGTGATATTCCTTACAGTTCTGTTTTTGTTTTTGTTTTTTAACATGGGCTTAATTTCAAAGACCCCAAACCTTTTTATGCAGTGGTGTGCTGGTAAATGTTTAACGCCCAGCTGTCTAAGTATAGCTTCACCATGAATATTGGTTGTTACTTTTATGTTCACAAGTAATGGAAGTAAAACAATAATGATATATATCAGAATTTAACTTGTTCATCAATGATGTGAGCAACTTATTTGCTAAATTGTATAATAGTTTTCAAATGCTGGAAGAATAATTTCTCAATTTCTATGCTAGTCACAATGTAATAGCTATAGCTATGACACATTTTAAAAATTAATCTGCATAATTATGATGTTTTCCATCACATTAAGTCTGGACAATTAACAAAATAATAATCAAACCCTGATTCGTAGCTTTTGCCAAGTTTTATGGTATAAATTTTCCCACCAAGGTCAATTTAAAATATTACATCACTGAATTGGGAAGAAATGTGGCAACACATCTCTATATAGTATTTCCATCATACAGATACAATAGATATAAATAACCTTGAAAGTCTAGATGATAGTATAATATAGTAAAATAATTAGGCAGTAATGAGTACTTATTGACTTTGTTTTTAATATCATATGTTTAATTGAAAGTTTATATTATTTAATTTTTATAACAACTATGTCTAACTTCTAAAGATTTAACAATCAGCGCTTTTAAGTCTGAACAAGTCAGCTCCAGCACAGTGCTACTCCCATGGAAAGAGAAGGTCACTAGGTTAATAGAACATCCCCGAATATTTCTCTATGATAGAAGCATGCTAAGAATGTATTTTGATAAAAGGGTATCAGCATTTAGCCAGCAGAGAAGGACCTGCTGACTTTACCCTGAATAAAGAGAAATGCTTAATTCTTGTCAATCACAATTCAAATCTCAACACTAAGCAGTTTCAAAAGAGACAAGTGCCCTGGTATCCCTTTCAGCTCAAGCATTCTCACAATTTAAGGTTCTGTGCTCCAACTACTGTCTATGCACCTTCAACAAGGGACTTGGCCTCTCTGAGTCTCCCTTTCTTCATCTGTAAATTGGGGGAAAAAGAATGACTTGTGAGATGGTTGTGAGGAAATGAAAATCCATCAGTGGTTTACCAGAAACAGGCCAATGTTCATTAGCAGATGAATAAATAAGCAAACTGTGGTTTACCGTATGGTTGGATACTATTCAGCAACAAAGAGGAATGAACTCTTGATATATACAACACGGTTAAGTCTCAAAATCAAAATGCCGAGTTAAAGAAGCCGGATAAAAAAGTGTATATACGGTGTGGATCATTTTTATAAAATTTTAGAAAATGCAAGCTAATCCATGGTGACAGAAAGCAGATCAGTGGTTGCCTGGTGAGGGATATAAGGAAGGGATGAGAAGGAAGAATTACAAAGGAACACATTTGGGGGGTAATGGAAATGTGTGTCATCTTGATTGTGGGGATGGTCTGTTCCCTAGGTGTAGACATATGTCAACTCTTATCACACCGTACACTTTCAATATCTGTAGCTTACTGTATGTCAGTTATACCTTAATAAGTTATTAAGTAATAGGAGAGACCAATAAACAGTGTTTTGCTCCATGATTCTGAATTCTCGGTGAATCTGGTCATTCAAGAAGATGCTAACAGCTCTGTATCAGGTTCCTTAGCAATGCTTTCCCACTATGAATGAAATGCAGTTTTTAAACAGTTTGTGCCCTTCTCATATCTATGAGATCAATTCTCACGGCAGAGACTCCTAAGCTGTCATGTTTCAAACACTCGAATACTTGCAGTGTGTGTTCATTGTTTTAATTTTATGGCTCCAAACTCTGTGAACTCCTCCCTTCTCATGACTCTTCCCACCTTTTATAGGAGTCCGGCATTACTTGTGCAATCTGCTGTTTGCCTAAGTCATGGACTTAGTTTCTGGGAAAGAAAAAACACAAAACTACATATAACTATGTTAAGTGACAAAATTGGCTGGAGTCAGTGTTTCTAAAGATTTGGGCCATTAAGTTTTATACTATATGTATAAAATTTTATATTTTTGAAGTAATATGTTCATCTGATAGAGAGGGTGCCCCAAAAATGTGCACACATTTTAAGAAAGGAAACCTGTATTAAAATTGTCATACTTAATATACACCAATAACAAAAGAGGAATACAAGTCATGTTTGACTTCTGCAGTTACAAGAGGTGCTCTAAGTGGTTACCATCAGTGTCCAGATTCATCTGATTATGGTGAACTACCGTTTGAGCAACATTGACCAAAGTGTCCACTTGTATACATTGTTTTGGCACCCCGGGTAGTTAAAAGTACAAGAAAATATATAATGAAAAGCTCCTGCTATTTCTGACCATTCCCTGGTGGTGACCAATGTTAACAGATTTTTCTTATGTTTGCAGATATAAATGGAACTGCATATATGTATCTTCTTCACTCCCCCCCAACTTTTAAATCCCAGCAAGCTGTGTTTCAACAAGCCTTCCAGGTGATTCTATCACACACTGGCGTTTGAGAACCATTGACCTTACATAATCCATCCCCTTGGGTGTTTCACTTATAAATGACATATATCTTTGTCCAAAATTCCTGAAGCAGGAATTACAGAGCCTGCCTCTGAGCTGCAAAACAGGGGGCGGGAAGCCATTGCAGAGTATCTTCTTATACTATGATTGCTGTTTTAATGTGATTCTGCTTTTCAAGAATCTTTATTAAATCCTTACAAGTATGAGCCCTCTTCAGTTCTGTTCTGTGTAGACTTAACTTTGATCCTTTTATGAAACTGTGATCAAATATTATAAAGAGAACCAAAAGGCAATTATTAATTTCATCAGCCTAGTGACAGTTTTCCTGATCCCGGACCTGGATAAAGCGATTAGCTGCCCATTTAATAACGACATGACAAACAAGGTAAGACCAAATAAGTCAGTGTTTGCATGATGAACTTGCCAATATTCAAAGATACCAAGGAACTTAGGTGTCGATGGGCATGGCAAGTAAAAATAAGACAGCACAGTTCTTTCACCTGTCCACGAGGTGAAGAAGAAATAAGTCTGAAATCCCCATAGAAATTCCTGATGGATTGAGAAGCACTGTCTCTATGTAAAAATCCCAACATTTGATGTCTCATGGCACATTGTGGTTGCTTAAAATACAGAAATTAGTAACCAGATTTTGATTAGAGGCTTGATTTGAATTCTTTCAATGAATTCAAATGGTACTAATTTGAGTTTAAAACAATATTTATTCTCCCCTTTCTTGATATCTAGGCCAGCTCATTTTCAGAATGTAGAAAATAGAAGTAGGAGGCAAAATCTGGACCTTTCTGAAGCAACAAAAGTTATCTCTAAACGGTGTTGTAGTTCCTGTTGGCTCAAGTACAAATGCTGGCTCATTCTCATCCTTTAAGTGTCATCTCACCTTAGATGTCTTGTCTCACAGGCCTTCCCAAATATTCTAAGTAGTTCCTTGTTGATCACTTTCTGCTTGGTTCCAATATTAACACATTCTTAATGGTTGATTTGTGCCGTACCCACGCACAATCTTTCCCCTGTCCTGGAACGGGAGTTTCATGAGGGCAGGGCACAGGCTCTGGCACCACACACCCTGACATCCAGCCTGGGGCCAGGCATACCCGTTGACTGAGACACCTTCAGAGATAAGCTAAGAGTTCGAATCAGGGACCTCCATACTGACCCTCTTCTTTTCATGCTGGCTTCCCTTTATATTTAATGGAGACACATACTTGAAATTTCTTCAGATATGCTCAGCTCAGGCCCTTATCAGCTCTGCTTTATTTGGTCTACCAACTCACTCTCATGGGGGCTCCGGAAGGGTAAATGAAACCCCATGGGGTAATGTGATTACCCCATACTAAAATTTACTCAGAAAATGAGTAAATACCTACATAGCTAAATTAGGGTACCTTCATGCCTTCAGTTGTTCAACAAAGATAAAGCTAAAGATAGTAGCTCATTGTCAAACTGAAATAAGCAATTAAGTGACATCTTTGTGGTATTTACTTAGACTAGAGACAGAGGATATTTGTCCCTCTCTGCACCCTTCCTCATCTCTCTTGTCTCACAAGACCTCCAGAGAAAGTTTTTGCTTCAAAGCCAGCCCTGGTTCCGCCCATCAACCATGAAAACTGGGGGTTCCTTTTCTCCACACCACTCAGCCTCAGGCCAGCACTTACTTGGCAAAGCTCTTGATAGCAGGGATTTTCATTTTTCAGGTAACAAAACTAAAAGTTTATGGTTACACAGAAACATGGTAGTGCATAAGAAACACAGAAAATGCCAATCAGGCAAGTATGAACACTGAAACCACTAACTTCCCACAGGAAAAGATAAGAAGCATCAACATTCTGGCATCTCTTCCCAGAAAATGTTTATTTTAGGTACTTATTTATCTCTATAAGTACAGAAATAGCAATGATGCATTTTCAAAAGGAAACATCTTTTAATTTGCCAAAAACATTTACTTTTTTACAAAACGGGCAAACTTTTTGTTAGAGTAGGAGGAGAAGGATGATTTGTTGGTTTATTCATGGCCATACCCCAGCACTTACAATGGTCTTTGGCTCAATAACTGTTTGAATGAATGAAAGCAAATGACAACACTCTGTTAAACAAGAAAGCTGCTCTATGTTGAGAATGTCCATGTATTTCTCTTTCTTTGTCTAACATTTCCCTGTGTGCAACCTTTGGGCAATTCTTCCAAACACATTTTCGACTCCCTATTCAGGGATGTCTGTAAAAGTGCCTTGGAGTCTTTATGGAGAGCATGTCTAGGGTCTTTGGCCAAAGTTTATGGGGTTTAACTGAAAAAGCTAAGTCAATGGAAAGCCCAGATCTTTGTTTATTCAGAAATAAACAAAACTTTTGAGTGTCTGGCCTCGTCAGAATATAAAGGAATAAAAAGCTATCCGTTTGAATTCCTAAAGGCTTAGCCTTGTAGAGTTGCTTGAGTGTTGTCTATTTTTAAAGTATGTGTGTACTGGGCTGGTGGGTTTGAGTGAAGAATAAAATCACATCACATGTCTCCTGCCGTTATCTATATAGAATTTCCACCCCAAGATGTTTCCATTTGAATCTAACTGTGAGAAACAATCAGACAAATCCAGGTTGAGGGGTATTCTGGCCAGGAATTGCAGTAGAATTTAGAGATGACATCTTTTTCTATTGCCTCCTATGTCTATTGTCTAGATTATGAAAATGAGCTAGCCAGGAAGTACACTCTTTTGCTTGGGAAATTAAACTAATTTGATATAGATCATGGCCAAGTCCCATTCGTTATCTAATTACCAGGAACATCTCTCCTTTATTAAACTTTGTTGACCTCATTATCTTCGACCAGAAGCCAAGAAAATGCAGCTGTCCCTAGAATATATATTTCTGAGCTAACGAAATAAAAACCAGAGTCACAATGTACAATTTGAAGTGCTCTCTTTTTCACTCCTAATCACCTTGTCTCTCTCAGGCACTCATCATCTGACAACATTGGTATTTTGGAGTTTTTCACTTCTCTCTGTCAGCACCACTGTGCAAAGTGGTCCTGACTATAGAATGAAGCTGATTTCGGTTTAGGAGAGGTTTGAGAGGTGGTTTTCTCATGAAGCAAAGGAGGTTCCCACCGGTTCTAAAATACATTTACCATCAGAAGTCTAAGGTGGAGAAAAAAGTAGGAGACATCCTTCCTTTTAATCTCCCTACTCTACCATTGCCTTGGGAGGGTTCAACATCTGCCATTCCATTGTAACACTCAGAAATATTACCAAGAAAGACAATTGAGTTCATCAGAGTTTGGTTGGCTGAACTGAACTTAGATTACTTTTATTAGTTCATTAATTCAATCTATTTTTATTGAATTCCTGCTATATTTGGGAATTCTAGAAGATAGAGCTATAAGTAGAAGAGTGGAGGTCACTGATGGAGTGGGCAGCCATTACACAGCGCGTATATAATTATATAATTAGTTATTAATACTTCATTAGGATTGAGAAAAGGGCTAGAAGAGAGAAGCATGCCATGCTGTGAGAGCATCAGACAGAGGGCCTAATCCCATCATGTGAAAGCAGAAATGCCTACCGGAAGAAGCACTACTGACCTGGGATTTGGAGTAGGAATAGGAGTTGATCTGAAGGAAAGTGGTGGGCAAAGGAAGGTAGTCTCTGAGAGTAGGTCAAAGTGGTGGGTTGCAGAGTGCTCTGGGACACCTGGCAAGTCAAGGTAAGCAGAGGTCAGATGATACAAGGCTTTGAAGATGGGTTCAGGCTTTTGGGTTTAATCCTGACGGCAATGGGAGGCCCCTGAATGGTTTACACAGGTGAGTGACACTGCAGAAGAGGGAACCTGGGGGCTTTCAGAAATTATCCTTGTACATAAATTTTTGCCATTCAATTTATTAGGTTGGTGAAAAGTAACTGTGCTTTTTGCCATTATTTTTAACCCTTTAAACCTCAGTTACTTTTACACCAACCTAACACTTCACCAAGATATATTCTTAAATGGAAACTTATTTAGGTCAAAGGATATTTTTTGTTGCTGTTTTTACTTTTTATTATGGAAATTTTCCATATATGAAAAATAGAGAGAATAGCAAAATGAATCCCCATGTAACCATTTCCCAGCTCCCACAATGATCAATATATAACCAATAACTTTTTATCCATATTCCCATGCAGGCACATCCAATCTCCAACAGATAATTTTGAAGGAAACTTTAGGCACTATTATATTATCTGTAAATATTTCAATGTGTTCTAACATATAAAAAAGCTTTTTTTTACCTTAACTATAATACCATAATTACATCTAATAATAATAATATTTTTAATATGGATAAATATTCATACAGAGTGGTTTAAAATTTTTGTAAAGCTTTGCATACACATTGTTAAACTGACTTTTGTAAAGTCTAAACAAATTTATCTTTACCAACCATGTTTAAGACTGCCTACTCACTACAGTTTTTGTCAAAATTGTGTATCATTTTTCTTCCTTTCCCAATTTAATAAATGAAAAATGATATTTTGTTGATATTCAAATTTGCATTTTTTATTACCAGTGTGGTTGAACATTTTTTCATAAGCTTATGGACTGTTTATATTTCTTCTTTTGTGCATTGTCTGTTCCTGGCCCTTGAACAATCACCAATTATAATTTTCATGTTTTCTGAGAGACTTGCATGACATGTTTTAGAGATGTGGTAAGATTTTTCCCATTTGTTGTTTACTAGAATCTTAGCACTGTCAGGAACCTTAGAATATCATTCAAAGAAACAAAGAAAGAAATCTGAAGCTTAAAACCTTCCAGAGTCATGCAGTCCTACGTCTACCCTGAATTTCAGTACTTTGCATGAATTGCTCCAGCAGCATCTCTGCCATGGAGCTCTTTGGCTTCTGTTAAATATTTCTAGTAATAACAACTTCACTATTTCAGAGGCATCAGCCTTGAATATGGGCTGTAATTATCAAAAAATGCCTTACATTGATCTGAAGTCTTTACATTTAACTTAGTAACTTCTACCAGGTTCTATAGATAGATAGAACTTACTAAGTATACTTGGTGTTTTTTTATGTTTAAGGAATTCTTAATTTGAAACCATGCTGTACAAGAAATATTCTTTGCTTAAGCCAAGAGTCTCATAATATAAGAAGAATTTTGTTAATATTTTGTTATACTATAAAGATTAAACTTTTTATTTACATTTTTATTATTTTCAGGTGTACAAAACAACACAGTGATTAGACATTTATATACCTCACAAAGTAACAACTGCAAAAAGTTTATTACTCATCTGACACCATACAGTTACTACAATATTATTGACTATATCCCTGTGACTATTTTTCAATTATAGTTGACATTCAATATTATTTTATATTAGTTTCAGGTGTACAGCATAGTGGTAAGACATTTATATAATTTATGAAGTCATCTCCTGATAAGTCTAGTACCCATCTGACACTATACATAGTTTTTAAAATATTATTGACTCTATTCCCCATACTGTACTTTACATCTCATGACTATTTTGTAACTACCAATTTGTACTTCTTAACCCTTTCACCTTTCTCACCAAGCTCCCCAACCTTCCTCCCATCTAGTAATCATTAGTTTGTTCTCTGTATCTATGAGTCTGTTTCTGTTTTGTTTGTTCAATTATTTAGTTCTTTAGATTCCACACATAAGTGAGATCATATGGTATTTGTCTTTTCCAGTCTAATTTATTTCACTTATCATAATACCCTCTAGGTCCATCCATGTTATCATAAATGATAAGATTTCATTATTTGTGGCCCAGTATATCCATTGTATATACATACCACCTCTTCTTTATGCAATTGCCTATTGATGGGCACTTAGATTGCTTCCGTTTCTTGGGTATTACAAATAATGCTGCAGTGAGCTTTGTTTACGATGGCCAAGACATGGAAACAACCAAAATGTCCTTCAATAGATGAATGGATAAAGAAGTTGTGGTATATATACACAATGGAATACTATTCCGCGTTAAGGAAAGATGATATAGGAGCATTTGTGACAACATGGATGGATCTTGAGAGTATAATGCTAAGTGAAATAAGTCAGACAGACAAAGCAGAGAACCCTATGATTTCACTGATATGTGGTATATAAACCAAAAAGAACAAGACAAACAAATGAGAAAGAAAAACTCATAGACACAGACAATAATTTAGTGGTTACCAGAGGGTAAGGGCGTGGGGGGTGGGTGATGAGGGTAAAGAGGATCAAATATATGGTGATGGAAGGAGAACTGACTCTGGGTGGTGAACACACAATGGGATTTATAGACGATGTAATACAGAATTGTACACCTGAAACCTATGTAAATTTACTAACAATTGTCACCCCAATAAATTTAATATAAAAAATAAATAAATAATGCTGCAGTGAACATAGGGGTGCATATATCTTTTTAAATTAGTGTTTTGGATTTCTTTGGATAAATACTCAGGAGTGGAACTGCTCGTCATAAGGTAGTCCTATTTTTAATTTTTTGAGGAACCTCCGTACTGTTTTCCATAATGGCTGCACCAATGTTCAATTCCATCAACAGTGCACGAGGGTTCCCTTTTCTCCACATCCTTGCCAACACTTGTTTGCTGATTTATTGGTGATGGCCATTCTGACAGGTGTAAGGTTTATTAAGTATACTTCTAAATAATCTCCATAATTACTGAATTTAAAATGCTTTTTTTCTCCTGTTAAGAATAACAAGACAGGGCCAGCCCGGTGGCTCAGGCGGTTGGAGCTCCATGCTCCTAACTCCTAAGGCTGCCAGTTCGATTCCCACATGGGCCAGTGGGCTCTCAACCACAAGGTTGCCGGTTCAACCCCTCAAGTCCCTCAAGGGATGGTGGGCAGCGCCCCCTGAAACTAAGATTGAACACAGCATCTTGAGCTGAGCTACCGCTGAGCTCCCGGATGGCTCAGTTGGTTGGAGCACGCGGGCTCTCAACAACAAGGTTGCCTGTTGGACTCCCGCAAGGGATGGTGGGCTGTGCCCCCTGCAATTAATAACAGCAACTGGACCTGGAGCTGAGCTGCGCCCTCCACAACTAAGACTGAAAGGTCAACAACTTGACTTGGAAAAAAGTCCTGGAAGTACACACTGTTCCCCAATAAAGTCCTGTTCTCCTTCCCCAATAAAATCTTTTTTAAAAAAAAAAGAAAAGTCCTTTAAAAAAGAATAACAAGGGCCGGCCCGGTGGCGCAGGCGGTTAGAGTTCCGTGCTCCTAACTCCGAAGGCTGCGGGTTTGATTCCCACATGGGCCAGTGGGCTCTCAACAAAAAAATAAAAAGAAAAAAAAAAAAAAGAAAAGAAAATATTTTAAAAAAAAACCAAAAGAATAACAAGACAAAATGAACATACGAGTATATTGCTTTTATAATGAGGAAAAAAATACAATGAATGTTATATGTGTTAAAAAAAAGAATAATAAGACAAATACATTGTATTGACATATGAGTTTATAGTACTAGGGGCATCTACTGAAATCTAATCATAGGGATGACCTCCAGCAAGTATTGAAATCAACTGAGAAAATCTGAAGTGTGACTTACTTATGATGGACAGAATACATTGAAAATAGCATTCTGGGACTTCTAAGCCCAGATCTTAAGAATACTTGAAGTTTTGACTTTTTGCTGTTAAAGTGATCCCACTTGGCATGCTTGATACTGACTGCCATACTATGAGGAAACTCAAGTTAGCCAAACAGAGAACTGAAATGCCCTGGCCAAGAGTTTCAGTGAGCTTAGTCCCCAGCCACTCTCCTTGCTGAATGTGGCCACATGGGAAATTCTGGACAAGACCAACAGAATGACTGTCCATACAACATTCAGAATTTTGAGAAATAATAATTTATATTGTTTTAAGCCACTATATTTTGGGTGATTGTTACTCAGCAGTAGGTAACTGAAACATTGTCATGTTTTAATGCTAAATAAATGTAATCTTTTACCATTACTATTATTCAGAAGACTGTATAAATGATAACAGTGTTTATTGAGACAAAACTGCCAAAAAGAAATGTGCTTGCTGCATGGAAAATGGGAACAAGGATGGTATGATAAAGAAAATTCTCTTTAATCCTTCATGGATTTCTATTTTTAAGGTGTAAAATAAGAACTTTAGTTAATTCCAACATGGGAAACCTTTGCTGCTGTGATTGTTCAAATCCCCAAGATGAAACCTGAACCACACAATCATTTATTTCTTCTTTAACCTGGAATCTTGTCTACCTCAAATGGCTTTTAAATATGTCTTGTCACATCCTTTCTTTTCTTCCTGTCTTTCAACTTCATGTAATTGCTACCTAAATAGAAAAGCAGGGAATCCTAGTCACAGCAATCAGACAAGAAAAAGAAATAAAAGACATGTAAATTGAAAAGGAAGAAGTCAAACTGTTGTTATTTGCAAATGACATGATACTATATGTAGAGAACTGTAAAGATTTCACAAAAAAACTGTTAGAACTGATAAATGAATTCAGTAAAGCAGCAAGATACAAAATTAATATTCAGAAATCAGTTGCTTTTTTATATACCAATAACAAACTATCAGAAAGAGGAATTAAGAAAATAATGCCATTTACAATTGCATCACAAAAATAAAATATCTAGGAATAAATTTAACCAAGGAGGTGAAACATCTGTACTCACAAAATTATCAGACATTAAGAAAGAAAGTAAAGGAAATACAAATAAATGGAAGCATATACCATGGTCATGGATAGAAGAATTAGCACAGTTAAAATGTCCAGATTACCCAAAGCAATCCATACATTCAATGCAATCTCGATCAAAATACAAATGGCATTTTCCATAAAACTAGAACAAACAATGCTAAAATGTATATAGAACCACAAAGGACTCCAAATAGCCCAAGCAATCTTGAGAAAGAAGAACAAAGTTGAAGGTATCACACTACTTGATATCAAACTATACTACAAGGCTATAGTAATCAAAACAGCATGGTACTGGCATAAAAACAGACACATAAATCAATGGAACAGAATAGAGAGCCCAGAAATAAACCCATGCCAATATAGTAAATTAATTATGACAAAGGAGGCAAGAATATACAATAGGATAAAGACAGGCTCTTCAATAATGGTGCTGGGAAAACTGGAGAGATACATGCAAAAAATGAAATTGCACCACTTTCTCATACCATGTACAAGAATAAACTCAAAATAAATTAAAGACTTAAATGTGAGACCCCAAAACATAAAACTCCTAGATGAAAGCATAGGTAATAAACTCTCTGACATTGCTCTTAGGAATATGTTTTGGATATGTCCCTTGGGCAAGAGAAACAAAAGGAAAAATAAACAAATAGGATGATATCAAACTAAAAGTTTTTGCATAGCGAAGGAAATTATCAACAAAACAAAAAGACAACCTAACAAATGAAAGAATATATTCACCAATCATATATCTGATAAGGGGTTAATATTCAAAATATGTAAGGAACTCATACAACTTAACACCAAAAAATACCAAACAATCCAATTAAAAAACGGGTAGCCGTCCTGAATAGACATTTCTCCAGAGGACATACAGATGGCCAATAGACACAAAAGGATGTGCAACATCACTAATCATCAGGGAACTACAAATAAAAACCACAATGATATGTCAATCACTTCACACCTACAAGAATGGCTATCATCAAAAAATCAACAAATAGTAAGTGTTGGCCAGGATGTGGAAAAAAGGGAACCCTTGTGCTGTTGGTGGGATTGCACCCTGGTACAGCCAGTAGGGAAAACAGTATGGAGTTTCCTCAAAAACTTAGGAATAGAATCACCAGATGACCCAGCAATCCCTCTTCTGGATATTTACAAAAAAATTTGAAAACATTTATCCATAAAGATATATGTACCCCTATGTTCACTGCAGCACTATTCACATTGGCCAAAACATGGAAACTACCAAAGTGATCTTTGATTGATGATTGGATGAAGAAAATGTGGTACATATACACAATAGAATACTACTCGGCCGTAAGAAAAGATGAAATGCTGCCATTTGTGACAACATGGATGAATTTTGAGATTATCATGCTAAGTGAAATAAATCAGACAGAAAAAGTTGAGAACCATATAATTTCACTCATATGTGGAATATAAAACTGAAAGCCACAAATGAACAAGACAAACAAACAATCAAAAATTCATAGACACAGACAACAGTATCGTGGTTACCAGAAGGTAAGGGAGAGGGGGTAGATAGTAGAGGGTAAAGAGGATCAAATATATGGTGACGGAAGGAGATTTGACTTTGGGTGCTGAGCATACAATGTGATATATATGCTTAGATGATATGTTCTAGAATTGCACACTTGAAACCTGTATAATTTTATTAACCAATGTCACCCCAATAAATTTTTTAAACATTTAAAATTTAAAAAATTTAAAAAAATTTTTTTAAACATTTAAAAAAAATTTTTTTAAAAAGTACAAATTGGTAGTTACAAAATGGTCATAGGGTTGTATGTCAGAGGGAATATACCGTGTTTCCCCGAAAATAAGACCTAGCTGGACAATCAGCTCTAATGCGTCTTTTGGAGCAAAAATGAATATAAGACCAGGTATTATATTATATTATATTAAACTAGAATAAAACCCAGTATTTTATATTATATTATATTATATTATATTATATTATATTATATTATACCCGGTATTATATTATATTACAGTAAAGACCCAGTCTAATATTATAGTAAAATAAGACTGGGTCTTATATTAATTTTTGCTCCAAAAGACACATTAGAGCTGATTGTCCGGCTAGGTCTTATTTACAGGGAAACACTGTAGTCACTAATACTGTAATAACTGTGTATGGTGTCAGGTGGGTACTAATCTGGCGATCACTTTGTAAGTTGTATATATGTCTAACCACTATTGGTTAGTTGTACACCTAAAACTAATGTAATGTTGAATATCAAATGTAATTGAAAAAATAATTTCTTAATAAAATAAATAGACATTGCAGCAATCATTTATCAGATGTACAGATCCAAAACTCCTTCCTGTGTGATATGAGCGTCTTTTCCAGGTAAAAATATAAAAATATTCTAAATCTCTCTCACTTCCCTGCCACCACACACATCTGAAGTTTTAACCTTTCATCTATTTTAAACAGAAGAAAAATGTTAGTGGAGACAACGCTCCCCTAAAAATGATGTGCTTTTCTTCCTCCAAGCAGCACTTAGGCCCTTGGGAGAAATTTTAATTTATTTTTTCTGCCTTTGTCTGATGGAGATATTAAAGACGGTATTTTATAAGAGTACTTAATGATATGGGAAATGCTCACAATACATTGCTCAATAGAAAATATAGATTTAAAAAGAGCATGCTCATGACAACAATTTTGTGAAAGGTGAAAAAAAAATAACTTCCATGTATTTATATGTACAGAAAAAGATGCCAGACAATCCTCTAAGTGTTTATCTTGGATGGAGGGCTTATAAGTGATGTCCACTTTTCTCTTGATTGTATTCTGCATTTTCTAATGATTCTACAATGAACATATTTTATTTTATTTCATCTGAAAAAATTTTAAATTTTATGCTACATTGTTCACTTGCCACTACTTCCCGCTGAACAATCCCTTATAGATATTCTTAGAATATTAACATAAATCCTTGTAGTTTGCCAAAGTAATCAGAATGTAAAGAATGGGAAAATCTGAGCAAAAGGAAATTGAAATTCTAATTTCTCACCTCATAATACTTTGTAATTACTAACTTTGTAGTGCTAATTATGTAATGGTTTTTAATTCACTTTAAAATAAAGTTAGATTCTAAGATCTGCTTCACATCCATCAGACTGACAAAATCCTAAAAATCTGAGTATTGGTGGGTAAACAAGAATGTTTATATAATTAGGATGGGTGTGTAAATTAGATAAGCCACTTCGGAAACCAATTGGTCAGTGTCCAGTAAGATTGAAAATACACATATCTTATTCTTCAACATATCCACTTCTAGGTATTACTCTACAAGGAAATTCTCATGTGTGTATGAGGATAAAAAAAATCAGGGTAAATGTATTTATAAACACTTTTTTTTTAAAAAAAAAGAGATTTAAAATAGACTGTATTTCCATGGTTAGAAAGCACATTAATAAAAGGTGTTTGATGTGCTAATCTCATACAGCAATTAAAATGAATGAACTATATCTATATCCTCATTATTAGATCTTAAAAAGTAATATTGGATGAAAGAGTAAGGTGCAAAAAGGTATGTATAATATAACATTTATGTAAAAGTTTCAAAAATCATAAGAATAATATTATATATGTTATTTACTATGACATATAAAACAAAAATATATATAAAAACATAGACTTAAAAACTACACACACTAGATTTGTGATAGCATTTACTTTGGAGAGGGAAGAAGAGAATTAGGACTCGGGAAAGGCAAAAAAAAAGGATTGTGATTTTATTCACAGTTTTATTTCATTCATTATACAAACTAGAGACTTACACCTATATGACACAATGTGAACTTTTGTTTTGGTTGGATCTGTGCTTATGTTTTATATGGTTTGAAATTAGTTTTTCCTTAGTACTGCTTTAACAGCTCCAGGAAGTCAAGATGGAGGGAAGGTGACGGATTAGGATAGTAGAAAAGTGAAAGGATCACTAAGAGCAGATGGTGCTGAGTAATCTCACAATTTATTGTAACTATTTTGCATTCCTATCTGTAAGGATGTTCTTCTGTGGTCTTATCTCTGGAGCTCATCATTCATGGAAATCGTGTGCCTACTGTGGTTTTACATTAGAACCAGAGTCATCTCCATGAAGGCAGTACACTTCAAAGTTCAGTGACATTTACAGTGATAGTCATTATAACTCCTGAAAATAACTAGAGGGGAGGGGAGGGTGTTTCATTTTGAAACATGGAGACTATGTCTCACAAGTCAAACAAGAATCACAAAGTTTCTGGGGGAAAATAAAGAAATGGGTAATTGTTTGTTATTAAGGAGATAAGTCACAGATTATATCCTTAGCAATTATTAGTTAATATTAGTTCTCAGAACAGTTATCTATAGTTTGTTTACATTTGATCAAATTCTGTATGCAAAAATTTAAATAAATCGATACATATTTATGCATTTTTATAAATATCCTATATAGCTAAGTGGTTAAGAGCACAAGTGTTAGATCAAGAATGCCTGAGTTTGAATCCAGATTATGCCATTTAGTATTAAGTGACTCTAGGGAAATAATTTAGCCTTTTTTAGTAATTTAGTTATTTAGCTATTTAGCCCTTACAGTTTTTCATGTGCCAAATGGGAATGATAATAATAATAGTACCTGCTTCACAAGACAATTACATTGACTAAGTAGTTAAAATACATAAAGAGCAAAACATAAACAAAAAATGCTCATTAAATGTTGGCATTTTGTATATTCAATACACTCATTTAATGGAGGACTGAATGACAATATGACATTCCCCAAATGCCATGCATTTAGTAGACACCCAAGATACCAATGATAATATACATGAAACGACCCAAATTTAGACATGAAATCCATCAAGTCACTATAAAATTATTCTTCAAGCTCGTAGATGGCTTTATGACGGCCCCATTCTTGGCGCCTGATGTTACAATGTAGTACAGCTGTCACAATCTGCTTCCATAATGCCACAGAGCAAGATGGTGGTTTCCCTTAGCTGTGGCTTTCAGGAGGCACACAGCTCTGCAAAGATAAAGCAGCTACCAAGTACAGGCAACAAAATGGTAGAGCCTTCATAAAATTGAACTTCCTGTTCAGACTTCTCATCTCAGAACCTAACCATCCAGGCTCCTTTTATCTTTTCTTATGGATGTTGTCGACTCATGCATTTTCCTCTGTCGCTTTAAAATGCAATGGACTTCCACATGGAGGGCCAGCTCCGTTCCAGTGCATTAGTCATAGATAGTCCCATCATTACAGACCCAAACATGGCACCTTCAAAACAAGAAACACAAAGGTACACCAGCTATAGGAATCACAAAGTTGCCTCTGGTGCACCAGATTTTCAGCTCTAGAAATTATGGTTTGATGTCATTATTTGGTGTGCAGAGATATGGTTAGTGCACAGTAAGTAGCCTTAGGCTGCATATAATTAAAATCTGCCATGCACAATAAATTTTCTGAAGGTACTGAAAATATATGGTAGTAATTCTGTATGCCTATTGTAATGAGTGTAACCATGGTTTCCAACATTTTTAACTTCCTATAAATGCTTCTTTGGAAGCAACACAGAATAAATGTGACAAGAGGATCCCATCCCTGAAAAATAGAAAGTAAAAAAAAACCCACAAACACAAAACCTTTGTATCTTAACATTTTAATATGTCTGCTTTAATTCTGTTGAACAGCACATTCAAACTTCTCAACCAAGAGTAAGAGGATCAAAGATAATTTAAAGTTTTTTTTAAAGCAGTACCACCTCTCCTCAAAAAAATAAATGGAGCTTTCAGCTTTTATAACTACTTCAAATCACTGATTAATAAGCTGAAGTCTTAGCTTATGTGACTCTTTGGGATCTAAAAGCCACAAAGAGTCACATAAGCTAAGACTTCAGCTTATTAGACTTCAATTGTGTCTCCCTACATTTTGGACACAGTTTTCTCTCAGGTCTCAATGGGAGTTTTTCTGTCCAAACCATCTTATTTCATGTGGCGCGTTTTGCCAGCCAAGCCGCATGACATTTCTACATCCAACCTTCAGTAATAAGTGAAGGCTACAAAAATAAATATGCAATTAAAGAGAAGGAAGTAATTAGTTTTTATTAAAGAACATTGAGATGATTAGACTCCATGGTTCCTAGTCATCCTGAGGTGAAGCTTGTTTTACTTATTTTTAGTAGCAATAAACAGACATCTCTTTCTATGTCTATGCATTCATAGGCTTAACCGATATCTGAAGTATGTTCCACACTGGAGAACAGCAACGCAGACTGAGATTGTCAGAGCACATGGGGGGAAATGAAGTTTATTCATCTGTTTGTTTTTTGCTTCCAAAAAGCTGTGTGATCATACTACAGCTACTCTTTGACTTACCATGGGGCGACATCCTGATAAACCTCTCGTCAATTGGAAATACATAAACGTGCTCCAAACACAATATCCAAAAAATGTTGGCAGCACTGTACTCTGCAGAGTAGCAACTGTTTATCCTCTTAATCGCCTGCCTGACTGGGAACTAGGCTAGGACTTCAAATTTGAAACATTGTTACATCTTAACTCTTTTAAAATTGGTTTTCTGTGGATTGAGTTCTTATTCCATGGCATTGCAAGCTCTTTTTCAAAAAGAATTTTGCTTACAAATGCACTTTATTAAGTTCTTATCTGAGTTGAAAAAAAGAAGTGCTGTTATAAATGTCAACAATGGAACAAAGGTTATAGGAAACAATGATGTGGAGCCCTTAATTACCATGCCAGATTCCCAAACAGGGCTGAGTGGCGGTGACTAACAGGTAGGTGGTGGAACGCGTCTTCTCCAGGCGTTGTAGATTGTAGATCTCCCGGTCATTATAAGGGGAAACTCCTAGGCATGAGCAGCCCTCCTGTTTAACCCTGCTGTGGCAGGGGCCTACCTTTTCTGGTCAGTAGGTCCTGAGGATGGAGGCTGCCTGTAGGTTCAAGGAGGGTAGGACTAGTGAGACCCACATACTAAAGTAGAGAAGGGCAATGGAAGGACTGGTGCTCTAGATTGAGGAAATCATTTAGACCATTATGCCAAAAAGATAGCAGTGAAACCAAGTCTATAACTCCTGGAAGGTTCAGAAAAGTTGGAGTTTATGTAGCAGGTGGGTACGGCATTCCAGGGAAGAGAGAAAGTACTGCATCAGCCATGGAAGAGACAGCAGAAATTATCTATGGAATGGCCAAAGGAATACCCAGAATTCTACTGGACTCTGGTGGGCCAGGTGGGGCCTTGGCTATATACTCCTAGAGATTGGTCCCAGGGCTGCTAAATGCAATGTCAGAGTTTCTCTATGAACTATGTGAGGTAAAATAAATATCATCCCCACTTTGAACACACACACACACACACACACACACACACATCAATTCTATTAAAGGGACTCAGAATCCAAACAATCTAATTGAAGTTGGCATATGGGAGCTGACATCAGTGTGAAAGTGTAACAAAGAGAACAATCACTGACAACTTGTTTGGCTTCTCCTGTAACATGGCTAGGCAAGGCCATGTCTCTCAATCCACTGATGAGGAAAGGGGTGCCTATAGGTCCTGAAGGACCAGGTTAAACCTGTGCCACTAAGGCAAGTAAATACCTTTACACAAAGGTAATGCTTTGCATGAAGGGGACACATTCGGCCTGGAAAGGAGTCTGAAATGGAATGAGAGGACCAGCATTCATCCTCATTCATGGTACTGAGGCCATATACTTTGGAGACAAGCAACAGGCATTCAGAGAAATAGTGAGACATTATGAGGGGTGGGGGGCACAGTAGAGTTTTTGAGGAACAAAGTGGCATCATTAGAATGAGATACTTGAAGGGGAAAAGAGCTGCACTTTGGGCTTAAGGAAGAAAACTGAGGAGAGAAAAACATGTGGGAGAATAGGTAGATTCCTAGGATACCACATCCTTCAAAGACTTTTAAAGAGCCCTAGGAGAGCTCATTTTTTACAAGGCACAAAGGATCTTTCAGCCTTCAAGGATTTCAATGTTTATTTGTCCTGTTCTGAAATACCCTTAGACATTTAACTGCCCCTTTAATAACGAACTTTGATACACAGGAGGGTAGGACATCATAACAATGGATGGGGGCTTAGATGGAGGGGGGTAAATTGATTTCTAAAGTCAGCACATTAGATGAAAGTTGCATATATCCAAATTTTACCTTGAAAATTGTCTAAATCTTCTGTAACACAGAAAACATGAAATTTCTTAAAAATAAAGCAGTTCACTTCTTTGTCCAAGGTCATTTGCACAGTTTCGCCATGGACTTTTCCCACGCACAAGGACTTCTAATCCATGCATGAAGGAGACTCATGGATGAAAGAGACTCCCCTTCATAAAGGGATTGATGCTGGGATTTCACTGTATGTGTATGTATTCTAACGTGTGTGTGAGCTCTGCTGGAGGACGACTGGGGGAGCACTGGTGTGATCCCCATCATTAATTTCAAGCCTTGATGGAGAATGGTTGAAATACTCTAGCGTGTATTTGCTCTTTGGTGTGGAATCACATTTGGTTATTGGCAAGAAGAGCGAGAGCGAGAGCGAGAGCCAGAGCGAGAGCGAGAGCGAGAGAGAGAGAGAGAGAGAGAGAGAGAGAGAGAGAGGAGAAAAAGGAGGAGGAGAGAAAGGAGAGGAAGGAGAAGAAGAAAGAGAAGGAGGAGGAGGAGGAGAAGAAGAAAAAGAAGAAGGAGAAGAAGGAGGAGAAGGAGAAGGAGGAGGAGGAGAAGGAGAAGGAGAAGGAGAAGGAGAAAAGAAAGAGGAAGAGGAAGAGAAGAGTCACCCTGGAAGCAGCCAGTGGAGACCTCCCAGCATGAGCGATCATAAAACCAAAACTATCCATCTTGATAATTTGGGAAAATCAGTAGTCCAGGCTAGAAAAGAGAGGCATCCTGCCACACAAACCGGCTGTATGTTGTTAACCTCATAACACTTCTTAAGAATCTATTACTATCTGTTCTTCCTGATTGTTTGCGGAACTGCATATGCTCTTAACTTCCTGAGGCATATATTGGTTGCCCATCCCAGACCATGAATAAGTATCTCTACTTTGTTGTAGTTCTAATACACTTTCCCTTTAACACTTCACAGTTCCTTTCCTGGTAGAGAAAACAAATTAAAAAAGAAACCATTTTGTCTATTGCAGAGAGAATGCTGTTTTGGTCCTAACAATTCTTTGGACGGAGATGAGATCACTGTGTAAAAGTTATGGTTTTTCACTCTTTGTTCCCTCTCTATGAGGGGAAACTTTCCTGCTTGAGACTTGGCCAAAGGAAGGTGGCTTTCTCATAAATATAGGGCAAACAGAGAATGGGTCTTTTCTATATGAGCATAGTTTTGTGATTAAATAAATCAAAACTAAAATATTGAGTCTTAGAGGGGAGTTTAAAAAACGAATTTCACCTCATCCTCTTCAGATGGTCCCACTGAAATAAAACTGCTGTTGAAATCTGAACTCTGAGTCCAATTGCTAAGTTGGAAACTGTGCCAGATATCTGACATATAAAATATAAAACCTGCTGAAGACTCACAAAGTCACTATCCTTGGAATTGAAATTATATTTTCCAACAGGAAGACAATGTTTTTTCCACTGTATGTAATTTTTCTAGTAAACTCTTAATATATGTATATATAGCTCCTATAATTTATTTTAAACTAAAGCAAATATTTATAATGCTTTATAGTCTACAAAACACGCATTCATATATCACCTCATTTAATCTTCACTACCACTTTTTGAAGCAGGAATAAATATTAGTGCTCTTTGACAGATGAGAAAATTGAGGCCTGATGATCCTAACTTCCTCATCTGAGGGTTCTAAGCTGCTAAGTGTCATGGGTGGGACTTTAAGCCAATTTCAGACTCTAAAGTTAAGAATTCTTGCCCATTTACTTGGCTCTTCTCATCTTCAGTCATTTCCCCACATGTCTCATTTGCAGATATTTTCCTGAAATCATGGCCCAATCACTATCAGATGAAAATATATGGTGGTGATCAATGGCCTGCGTTCTTTTCCACAAATTTTTATTTAATTCAATTCCATAGATATTTATTTAACTCAGCGTTGATGAGATGTGCTCACTCTGCATTGGGAATGCAGAATATTACAGTAGACTAAAGACTCTGGAATCAGACAGCCTAGGCTAGAATCCCAGCCCACAACCTCCTAAAAGTGTGACCTAGGGCAAATTTCTGTGCCTGTGTTACCCCATCTGTATAAAGGGTGTAATGAGAGTATCTAGCTCATAGGATTGTTATGCCAACTAAATGATGTAATTCATATTAAGTACTTAGAACAATGATTGAGAATTATTAAGAACCAAATAAATACTGTTTAATATTATTTGGGAGGACAGAGATTTATGGTGACCATAACTACATAAATAATGTATTTGAAATGTATTTATAACTCCACTTGGAAGAGGCTGATAAGTGCCATAGAATAGGTATTAATCAGGTATAATTAAGGGGGGCAGGAGGCCATTTGAGGAGGCCTGTGGTGTGGAAAGAGGATTCTGAAAGGTACAACAGGCAGAGACACTTAGGTTTCTAAAAACAATGGAGATGAAAATTAGAACTTGATTTAATGGTTGGTTAAAGCATACAACACTGGTGCCAAGCTTTGAGAGTGGGCATAGAAAATGGAAGTGCTTCCAGACCTCCCTACCTCCCCAGTCCAAAGAAGCACCGGACTTGAATAGCTGAATTTCTCAGTCAGCTAGTATGGTGTTGCTACCAGGTCAGGAAAGCAAGTGTGTTCCTGCTGAGGAGACGAAAGCGTCCAGGTCACAGTCTGCCCTCCCCTTCAGTTCTGACTTATCCTATGACTCATCTAAGTCACATAGCTTCTTAGGGATCTCTGACTCCCTCTTCCTTCCCCCTTCCTCCTTCTCCTTCCCTTCCATATTTTTTTAATCTAGTGATTTTTTTTGTGTGTGAAGAATGACAAAGACATGTAAAATCACTTTGTAAAAATACAAAATGCCCTGTGCAAAAATGCCCTGAGGTTTAATGATGACTAAACAAGAAATAAAAATCAAACCAGCAAAGCATAACTGTTTTTTAAACTTCACGTGAACTAGCTTGCTCAATCTCAAAATTAATGATTTCAGACACATTAATGGAATCATGCCTCAGACCCTCAGGCTTGATAGTGCTGTTTTATAGAGGAGTTAACCGTGACACAGAAGCCATTTGCCTGATAAAAGCCTGTGAGTCAGCAGTAGAGTTGGTAAAAGGTGTCCAGGACTTGACCTCTGGCTGGATTTGCAGTCCAAAGGTGACCTCTGACTTGGTTTAGACTGAGACCTTCTGCAACAGCTCTAATGACTCAGAGGGCTGCCCTCAGGACTATCTAGCTAAGTTACAGAAAAAGCCCTGTGACCACATGTTGATAGCTTGGAGAAGTCCTCCAGCCTTATATATATATATATATATATATGTCTGTGACTTGGACCTTAACTATATAAAGAGTTCTTGCAATTCCGTAATAAGAAGATAATTGAATAGAAAACAGACGAGATTTCAACAGATATGCCATAAAAGAAGACATATACAAACAGCCGATAACCACACAAAAAGATGCTTAGTATCATTGATCATCGGGGAAATGCAAATTAAAATGCCAAGAATGTAGCACTTCATATCCACTAACGAGGCTGCAATTTAGAAAACTCACAATAACACGGTGTTGCCAAGTTTGCAGAGCAACTAGGACTCTCATACACGGTTGGTGGGAATGTAATACGATACAACTGCTAAAGAAAATATTTTGACAATTTTTTACAGTGTCCATATGACCTAGCAATTCCATTCCTGTGTATTTATCCAAGAGGAATGAAAACACATCCACCCTAAGACATGTACGCAAATGTTCACAGCAGTCATATTCTGTGAGTAGTCAATCTGCCTCTCACATGGGTCCCAGTGACCCCCACCTCCTAAATTTCATGCTTTTGTATAATGCCCTCTCCTGAAGTGTGAGCTGAATGTAGTGACTTTCCTCTAACAAAGAAAATACGACAAACGTCACTTCTGAGATTTGTCTGCAAAACGACTGGTTTTTCGTATTCTTTGCTCCGTCCTGCTTTCTTCCTTGCTTGCTCTGATGAAGCCAGTGGACATGTTATGAGCTTCCCTGTGAAGAGACCCACATGACAGGAAGTTGAGGGAAGCTTCTGGCCAACAGTCAGGGAAGAACTGAGGCTCTCAATCTAATAGCCTACAAGGAACTGAATCCTGCCTGTAACCATGAGCATGGGGACAAGAAGCCTCACCGACACGTAGATGACATCCTTGTCAGAGACCACTACGAAAGCACCAGCTAAGCTAGACCCAAACTCCTAACCTGCAGGCACTGTGACATAATAGAGGTCTGCTTTTTTAAATCACTAGGTTTTGTGGTCATTTGTTACCACAGCAATAGATAACTAACACATATTCACTGCAGTCAAAAACTGAAAACAACGGCAGAATGATAAATACACTGGTATCATTCTGGCATATTCATACAATACAATAGAATGTTACTTGGCAATAAAAAGAAACTTCTGATACAGGCAATAGCAAGGATGAACGTAAAACCAATTAAACTCATCAAAACAAATTGCAAACAAGCAAACAAAAAATATAGCATGATTCCATTTACATGAGTCTAGAAAAGACAAACATATTTACAGCAACAGAGAGCAGACCAGTGGTTGCCCAGAGCCAGGAGATGGGGTTGGCTGCAAAGGAGCAAAGGAAACTTCTGGGGTGAGCAGAGGTCCTGATTATGCCAATATGGACACACGGTATATACCCGTCATAACTCACTCAACTATATACTTAAAATGGGTATAAAGGCATATTTTATCATATGCAAATTATACTTCAATTAAATGGATTTGCAAAATTAGAAAAAAATAAATCCTAAAGCAAGTCCAAGGTATAAGTCTATGGCACCAAATTTTTAAAATCTGTAGGAAATACACAGCTTCCTAGCTAATATGCGTAACCAAAATTGCGCGCTCCAAAAATGGAAAACCAAAATATACAGCAACCATATAACAGATTGAAAAAATTATTAAAGACTACTTAGAAATTATTTAATACCTTGATTCTCAGTTTCTTAATTTGTGAAATACAAATTAAGTAACATCTCACAGAATTTTTTGTAAGAATTGAACAAACTTCCCTAGTGTAACACTTGGGATGCAGTAGATGCTCGTACTCATTTCCCCGGTGTTTTAAGCCCTTTTGATGATATTTTACTTCTCTTTCCAAATGAGCAACATAACATTACTTAATTCAGTCAAGAAACATTGAGTTCTTCCTTTTAATACTTTTCCCAAGGAGATTCCCAACTCCATAGGATGGGACAGTCTTCCTGTGTTTTGCTTTCCTGAACCTAATTGTGGAGAGAAAGAAGAAAAGACAACTAAAAGCAGAAAGCCGGTGGCTAAGCCCTCAGAAAGGAAAACATTGCCCAGGAAAGAAGATATCTGAAGAATGTCTTAAGCATATTGAACACACATCCCCTCTGCAAGCCCTAAAGTAGGATGATATAGCCAATTCTGTATTAAAGAATGCCAAGGTTTCAGAAGTCAAAGTCACAATGTTGCAAAGCTGGGCTCTTAGTACCTAAAACTAAGAGGCAGATGGTGGAACCAGAGCTTTTTCCCTGGGTACCATCACCCCTTCCCAACCCCCAAGGGAAGCTTTGGGTGGAGGGTGGAGCCTGCGCTGTCAGGGAGGTTTGGGAGTGGAGTCCAGAGCATGTAGCCTCCTGCCAGGTTGGAGGTCTGAAGGAACGTGGCAGGTTACTTCTCTGCTGGCTTCCTCCCCTCTCCCAATCACAGGACTGAAGATCTGGAAATGTTCTCGTTTCCTGACAGTTGCTGGAGTATCCTGCAGCTCTGACGTAGGTGACACAGAATGCCAGGGAACATGTCTGTGAATAGTGAGGTGGAGCCAGTACCTGGCTGTTATCCCAGGAAGCCTGGGACAATTCCAATGTAGCCCTTATCATATCCCCTCCAGCTTTAAATACTATAATTAAATATATATGTATACAGTCACAGGATGTGGAGTGCAGCATAGGGAACGGAGTAATGGAACTGTAACAGCTACATACGGTGTCAGAGGGTAGTAGATGGGGGAGGGATTATCACTATTTTTTAATAGTGTAAATATCTATTACATTGTTTTGTACACCTGACACCAATAAAAAAAAGAATCAATATGACTATTTCAAGCAACTGAGTACTTCAGTGTTTAATAACTTCTGAGACAGATGTGGTAGGAGAAAGGGAGGGCAACCAGGTGCCTGCTGAGATATGTACATACAACCTGGTCAGTAGCCCTTTGGAGGTGGTGTGCTTCATTCATCAGTCTTCTTGTGTATGAGATCAGGAAATGGACGGTTGTTAACACCTTTTGAAAAGTGTCTATAGTGCAGCATATCACAAACCACCATAACCAGTGCTCTAATTTTTTAAAAAAAGAAAAGCCCCTCCACAGCGGCAGATACTTTCTCAGGCATGCAGGGCTCTGCTAAATAAATATTTCTGGGTTTCAACTCTTACTTCACATTCCAGACCCCCTCGCTGTGTTCCAGAATCTCAAATTCCTTCCCAGTTGACTAATACCTTGTTGCCCAACTCTCTCTGATGGTTGTTACAGTTGTAGTGTCCATTTGGTTTAAAATCTTCCTGAACTCCCTGACTCCCTTGGATAACATCTTTCAAGGTCTGTCCTGCCTCACCTCCACCCCCACACATACTTCTGGAATCCTCTACTGAATTCCAGTACCCTGATTCCCAACATATTCAGACATAGCCTCATTCAGCTTTGATACTCAGATAAGCAGGGGAACACAGATAAGCAACTGGACTCCAGGAATCTTTTTATTCTTACTTTTTGTTATGGAAATTTTTAAATGTAAAGAAAATACTATAATAAACTTTGATATACTCATCACCCAGCTTTAATTATTATCAACTTGTGACTAGTCTTTTTCCATTCACAACCCCACCCACTTTTCCCGCTCCCCTGCCTGTATTTTGATATTTATCTCTAAAAGATAAGTATTTTTAAAAACATCACTAAAACACATTATCATGACTAAAAATGCTCTGGGCACTCTTAATTGTCAGTGACTACTAATTTTCACCTGGTACCTGAAAGATACTGACAATAAAGCTCCATAAAGTTAGCCCTTTTCTACTACTGCCCCCCCCACTCCACAAATGAACGCACATACACACTCTCTAATGTATAAAAAGATACATTTTCTGATGTTATCCTTTATTGTCCATGTAAGACACAGCACTAACAGACTATTGGCTTTGCTTTTTTCAATGTTCTCAGACAAACACCACCAGGAACACCTGTAGTTGAACAAGTTGGGTTTTTTAAGCATTGTCATGAAGGGAAAAATTCTCTGTGGGAAAACGAGGAAGCATCTCAGTAAGAGAGTGTCAGAATGAAGCTAATAAAGGATTTGGGCTGTGGTTGAGTAAATCTGGGGAGAGTTTAAGGAAGTAGGGGCTCACTCTGGATTGGGTGTTGCAAGAAAGTGGAGGCAATTCTGTGATTGTATTATCTCAACAGGTCTTCTCTGTAGGGAGGACAGAAGGAGGCCATGGCTGCCGTTGGTGAAGAAGTCACGGCCACCCACACAGTAAGCGAGGGGAATGTTTGGTATTTTGTGTTGTACAGTGACCTTGTTTTTGTCTCACTTGATCGTGGTCTGAGAGTGATCTTTTTTGATATGGATATTCTGTAAGATTGTTTCTGTACAACAGGAGAACAAAATGACACTGTGAGTGTCAGACTATCTTGTAATAATATTGACATCTAGCTGTGAATATCAAATTCACTCTATAATGTTGTATGTGAACTGTAATTTAATATATATATATAGTCACAAGATATGGAGTATAGCATAGGGAATAGAGTCAATGGAATTGTAATAAATGTATACGATGTCAGAGGAGCAATGGATTGGGGGGTTACCATTTTGTGAGGGGTGAAATGTCTAACTATTGCATTGTTTTGTACACCTGAAACTAATTTAAAAAAACTAATTTAAAAAAATTAGATATCTTCCTAGATATCAGGGGATACTTTTTTCATTTCTCGTTATCTTACCACTTTCTAGGATATATGAAGTAATTGAATGCTGCCATCTTTTGTCCTGTTTTTATTTGACTTTCTAAATCCACCTCTCCTTTTAGACCATTTTTATCATTCATTATTTATTAGTGTGTGTGTTTTCAATTACATTATATTCAACTGTTTATAAACTTTCTTAAATCTTTGGAGAAGAAAAATGAATTCATGTACAAATGAATGTTTGAAAATGTAACATTAGCACTGCTATTTATTTATTGTCAACCACTCCAAAATCCAATCCATTCTGGATTAGATATTCAACAGCATTTTACTTGCATAGGGCAGTAACCAGGCCTACATTGTAAGCAATTTATGCAGTTAACTAGGACAATTTTCTCAAACTTTTTCTCCCTCACTGGGATCCTCAGTAAGAAGTACATTGTACTCAGTAAACAGTGCACCACAAAATACACACATCTTACCATTCACATCTTAACATTCTACAAAACAATACTTAGTAAATGCGATATACCCAATATTTTCTATGTATTTCATTAAAAAAAATAAATACTATCCTTCTAAATTGATTACATGACCTCCTAAGAGAGCTCAATTTGCAGTTTGAAAAGCTGACTTGGTACTAGGAAGTTGCTTTGCACAAAGTAAATATTTATGGATACTTCATTGAATGGATATTGATTGTTGCTGTTGTATTTTAAAACCATGGTGGGTATTTTGTAACAACTACTGTGTTTCCCAGAAAATAATACTGGGTCTTATATTAATTTTTGCTCCAAAAGATGCATTAGGGCTTATGTTCAGGGGTGTCATCCTGAAAAATCATGCTAGCGCTTATTTTCCATTTAGGTCTTATTTTCAGGGAAACACAGTATTTTAAAAATCTTTCCTGCCTAAAATGGTGGCAATCATGTTGAATGGCACAGAACATAACAAATTATTTGTGGTGAGAAATCTTGGCCCTGCCTTTTACTACTTTTTGGCTATCTCCATGCAGAGATGACTTTTGTTGGGTGTGTACCTCCATTATCAGGGTTCTCATAACTGGATTTTAAACCAAGTCCAGTCCTTGGTTATCAACACAGAAGAACAGCATTCCAGTACTTGTTGAGAAGAATTGCCTCTCTTCTACCTTACCAAAAGCTGAGCTGGAGGACATGACTGTAGAAGATGATATTTGGAGATAGGTATCAAATCTGAATCTTTCCTTACTGACTCCATTTCTGACCTCATCACTGTTGACATCATTCTTTATTGCTTCCTGGCTCTTTTGTTTGCCAGAAAGATAAAAGGACCCAAATTTCCCTAGACAGAGTAAAACGAGATTCTGAATGGAGTTTTTAAACTCGCCATTAAAGTAGACATAAAGTTAACTTTGAATATCAAAAGCCAAAGAGATCAAGGTATTTATATTCATCAAAAACACATTAGAAACCAAAGAAGAACAGAGTAGCAGGGCCAGACTGAACATTTCAGAGGGACAGCCTGTGTGTGTGTGTGTGGGGGGGGAGAGTAACAAAGGAGGGGGCATTTCTAGGCTGGAGGTTAGTGGAGCCCTGCAGGGGAGGACCCGAGCAGAGAGAGCACCTCTGTAAGAGTGCAGCGGGCATGGGGGGCTGCCCTGCCCTGGCAAGGTCAGCATTGTCCTTCACAGCAGCAGATTGCCCAGCCAATACTCAGCTGACCATCGCCATTCACTTGAGGAAATCACTTCAATTTTAACTAAACATTTTTACTAAGCTTAGCTGTTTTAGCTGCTATAAACAGCATGAACACCTTAAAAAGGAAGGAAATTCTGACCCATGCTACCACACAGATGAACATTGAAGAGGTCATGCTAAGTGAAATAAGCCTGACACAAAAGGATCAATACTGTATGGTTGCACTTATACGAGGTTCCTGGAGTCATCAAATGCTTAGAGACAGAAAGTGGAATAGTGGTTTCTGGGAGCAGGGGGAAGGAGGGAATTGGAATTAGTATTTAATGGGAAAGATGAAGAAGGGCTGAGATGGTCATGGTGATGGTTGCACAACAATGTGAATGAACTTAACGCCTCTAAATGATACATTTTAAAATGGCTAGAATGGTAACTTTTATGTTATGTATGTTTTACTACACATTTTTTAAATGGCCTGGGCCCTTAATATGTAAATATAATATAAATTAAAATAAGCAATAATTATTTTAAATTGTTGCTCTTTTTCAATCCTGTGTCCTGGGGAAATGTCCCATGTGCTCCTCTCTCCTGGGGTTCTGCTGTTTGCACATGCAGTTAGGAAACCTTATTCAATGTCTCCCTATGTGCCAGGCACCAAGACACATCCTCAGAATACAGTGATGGAGGATGGGACTCTGGGCCTGCAAGATGCTCATAGTTTAGTAAGGAAGTGTCTCCTACCAGACTATCTATTGTCCATACCCCATCTCCTCAGGGGAAAATAGAGAAAAGAACTTTTTCTTCCCTGAATTATCTTCATCTACCATACACAGTTGCTCCAGCCTAAAACCTGGGAGGTATTCTTGGCTTTTTCTTTTCTTATGTCCTCTTAACCAAACTTTGTCACATTTACCTCCAAATCATATCTCAAAACTGCCACTGCTCTGTTACCACCAACCTCAATATGAGTCCCTTGGGCAACTTCTGTATCTTTCTATCTGGTCTCCCGACTTCTATGTTTGTCTGGCTATAATCCATTTCCCACATGGGAACCAAAGTGATCTTAACAAAAAGAAAATAAAACAAAAACAAAAAGGATTGTGTCCCTCTTCTGCTTGAAACCTTTCAGTGGCCTCCCACTGAACTTGAACAAAAACCCCAGCTTCTGACCACAGCTTCAAGGCCTCACATGATCAGGCACTTGCCCTCTCTTCAACTATAGTGCCACCTCTGCCTTAGCTCACTGCCCTCCGGCCACACTGGGCCAAGGCTATCCCCACCGGGGTCTCTGCACAGGCTGTTCCCTTCTGCCTGGAATGAGTTTCTCCTGTAACCCTAAGATCTTGTTGTAAATGTCCCTGAGTATCCTGGAAATGTTGATCATCCCCTCAGGGGGCCTCCTTCGCCTCATTGTTCTCTATTTTCCTATTCTGTTCGGTTCCAATATTTATTTATTGTTTTCGTTTGCTTACTTTTTCCCTCCCATTAAGCCCCATGAAGGCATGGACCAAGTTTGCTTTTATTTACCATTGTAAACCCAACACTGCTGTGCACAGAATTGGCACACAGCAAAATATCCGTTGAATGAATTAACAAAGAGGTATATGAGACATATGGGTAAATTAAATATAAAGTAGGAAGTGGTAAGTGCCGGGGGAAAAAAAGTGTGCTGTTTGATTTCAGAGTGAAGAAAGTTTTAACCAAATGTGTACGTGTGTTTATGAGTGTGTAAGTGTATGTGTATGTGTGTGTGTGTGTTTGTATGTGTGTTTATGTGGGGCTGGCGGTGGGGGGACAGAGGAAATTAATCAGAGAAAGTTACAAATAATTACATTTTAAAAATATGTACTGAATATGTACATTATATGCAAAGCACATGCATTGGCTACATGTTTTACATATTTTATTTACAAAATTGTATTTTAAATGTGGGTAAGTTTTTCCATTACGACCTAAATAAATCAAACATTCTCCTCTTGGTCTGCATTCCTATTGAAATCCAAGGGAACATAGTTGTTTAAAAATAGATTCCAAACTTTTGATGATTGTAAAATTATAATAAATGAGACAGGATGTTTAAAAAATACAGTGTAATGTGACCCATGTGAAACACTGGCATGGAATTCAAAAGGCTTGAGTTCAAGTGCATGTGTGTTGCCTTCATGGGTCACTACCTCCCAAGCTCCATTCTCTCACCTACAGTATATTGGTCTGGGCTAGACGACTTAGCTCTATCAGTCTCTGATTCTACAGCATAGAGTAGTCTTAGCTATGGTACATACAGAGGGTGCCAAAAAAAGTATACACATTTTTTAAAAGAAAAAAAACTGTATTAATTGTAACACTCAACATGTACCGATAAGAAAAGATGAATACAAGTCACCTGTATACACGTTTTTGGCACCCCCGGTATATACATCTCCTTCCTTCTAACTTTTTATCATGGAAAACTCCAAATATGTATAAAAGTGGAGAAACTACTAAAACGATGTAGCCATCACCAGCTTCCCTGCCACCAAATCCCCAGCCCAGGGAAGGGTGCTGTGTCTCTACCCACCCGCACCAGGGGTTGTTTTGAAGCAAATCCCTAGACATCATCTTATTTCATCTGCCTTTTACTGAAAAAGATAAAAAGAAAGAAGGAAGGAAAGGAAAGGAAAGGAAAGGAAAGGAAAGGAAAGGAAAGGAAAGGAAAGGAAAGGAAAGGAAAGGAAAGGAAAGGAAAGGAAAGGAAAGGAAAGGAAAGGAAAGGAAAGGAAAGGAAAGGAAAGGAAAGGAAAGGAAAGGAAAGGAAAGGAAAGGAAAGGAAAGGAAAGGAAAGGAAAGAAAGAAAGAAAGAAAGAAAGAAAGAAAGAAAGAAAGAAAGAAAGAAAGAAAGAAAGAAAGAAAGACCAATGTTTTAAGGCATGATGCCCAGCTGCATAGTAAAAAGTATATACACTGGGGCTGCCAAAAAAATCTATACATGTGACTTGTATTCATCTTTTGTTATCAGTATGTATTGAGTATTACAATTTTAATACAGTTTTTTCCTTTCTTAAAATATGTATACATTTTTTGGCACCGTGTGTGTGTGTGTGTGTGTGTGTGTGTGTGTGTGTGTGTGTGTGTATACATGACAAGTTTCTCAGAGTATTCTGTGCACTTAAAAATAGTTTTCTGCTGGGAGGGGAGTTGGGAGGATGAGTGAACAGGAAGAAGGGATTAAGAAGTACAAATTGTCAGTATAAAAACAGTCATGGGGATGTAAAGTACAGCACAGGGAATATAGTCAATAATATTGTGATAACTACATGAGTACTAGATGAGTACTAGACTTATAGGGGTGATCACTTCGTAAGTTTTACAAATGTCTGATCACTATGTTGTACACCTGAAACTAATATAACATTGCATGTCAATTGTAGGTCAAAAAAATTAATTTTTTTAAATTGGAAAAACAAAAAAGTAAATAAATATATGTATAAATAAAATTAAAAACTTCAAAAAATAAAAATAGTTTTTAAAAAAAAATTTGTTAAATTTATTGGGGTGACATTGGTTAGGAAAATAACATAGGTTTCAAGTATGCAATTCTATAATACATCATCTATATATCCCATTATCTGTTCATCACCCAGAGTCAGTTCTTCTTCCATCACCACATATTTGACCCCCTTTACCCTCTTCTACCCACCACTCCCCTCTCACCCTCTGGTAACCAATAAACTGTTGTCTATGTCTATGATTTTTTTGTTTGTTCATTTGTTGCTTTCAGTTTTACAAAATTGAAAAATAAAAATCATTTTCTGCAGCCAGTTGTCGACTCTAACTGAAGCAATCCACACAAATGGGCCTGGGGATCAGAGAGACTCTGTGAGCCACACAATGAGGGAAGTTCAGCTCCAGCCAGTCAGCCACAGTCTGCTTTTCTGCTTGGGGGTCAGGTCTGCAGGGTCATCTGGCCTCCCCGACGTTGTGGGTGATCAATGCAGGGAATAGTGCAGATTCTATATAGGTTCATAGGTGTAGTGCAAGTAGGGTTGCCAGACAGAGCAACTGAAAACACAGGACTCCAAAATTCAAATTTTGGATAAAGAAGTAATTTTTAGTACGAGTGTGTCCCAGATATAGCACTGGACATACTTATACAAAAAAAAATTCATTGTTTATCTGAAATTCCAACGTAACTGGTTATCCTGTATTTTATCTGGCAAAACCTAATTATAAAGCACATGTCTTAGTTATTCTGGCTGCATAATAAAATTTAGTGCCTTAAAGTGACAATAATTTATTATATCTCATATTTTATGTGGGTCAGGAATTCAGACAGAGCAGAACAGGACAGCTTCTGCTGTTTCTGCTTCACAATGTCTGGAACCTCAACTGGAAAACTGGGAGACTGAGGCCCAGAATCATCCAAAGTTTTGTTCATGCATATGTCTGGCAGTCAATGCTGGTTCTCAGCACTGCACACAGCTGTTGGCTGGAGTGTTCACATGTGGGTTTCCTTACAACATAGTAGCTGGCTTCCAAGGGCAGAATCCTGAAGAGAGAACCAGGCAGAGGTCAGATTGCCTTTTTATGATTTAACCTCAGCGTCACTTCCATCAGTTTGAAGAGAAGGAACATAGACCTGATCTATCTTTGTCACATTGTGAGAAGACATGTGGGATGGGATATATATTGATGTGGTCGTCATTAGAAAACACAGTCTGCCATAGCATGTCATGTCATCTAGACATTTTATATCTGAATATTCGCTTTCAAATACACGCAAACATTCCAGATATAACTTGGAATGAAGAATTTCTTTGTGTTCTTCTCATTAATGTTCTATTACAGAGCTAGGATATAAATGTATATATTTACAACTACAAGAGTAAAGTATAGAAATAATTATGATTGTGAAAGCTGTTTCTTTTACGTACAAAACAATTATTAAGAACTACTAATTAGATCAACAGGGAAATCAATTGAAAATTTATGCAATTATTGTAACCTTTGTAGAATGGATTGGTATACTAACTTTTATAACATTAAATAAAATAATCTTTCAAACTTGTATTGCATTTTTGGTTATTTAAATTGCATTTAGGCCATGCATCTTTCAAGGAAAAGTTCTATTTGGAAATTCTTTACATATAGGGAGGATGAGTTAAAATCATAAAGATAATTTTAACCACTTCAAAATGTTATGGGTGAGAGAAACTCCAAAATTGTACAATGACATCTGTGATAAATCATCTTTGATCGAATATTATTCAGTCTTAAAAAAGAAAGAGATTCTATCGTTTTCAACAACATGGATAAACCTGGAGAGTAATACACTAAACAAAGCCAGACACAGAAAGAAAAAAACTGCATAATCTTACTCATATGTGGAATCTAAACAAATTAAATACATAAAAGCAGAGAGTAGAATGGTGGCTATTCTACTCTCAGGGGCTGGGGAGGGATAGGGAAATGGAGAGATGTTAGGCAAAGGGTACAAAGTTGTAGTCATATAGGATGAATAGAGACCTAATGTTCAATATGATGACTGTAGTTAATAATACTGTGTTCAATACTGGAAATTTGCTGTTAGAGTAGATTTCAGGTGCTCTCATGACAAAAAAAATAGTGACTATGTGAGGAAATATATATTAATTAGCTTGATTGTACTAATAATTTCACATTGCATATATATATCAAATCATTATGTTGTACACCTTAAATAAATACAATTTTTGCTTTAAGAATGCTATGAAGAAAAAAAGTGTTTGATAATAGTGAGGTATCCCCAAATATCTTGTCTCTCCACCAGCTTCAGTGAAAATGAGCATCCATTTAGCGTCAGGAACATGCAGAATACTGACTGCAGCAACAGCTATCTAGCAGTAAACAGTGCTAAGCAATTACCAATCTGATGCTGGTCGGACTTCTTAATTCAGTCTATTTAAAGTTTAATAATATTGCAATGAAAATTAACTTTGTTGGTAAGTTTCAGGTTCATTTTTGTAACCCTCATGTTTATCTTATGAAGCTGATATTTGGCTTTGGCCCCAGTTTTGTATGCATATTGATTTAACATTTGGTCTTACCATGTTTGGTCTAAATAAGTACAGCACTACTCACAGTTACCAGGGGCAACGTAGCATATGTAATCAATAGAACTGCAAGTCCTAATTCCAAGGCTCATATACAGACTCTGCTCCCCTGCACAGTGTTTTTGAAAATTTACATTTAGTTTCCAATCACTCTCAACTTGGAATATTTCATATGCTTTCCAACTTCCTTTGAGGGATCTGGAAGTGTAACAGCCTTGGCCGCACATTTCCTCATGGTAGCCTTATTCTCAGATTGGTTGAAGTGACGACTACAAGAATGACCTCCCATTGCAATTTGTCTTTGCTGGTCCTCTCATCTAGAGAAATTGATTTAGCCACCCCTTGAATCTGGACAGGGCTTTATTGCTTTGATCAATAAAACACAGTAAAACGAGGGCTTGCACACATCCAGTGTCTCTCTTGAAAGTCTATCCTTGTCAATAAAACAAGCCTAAGTACCTAGAGGAGGATGACAGAACACCTGGAGGAGAGTCTCCTTGCCCCAGCCCAGGCCACCCCAGACTAGCCTGCTCCAAGCCAACCTGCCAGCTGACCTCAGACACACGACAGAGCACAACTAAGAGCACAACTGTAGATTTATAAACAATTAAAAGTACTTATTGCTTTAAATCACTGAATTTTGGGGCAGTTTCTCACATAACAATCACTAACTGATTCAAAGAAAACAGATAATCTCTAATCCTAATATTAGATAATATTCTCCCAACAAAACCAACATTTAGTACATATAATACTAAAGTCCCTTATACGTATTCCTTCACTTTACTTTTACCTAGGGTGGGGGAGGTATATGAAGGAGGAAGAGGAGGCTGAGTGAGCAGGAAGCTAGGCCCTGTATGTTTGGAATAAGTAGTTGGAGTTAGGTGCTGGTGGACTTTCTGGAATAGCCGTTCTGTTTCTCCCTGCATGGCAGCACCTAGAGCCCTTGCCCAGGGGGTCAGAGGATGTTTACTCGAATTCTGGTTCTGCCACTTGCTGGCTGTGTGAACTTTGGCAACTCTCTTGACCTCTCTGGCCTCAGTACCTCACCCATTTTTAAAAATGGCTGTGATACCTGTCTGACCACTTCACTGGCAGGATTGAGTGAAATGACATGAACGTACTTTAAAGACAAAAGGTAGTTCTATGCATAAACATGCATGAGATGACGTGATGATGAGTTGGATCCTCAACTGATCACCCTCTGCTTTAGTCTGGGCTATTCAAAATGCTTGATACAACTTAAGAAATTCAATTAACTTTCTAAAAGAGTCAATGTTTGGTCTGTATGATGCCAAATACCTGGATTTTATTTTATAAAACAAACAAATAAAAGTTGTGTTCAGATTATAAAGCAATGCATGATCTATTCCCTGCCCCTGTTACCCCACCCCATGCCACCCCCTGCCCCATCGTCAACTACAGATATTAAGCATTCTGTAGTCACAGCCATGGCCTTCTTAGCTACCCACATTCACCTCCCATTAGTCCTGTTGCACCCCTCCCCCACAGGGAGCTCGTGTTCTAACGGCCTTGGACCTACCCCCTGGTAGACCATCAGGGGCTCACACCTAACTTAGAACAGGCATCCTAGGTCTGGAGGTTGGGTACAAGTAACATCATTTACCCTCTGGCATTTTCTGGTATTTTCACCCTCTGGTTTTCTAGTCTCTTTCTGTCAGAGGAATAAGGATAGTAAGTCAACGAACAGAATTATGTTCTACTCCTCTGGATAAAAATCATTACTTACTTTGACTCTGTCAAGCAGAGGCAGATCTCGGCTTGTCTGGACATCACAGGCATCAGGTTCTCTACAATATTGCAAACCTGACATAATTGTAGATGTTCTTTACTTTGAATAAGGGAAAGGAAAGGGCAAAACAGTACAGGGCACTAATTAACACCCACTAGAATGCGATCTTCCTAAGAACAAGGTTGTTTATCATCAAATCTCCAGCACCTAAAATAGCCCCAGACCACAATATCTATGGAGCATGTTGTTGAATGAGCAGCTGCTGGGCCGTATCCTTTGTCTACACCATCTCCTTTAATCCTTGATAGCCAATTATCTCACCTTATAGATGAAGTGACTGAGGCTCTGAGTGGTTAATTTTTCAAGGGCCACAGTTATTAAGTGGTAGAGCCAGAACTTATATGTGCAGACTCTTTCCATTATATCCCAACCAGATTTCTCAAAAGAATTGAGGACCCGCTCAAAGTCAGGTGCACCCCAGTCTGAGAAGGAAGCTTCCTTTGGGATGATGCCCAGGCGTCTCCACAAGAACAAAGCATAAAATTCAGAGAACAAATCCCTTCAGCCAGCGAGCTGTGGGGGATGTTTTGAGTTTGTTTGTTTGTTTGTTTGTTTGTTTGTTTTCTGCAGGTGATGCATGAACCATGAGGCTTATAGGTAGCTTTTAGAGGTGCCAGGAGCTGAACTCACAGTAATAGAAATACTAGAAGTATCCTGAGTGTAGGCAAGGGGTCCCTGGAGATCATAGTGGCTGTGAGACTGTAGCCCACGTGGGGATCCTTAGCCGGTGTGTGCACGTAGGAGAAGGAAGGTGGCTGATGTTTCGTATCACACTTCTGTCTCAAACATAATTGTCTAAACTGTTTGCCAGAAAATGTTCAATATGATGTCATTTCAGGTGTTTATTTTGGTCTTGAGAGGAGAAAATATCATGTTTAAATCAGATAGGCTCACCTGTGGACTCCCTCTCTGCCCGCCCCCTATGTCCCACCACTAACGCCATCTTGCCAATTACATTTGTCCATTTGAGCAGTTCTCAATTCAGTTGTGAACAAGTGATGAATGGATGTTCTTAAGCGTTCACTTGCATTTTAAAACACATTCAAACTGACATAGGAAGCACAAAAGCATGGAAATTCCAGCCTCAGAAGCTAAGGTAATTAGCTATATGGTTAATCCAAAAGGAGATCAAAACTATGGGTTCAAGAAGTAGATAAATAATCCTACCTTTGTTTTCCACAAGTCTGGTTTTATAGTTGTGTGGGAGTGGCAATCATCATCATTATCACCATTATCAGTTAAAATTTTATGGTGCTTCAATTAAGTGACAGCACCGTGCTAGGTACGAGAAGGACTTTATCTTTCTAGAAGGTACAGTCACTATCTTTAAGGATTGTCCCATCTCCATATGTGGGGCAGAGGTAAGATAAAAGGTTTGCACATGGTGATAAGTTCAGAAGATAGATGGAGCCCTAAATGTCCCAGGGAGGGAGAAAGCTGCACAGTGTTGACTTCCAAAATCCCTGCACAGATAACCGGTGTGACTCCAGCTGCTCAGCAGGAAAAGACTCAGGAAGAGTGTAATGCTGCAGAGAAATCCAAGAAAAATGAAGCCTGAAAAATGGCCACCGGATTCAGTCATGTAAAATGTCACCCATAAACTTTCTGTAGTGAGACTGGGGCAGGAACCAGGAAACCAAGAAGCAGGGTAGTAGCTGAGGAAAGGAACAGGGCCAAGGGAAGATGTTTCTAGCAAGTTTCAATCATTATTGAAGTTTTTTGATGGCTAAATGGGAGTTCATTACATAATTCTTTCTAGTTAGTAGATATTTTTTAACTTCCATAATAAATATTTAGGAAAAGAAACGTGAGATCTGATCATCTGAGAAGAGGGTAAAGGAATAGGCAAGAGGAGGAAACTAAATGTATAACAGAATAACAATCTAGGAGGTGTGTTGAAATGGAAAAAAAAGAGCACAGGTGAGAGAATTAATCTTCTGGTAAGAAAGAGCATGAAAATGGGTTAAAATAAGGAAAAATTTTGAGTTGAAGAGAAGTATTAGCATAAAGATCTTATAAAGCTAAAAGGAAGATGGATGGAGGAATTGGGCCTCATTTTCATAAAGTAGGAAGAAAGATTATAAGATGCAAAGGAATAGGGTAAAAGGAGGAAGGGCTTGAGGAATGTGGAAAAGGGTTGGAATAACAGGGAATGCAATAGTAGGAAATGAGCAAATAAGAGAAGGAAGGACAGACTGCTTAGTAGCAGGGCTCTTCTGGTGGACGTCAGCATGGATTTCTAATGGGCTCACACTTCCAGAACTACTGCCTGAAAGCATGCAGAAAGCAGCAAGCCAGCGAGATGAGCGCTCTCTTCCAATCTCAGAACCTTCTGAAATCCCCAACTGGGCTATGACCGTCTCAAGAACAGAAGTTTGCTAGAGTGAGTAGCAACTGTCTGAACACCCCACAAAGGGAGAATCCAGCAGGAAGTCAAATGGAGGGAGTCTACTTGGCCCAAAATAAATATACTAACAAATATGTATAATTTTGGTGTATGATCCTAGGACCATATGTATGTGCCATGACACGACCACCAGCATCACCTGGAGGATTCTTAAAAATGCAAAACCTCAAGCCCCACCCCAGACTTTCAAATCAGAATCTTCATTTTAACAAGATCACAGATGATTCATGTGCACATTAAATTTTGAGAAGCCCTGGTCTGTAACTTTGCCAGAAGCTTTTATTCACGAAGTCAGACAATTAAGTTCGCGAACTCATCCTAGAAAAAGTGTTACATACTTCATTGGTGAATATCACCACAGTTACCTTTGAAGGACTCCCCTTGGGAAGCTATGCACCGATGCCAGTGCCTAGTTCACCCTTCCAAGCAATTTTGGAACTCTTTCTGGAATGGCCATCAGAGCTGTCATCATATTACCCTTGATGTCCTGAATGTCATCAAAATATCTTCCTTTATCTTTGGGTCAAGAAAGAAGTCATTGGGGGCCAGATCCGGTGAGTAGGGAGGGTGTTCCAGTACAGTTATTTGTTTACTGGCTAAAAACTCCCTCCCAGACAGTGCCGTGTGAGCTGGTGCATTGTCATGATGCAAGAGCCATGAATTGTTGATGAAAAGTTCAGGTCGTTCTCATCTTTTAATTAAGGTTTATTGGGGTGACAATTGTTAGTAAAGACACATAGATTTCAGGTGTACAATTCTGTAATACATCATCTATATCTCATATTATGTGTTCACCACCCAGAGTCAGTTCTCCTTCCATCACTATATATTTGATCATCTAACTTTTTCACGCAGCTTTTTCAGCACTTCCAAATAGTAAACTTGGTTAACTGTTTATCCAGTTGGTAGAAATTCATAATGAATGATTCCTCTGATATCAAAAAAGGTTAGCAACATCATTTTGACTCTTGGTTTGAATAGACGAAACATTTTTGGTCATGGAGAATTAGCTGACTTCCATTGTGCACTTTGATGCTTTGTTTCAGGGTCATGATAACATAACCCAAAACATCATCTTGCCTCTCCAAAAGGTCTTGGCAAACTATGACTCTCCTTTGCTTTTGTTCATCGGTAAGCTCCTTCAGGATCTTTTTTTTTTCAGAAGGAGGAATATTGAGGAACAGTGTGTTTCTCCAGGGCCCATAAGCTCCAAGTCGTTGTCCTTCAATCTAGTTGTGGAGGGCGCAGCTCAGCTCCAAGCCCAGTCGCCATTTTCAATCTCAGTTGCAGGGGGCTCAGCCCACCATCCCATGCGGGAATTGAACTGGCAACCTAGTTGTCATGCAGGGTGTCATGTGGGGTCTCTAGTCCTGCTCCCCAAATAAGAATGCAGGATATGGTGAGGCCAAAAAGGAACTCCCACGGAGCCATAGATAGAGGAGTCGTACCACTATATTCTGGCACCTGGGTTGGAGACACAGGAAGCAGGAGCCATACTATACACACTCCGCCATCCACAATCGCTTCTCTGCCAACCAACCTTACTTGCTCTGCAATCCACTGTGCTAAATGCAATCCACTCTTGCTAGCTCAGCTACCATCTTCTTTCTAGCCCCCATTTTCTGCTAGTGTAGCCACAGCAGTTATATCAGTGGCCAATGGCTCACTGGTTACAGCCGATGGCTATCCAATCACAGTTGATGGCCATCTACTACCCAAGCCAGCACTGTCGGAAGCCATAGAAATCCCCAGGCCTTGCCTAGGCAGAACTTCCTGGTCACAAAACCCAAAGCCCGCGCGCGCCAAACCCAGAGCCCGCGCGCGCCAAACCCAGAGCCCGCGCGCGCCAAACCCAGAGCCCGCGCGCGCCAAACCCAGAGCCTGCCCATTTCCTTGTACCTCATATGGCATCGCCCTGTCCTAGCCTATCAGCCCGCGACAAGTACCTCGCCACCCTATGACATAGCATATCCCACCCCCATCTGACATAGCTATATATATAACCCGCCATCGTAATAAAATTTTGAGGCTTGATCAGATCCCTGTCTTGCCTCCATTCTTCGCGTCTCCTGTCTCCCCCTTTTTTTTTCATCCTCAACAGGTTTCTTCCCCTCGTCCCACGTTGCATTGTCCTGCCGGTCGGGACATTTTGGCGCCCAACGTGGGGCCCGAGGTACGAAGATTCTATGAGGACACCTACTCTGGAAACCGCCGCGGCCCCCCCCCCCTCCCTGAGCCTCCACGGGCTGGCTTCTTTCGAGCCCACGCAGTTTTCACTCGTGGGACAAGACTCGAGGGCCTCCCCGGCGCGAGTGTGGCTTGTTTCGAGCCCGTAAGGGACAAGACTCGACAGCCCCCTCGGCAGTAAAAAGGCTCGTTTGGAGTTCACGAGGTATTCACCCGTAAGAAAAGACTCCAAGTTTGCCCGACGTTGGAGTAGCCGCCCAGCGAAGGACGAGAGATTGGTGAGTAGGTGATTGACATGGGACAGGAGTTGAGTTCACATGAACTCTTCCTTAAGGGTATTAAGGAATCTCTCAAGATGCGGAGAGTTAAGGCTAGAAAAAAAGATTTACGTGAGTTTTTCAGTTTTGTCTCTGATATCTGCCCCTGGTTCCCCCAAGAAGGAACGATTGATCAAAAATATTGGAAGAGAGTTGGAGACTGTTTTAATGATTACTATCGGGTTTTTGGACCCAACAAGGTCCCTGTATCGGCATTCTCATATTGGAATCTGATTAATGATATCCTAAAAATACATTCCTCAGACCCAGATGTTAGAGAGATCTTACAGACAGGGGAAACAGTCCTAAAAGAGAGTTCCCGCCCCCCTTCTGTCTGCCAATCTGTTTCAATAGACATGCCAGAGGAACCTAAAAAACAAACTGATAATCAGGAAGCCTCTGCCTTAGAGAATCACCCATTAAAAGACCCCCCTAAAATCTACCCTTCCCTTTTGGCCTTTAATAATCAGGACCAGCTCTCCCCAAGAGACCAGATAGATTTAGAGGAACAAGCTGCCCGCTATAATAAAAAAGAAGATCCCTGGGGCCTTGCCGCGCCAACCTTGCGCGCCCCTTCACAAAAAATACATACCCCTCCCCCTTATGTCCCCCCTCAGGAACTCCCAACATTCTATGACCCAGTCTTAAACCCAAACCCACCCCTATTCCCTCAAGACATCCTAGTTCAAAACACCCCATCCTTAACCGATCCCATTAGGCAGGCAAAAATATCTTTAACCCAAGAAATTTCTTCTCTTAGAGAGACACTCCAACAAAAACGCGAACATATGCAACTCCTAAAGGAGCTGCATGCCCTTGAAAAAGAACTTAAAACCTTAATGCCTAACCAAAACCCTGAAAAACCTCAAAAAGGCCCAATACTTAATAAAAAGACCCTAATGACCTTTCCAGTTACCCGCAGCCAAAACCGTGGCCCACCCTCTCAAGAGGATACAATGGAAGAGACTGACAATGAACCCCCCGACTCTCATAATCCCCCCTCGGCCGATGAGGCCTCTGACACAGAAGACCCAGAAGATAACACTCCCAACTCCAATGATCCCACTGGCCAAAAATATCACCGGCTAGGCATCAAACATATTAAAGATTTAAAAGGTGCAGTAAGCTCTTATGGCCCGACAGCGCCCTACACCTTGGCAATTCTTGAAGGTCTCAGTGACCGTTGGCTCACACCCAATGATTGGTTTAAATTAGCTCGTGCCACCCTTTCTGGGGGGGACCACGTCCTCTGGCACACAGAGTTTAAAGAAAACTGCCGAGAGATAGCACAGCGCAATAGTGAAAATAGAACAACAAGATCATGGACTCGGGATAAATTACTAGGAGAAAAACCCTATCATACCAATGAAATCCAGGCAACTTTTCCCCCGGGGCTGTTAGCTCAAATTCAGAACGCTGGTCTCAAGGCGTGGCGCCGCCTACCTCCAAGAGGCTCCGCTACCACCTCCCTGGCAAAGATTCGTCAGGGCCCCGAGGAGCCATATTGTGAGTTTATCAGCAGACTCACCGACGCCGCCGAACGGTTGGTCGGAGAAGGCGAGAACGACAGCGCCTTTGTTAAACATTTAGCCTATGAAAATGCTAACCCCACTTGCCAGGCAACCATTCGCCCCCACCGTGGAGGCAACCTTGCTGACTACATTAAACTATGCTCAGGGGTTGGAGCCTCCCATACCTTGGGACTCGCTATCGGAGCCGCCCTCCGAGACTTTGCCTCAAACAAGCCTCCTAATCAACAATCTAGATTATGTTTTTCCTGTAAACAACCTGGACACTTTAGTCGAGATTGCCCAATAAAAAATAGAGGTCCACAACCCCAAAATTCATCACAGCCCCCACCGACACCCTCCAGACCAATGCCTTCCACCGTGTGCCCAAGATGTCGACGGGGCAAACATTGGGCCTCTGATTGTTATTCTAAAACAGATATTGAAGGTATCCCCCTTTCCAGGAAACCGGGAAACCCCAGTCGGGGCCAGCCCCTGGCCCCTCCATCGGGACACAACCTAGGGGCTGTCAGGTTTGTTCCCCAACAACCAAGTCCTCAGATCCTCCCAGCTCAAGTGTCGGTTCCCTCCACCGGGCTACCCCCGGAAGCGCAGGACTGGACCTCTGTGCCGCCGCCGACTCGATACTAACCCCAGACCAAGGGGTCCAACTCGTTCCCACCACCACGACGGGACCTATGCCCCCGGAAACATTTGGACTTATATTGGGACGGGGCAGCTCTTCCCTCGCCGGCCTGAATATAATCCCAGGAGTCATAGATAATGATTATACAGGACTCATACAACTCTTAGCCTCGGCCCCTCTGGGCCCTGTATCCATAGTAAAAGGCCAAAGGATAGCACAGCTTGTGCTTCTCCCATTAGACACCTCTAATAAACAATATCTGACACCAAAGAGACGGGAGTCCGCCTTCGGCTCCTCAGATGCCTATTGGATACAACAGGTCACTTTAGAGAGGCCACTTTTAACCCTGTACTTAGATGGAAAAAAATTTCAAGGTTTAATAGACACGGGAGCGGACGCAACAGTCATCTCAGATAGATACTGGCCTTCAACATGGCCCTCTAAAGCCTCATATACCCATCTACAGGGCATAGGACAATCAGCCAATCCCAGACAAAGCTCTAAAATACTCTCATGGGAAGACGAAGAGGGCAATACTGGTAAGGTCCAGCCATATATTATTTCTGGAATTCCCATTAATCTGTGGGGCCGTGATATCCTATCACAACTCAAACTTATCATGTGCAGCCCCAACGAAATAGTTACTCAACAGATGCTTAACCAAGGCTATCTCCCTGGACAGGGACTGGGAAAAGCTGGTCAAGGGATAAAAAATCCCCTCTCTATAAAGCCCAACCCTAACCGACAAGGATTAGGCAGTCAGGATTTTTCCTAGCGGCCATTGATCCTCCTGCACCCCATGCGGAGAAGATAAAATGGAAAGATAATTCCCCCGTTTGGGTGGACCAATGGCCACTACCTGAGGAAAAGTTGTCCGCAGCTTCTCGGTTAGTGCAGGAACAATTAGCGGCAGGACATATAGAACCAACTACTTCGCCATGGAATACACCCATTTTTGTTATTAAAAAGAAGTCTGGGTCTTGGCGCCTCCTTCAGGATCTCAGAGAAATTAATAAAACCATGTTCTCCATGGGAGCCCTCCAACCAGGCCTCCCTTCCCCGACAGCTATCCCAGCTAACTATCACAAGATTATTATAGACCTTAAAGATTGTTTCTTTACCATTCCTTTACACCCCCTGGACAGAGAGCGTTTCGCATTTAGCCTGCCTGTAACCAACTTCAAGGGTCCTATGCAGCGCTTTCAGTGGAAAGTCCTCCCACAAGGCATGGCCAATAGTCCCACCCTATGCCAAAAATTTGTGGCACAAGCTGTGGATCCTGTTAGAACACAATGGCCCACTATTTATATTATTCATTATATGGACGATATCCTTCTAGCAGGAAAGACCACCACAGAGGTACTCCAATGCTGCCAACACTTAACTCACAATCTTACCACTTATGGACTCCAACTTGCCCCCAATAAGATCCAGCTCAAAGACCCCTACTACTATCTGGGATTTGAGCTACATAATCAGTCCATAACCACCCAAAAAGTCCAACTTAAAACTAGTCATTTATACACTTTACATGACTTTCAAAATTTTTTGGGAGATATTAACTGGCTTCGACCATACTTAAGGCTCACTACAGGAGACCTCAAGCCCCTCTTTGATATTCTTCAGGGAGACTCAGACCCTCTCTCCCCTCGAGAGCTGTCGCCTGAGGCAAAGGGCTCTCTTCAATTACTAGAAAAGGCAATTCAACAACAACAAGTCACCTTTCTATCATACAAACAGCCCTTCTCCCTCATTATTTGTGCAACCCCTCATACACCTACTGGGGTCTTATGGCAAGATAATCCCCTCTTCTGGGTTCATTTACCCTCCTCCCCGTCTAAGGTCCTAGTCACATACCCATCCCTGGTAGTCAAACTTATTAAGATAGGAAGAGAAAAAAGCCGACAACACTTTGGCAGGGACCCTGATCAGCTCATTCTCCCCTACACTAAAGAACAGCTTAATTGGCTAACCCAAAATAACGATGACTGGATCATTTCCCTTACATCATTTCAGGGCAAGATAGATAATCATTATCCCCCTAATAAACTCCTACAGTTCTCCAGACTACATCCCTTTGTTTTTCCAAAGATAACAGCCACTAAACCATTACAAAATGCCGCCTTGGTTTTCACGGATGGGTCTTCTTCTGGCGTAGCAGCATATGTCATTAACTCACAAAGATTTCAGGTGCAGTCTCCATTTCAGTCTGCCCAACTTGTTGAACTTTATGCCGTTATAAAAGTGTTTAAAAAACTACAGGAGTCACCCTTTAACTTGTACACTGATAGTGCCTATATCGCCCTGTCTGTGCCCCAACTAGAAACAGTGCCATATATCAAGCCCTCTACCAGCGCTGCCAAACTTTTTCAACAACTACAACATCTCATACTACAAAGACAGACCCCATTTTTCCTTAGTCATCTTCGGGCTCATACTGACCTCCCTGGACCCCTTTCACAGGGCAATGCTATAGCAGACAATCATACCCGCTTAGTATGTCCCTTAACCTTAGATCCTATAACGCGAGCCACCCAATTCCACAACTTACATCATGTCAATGCCCACACACTTCGCTTGTTATTCAAAATTACCCGAGATCAGGCTAGACACATTGTTAAAGGTTGCTCAGGGTGCATAACCTTTCTGCCTCTTCCTCACCTAGGAGTTAACCCAAGGGGCTTACTCCCTGGACAAATCTGGCAGATGGACATTACACATATTCCTGAATTCGGCCATTTAAAGTATGTACACGTAACTATAGATACCTTCAGCGGCTTCATGGTTGCCACCCTTCATGGGGGCGAGGCTACAAAAAACATCATAGCCCATACCCTCCAATGCCTTACCACACTAGGAAAACCTCAAACTATAAAAACAGACAATGGACCAGGGTATACCTCCCAGGCATTTCAAGCCTTTTGTGCTCAATTCCAAATCAAACACGTCACTGGCATCCCTTACAATCCCCAAGGCCAGGGCATTGTAGAGCGAGCCCACCAGACACTCAAAAACACCATCAACAAGTTAAAAACCACCACTGCCTATCCGACCAAAGGATCTCCTCGTAATGTTCTCAGCCATGCATTGTTTACCCTTAATTTCCTACAACTTGACGCTCAGGGAAAATCGGCTGCCGATCGCTTCTGGCACCAAGAAACAAAAAATCAATATGCTACAGTTATGTGGAAAGATCCATTAACCTCCAAATGGAACGGCCCCGATCCAGTCCTCATTTGGGGACGTGGGTCAGCCTGCATTTATGATTCTCAGGAAGGCGGCGCGCGATGGCTGCCAGAGCGTCTCGTTAAGCCTGTCAACACCCCAAATCCAAATAACACATAAAGACTCCAGGGATATCTTCCCTGAGAAAATCTCTCTCTCTTTTCACAGGACATAAAGTTCTTCATGGAGTCCTTCACTTTGACACTCTTCACATTCCTCATCATCCCCGTTTACGGAGGGTTTGGGCCCCCCGTAAGCCGCGAGCAGCTATACAGACAGCTCTATGGCAACCCATGTGACTGCCCGGGAGGCACAGTGCCCAGTGGATACCTCCGTGCCCACACCGAGGAGCCAGCCCCACAAGGACAGGTAGATTTAGCATACTTAGCATCCACTGATTGCGGTAATAAAGTAGCCTACCTCGCCTATAATCCTAATATAAAGGGGGGATTCGGACTAGGAATAGATGAAACACAATGGACCTGTACCAATAAGCCCCGCATTATTCCCCCCATTGCAGGACTACCACCGCCCTGCCCCAGCGAATGCAGCTATTTTGATCAAATGCATTCTTCCTGCTACACAACCACCCAAATTTGTACTGGCTCAGACAACCAAACTTATCTCACAGCCATGTTATTGAGACGTAGGTCCGCCACATTCGGAGGCGATTGGGACTCCACCTCCCTCTCTGACAATAACAAATATAGTCAGGCGGGCTGCAGTGGTACAATTGGAAATAAAGTCTGTTGGCCAACTAAAATGCCTGTCCACATTTCAGATGGCGGAGGGCCAAATGACATATTAAAAGAGACTCTTGTCACTGAGCACATTCAAAAAATACTCCACCACCTATTCCCCCCTTTAACTTACCACCCCTTGGCTCTCCCAAAATCCCGGGATATGGATTTAGACACACAAACCAACAACATTCTCGAATCCACCTTCTGGGCCTTAAATCATTCCAACCCTTCTCTTGCCCAGGACTGCTGGCTTTGCATGACTATGGGAACTCCCATACCTACTGCAATCCCCTCCAATATCACAGTAAACACACAAATCTCTAACTGTTCCCGTCTCTCCCTTCCTCTTAGAGTTCAACCTGTAGGATTTAATACCTCCCCCTGCTATCAGGGACGATTTCAAAACAACACTTTTGATGTAGATCTAGGGTTTGTCACTTTTACTAACTGTTCTGACATCATTCAAGTTAACGGAACCTTGTGTTCTAGCCCTGGACAAGTTTTCATATGTGGGAACAGCCTCGCTTACACCACGTTACCCACCAACTGGACTGGACTTTGTGTCTCAGCTAGTCTCCTCCCTGATATCTCTATTATCCCAGGAGACACACCTGTCCCTCTCCCCAGCCTAGAATTTGCCACCGGGCGCCACAAGCGTGCTATTACAGCCATTCCCTTACTCGTAGGGCTAGGAATTACTGCTGGAATAGCCTCGGGTACCGCGGGAGTAGGTGTTGCAGTCCAGTCCTACAATAAACTATCACGCCAGCTGATAGATGATGTCCAAACACTTTCTGGGACCATCAATGATCTCCAAGATCAGATTGACTCTTTAGCTGAAGTAGTCTTACAAAACCGTCGAGGCCTAGATCTTCTCACTGCAGAACAGGGAGGTATCTGCTTAGCTTTACAGGAACGCTGCTGCTTCTATGCTAACAAGTCTGGGATCGTCCGAGACAAGATCAAAAAACTACAAGAGGACCTAGTAAAAAGACGCAAAGAACTCTTCGAAAACCCACTCTGGACGGGTCTCAACGGACTTCTCCCCTACCTGCTCCCCACCCTTGGCCCCCTCCTATGCATCCTTCTCTTAATAGCCTTCGGGCCATGGGCTTTTAGGCGCATTACTGACCTCATTAAAAACCAAATCGATGCTGTTTTGGCCAAACCAATCCAAATCCATTATCAGCGGCTAGCAACAGGGGACGGCCTCGAAGAAGGCTATCTTGGCTTCCTCCCCACGGGGACGACATAATACTAAGGGTATGTCTACTCCCCCCACGAGTTGGGGAGGGGTATGGGCACCGAGGTGAGTGCAAAGCAAAGCATTTGCAAGGAAAGGGCTCGACTCACAACGGTCGGCTCCCTTTAACTTTCCTGAGAACATACCTGGTTTGCATAGAGGTTGGTATCAAAAAATCTCTACCTCTCCTCCACAAAAGATACCCAAAACCATCCAATAACGAGCTCTGCTCGTTGGAGGAACCAGGCCTCTGTTCCCTCACTCGGTCAAGGCCCACCTCCTTAAAACAAACAAAAAGGGAGGAGATGTCGGAAGCCATAGAAATCCCCAGGCCTTGCCTAGGCAGAACTTCCTGGTCACAAAACCCAAAGCCCGCGCGCGCCAAACCCAGAGCCCGCGCGCGCCAAACCCAGAGCCCGCGCGCGCCAAACCCAGAGCCTGCCCATTTCCTTGTACCTCATATGGCATCGCCCTGTCCTAGCCTATCAGCCCGCGACAAGTACCTCGCCACCCTATGACATAGCATATCCCACCCCCATCTGACATAGCTATATATATAACCCGCCATCGTAATAAAATTTTGAGGCTTGATCAGATCCCTGTCTTGCCTCCATTCTTCACGTCTCCTGTCTCCCCCTTTTTTTTTCATCCTCAACAGGTTTCTTCCCCTCGTCCCACGTTGCATTGTCCTGCCGGTCGGGACACAGCACCCCTCCACGTGAGGCCAAGAGCCTGGAAACTACTCTCTGGGACTCTGTCCCCACATGTATGAAAGCTAAAATTGACCCCCACAAAAGTTAATTGACATGATAAATGCTTTGAACCAGTTGCTTTTAATATTATTTTTCAAATTTTGCTTCTCTTTTTGTTTTTGTTATTTTCTAATATGTTTATGACTTTTTTTAAAAGCAAAAATGACTGGGAAATAATTGGAGAAATTGCTGTGCAAATGCATAGAACAAAAGAATAATATATAATTTTATAAAGCCAGATTTATAAATATAAAAAACAAACATGGTTAAATTTCTCGGCTTTTTAAAACCATAACATGAATTTCTAAACTTAGTCTACTTTAGAACACTTGAGTGTATTTAATTTCCAAGAGGATGAGGAATCTCAGTTAGCGACGTTCTACTTTGCGGAGAATAGGTGGGGGTGAGTTCTGGTTGGAAGTTAACGTTTCACCTATAACCATAACAACATGAAAGAATGCTAAAACTAATCAATATTTGGGCAGATGTCTTGGGACAGATTTACCAGCCAGGGCTCACGCCTCTCTGAGAGGTCAACTTGTGCCCTTTTGTACTGACACCTGTGTTAGAGAAAGCCACACAGCACTCCTCTGAGTCATGAGGTAGGGCATGCTTACATTTGCCCATTTGGATTTGTAAAACAATTGGAAATGCTGACTTTCAGGTGTTACTGCAAGATCCCCAAGTCCAGGGGAGGCCGGATGGCTCAGTTGGTTAGAGCACGAGCTCTGAACAACAAGGTTGCCGGTTCGATTCCCGCATGGGCTGGTGGGCGACACCCTCTGCAACTAAGATTGAAAATGACGCCTGGACTTGGAGCTGAGCTGCTCCCTCCACAACTAGATTGAAAGAAAACAACTTGGAGCTGTTGGGCCACAGAGAAACACACTGTTCCCCAATATTCCCCAATTGAAAAAAGAAGATCCCCAAGTCCAAATCTTAAATTAGGCTGTGTCTACCTATATAAAATAGAAGGAATTATTCAGATTATTCAGTCTGAGCTGAGAAAGGCCCTTGATCTGATGCTAACTGCATGCAGGCAGCCCTCCCTGTGTTGACTGATTGAAAAGTAACTATCAGTTTCAGGTTATGAGACATTACACTGTGGTGGTTAAGAGCACAGTCTCTGGAGGAGACGCCTGGCTTCAAATCCTACCTTTACTGCTGTGGATGGTCACAAAATTTTTTGACACTTTTCTCATGGTGAAATGGGGTCTACACTCCTTCCCTCAAATCTGAGATGACTCTGTGACGACTTTGACCCAAGAAATAAGATAAAAGTGGCCCTGTCCCAGTTTTTGGCCCTGGCCTTAAGAAACTGGCAGCTTCCACTTCTTGTCTCATGGAGCCTTGAACCAATTGTATGGCCCTAGAGACTACAAAGAGAGCCCTGAGACTCCAGGTAGGGAGAGAGGGGCCCAGCTAAGCCCAGTCTTACAGCTGTTCCCATCAAGGCATGTGAGCGAAGCCGTGCTGGACTCTACAAACCAGCCAAGTTTGGCAGCTAGATGAACAAGACCAAATTGTCCCAGTCGATGCTACCTGCGCCAGAAGAATCATCCAGGGTATTTCTACCCAAATTCCTGACCCACAAAATCATGATATGTAATCAAATGGTTGCTGTTTTAAATACAAAATTTTATAGTAGCTAGTGGCACATCAGGAGATAATCAGAACAACATTTACTAGTTGTTTTAGTTTCCTCATCTCTAAGATAGAGACAATACTTATTGGATTGCTGCCTTACTGGATTGCTCCGAGGGGTAAATGAGTTAGTAATACAGAGCCCTTAGACCAGTGCCTGGCATCCAGCTAGTGCCCTGCAAATGCTGGCTCCTATTAGGCTTGGATGACAACTCTGGCAGCGTTCTAAGAAAGAGAGGTCTAAGGGTGGGCTCCGAGTCCTCTAATTCTCCAGGCCATTTGGTTCTGTGGTCGTCCAGCTTTTCCCAGGATGGTGGCCCCTTAAGAAAGATTATGTTAAAATGGCCCTGGGCGGAGCATTAACAATGCTTCTAACAATGAGGCATTAGAGTTCATTGTTCTACCTGCCGCCTTCCCTCAGGCCAGATATTCCCCGTTCTGTAGTGAGTGGAGGCTGGGATGGCCCCCAGACATGCACCCAGTTCACCCCCTGCTTGCATCTATTTCCTCACAATTTCCCCAAATCATACTTTATTCCACCTTCACCTTTCATCTTGTTATACTTCCTTTGCCCCAAATGACCACTCACCTTCTTTCTGCCATCCCAAATTCCATCATAAGCACTTGAGAGACGAGCAAGCTCCAAGTTTCCCAAAGTATGGGAAATCCTAGTCCTGCAAGATGTTCTACAACAAAGGAGTTCTGTGAATATTGAAGTTTGGGAAACACTGGACACTATTATTTCCTAACTTTCCTTCCATGACTACAAGTCAATTTGCAAATTAAGAGTCCTAAAAAGTTATGCCATTCAGACGTCTGTTTGACTTTGTGTTACCCAGATTTTCAGAAACCTACCTGGGCTGTGAAATAATTTTCTTATGAAAGACTTCCTGGAAGGAGCAACCGCTAAGCTGAGTCCTGGAGGAGTGGAAGAGGGAAGTAGGGAAAGGGGGCAGAAAAGGAGGTAGGAAGATGGTCGACTTGATGTGGCAGGAAGACAATCAAAGAGGGCTGAGTTTAAGATCCGAGAGCCACGGGTAGACTCCTAAAGTCTTTAAGCAAGAGCATATGTTTGCATTTTATAAAGATCACTAACTCTCGTTAAGTGCTTTTGATCTTTATGTTTTGACTGGAGACCTGTAGTAAATGAAACATGTTGCAGTATTACCCAATGTCTATATAAACATTATAAGTTTTGTAATATGGCTCTTGTTGTTACATGCAATGCCCATCGATATTTTCTATTATTTTTTCCTCCTTTTGGAAATCACTTTTAGGAAACTGTTCCATAATCAGGGTAAGCAAAGATGGGACCTGAACTTTGAAACACCAGACTATGAATGGGTCGAGGCCTCTCGTATTCTCCCTGATGTACTGAATGAGTAAATGAGAGTGGCTTACTCTAAGACGAGCAGAAGAACCAGTTCTGCTAAGAAACATTTAACTCATTTAAGCTCTGTCATGATTTCCCTTGTCTCTTGTCACAAGTAAGAGGTTGTAATACTGTTGAGGGCAAAGTAAGTCAGATTTCTTTTGCTCACTAGGACAGCGTTTTGCACACCAGTGAACACGTTGCAGGTGCTCCAAGCACACTAACTGACTATATTGCATTGCACTGAATTGATGATTCTTCATCTATTGCAGGGCAAAGAACTGTAGCAGGCTGAGAAACAGCAGTAAGCTTCACCTAAGTGTTGGCCATCCCTCCTGCAGGCGCTCAGCAACACCTGGAAAACATATACTCTTGTTTTCTGTTGGCTCAGGAATGAAGTACCTACATCATAGGGAGGAACCCCGGGACTTCCTGCTGCTTAATTCCCTGTGGTCAAACCTCCCAGAAGGTTAGGTCAGGGAGGACAAGCGCCATGTTTGTAGTCTTCTCCCTTTCTTCCTGCAAGGATCCCTACTGCATTTCCGTCCCTTCCGGAACTACCACCTGCTCTCATGTCTGAGATATTTTTTTAACAGGATCTGTCCCAAAGTGTGGTTCACTCTCACCACCTCTTCCTTGCTGTCTCTGAAAAGGAGGGTTCTAGGCTTTGGGGTAGAAGGGTTTCCCTGCTCAACAGAGAGGAAGCACTAAACAAGCAACTGTGCCCATGAAAAGTCCCAGTGGCGTTCAGTGCGCAGGTGCAAAGGAGATGGCTGGGGCCCGGGCTGGGGGCGCGATTGAAGACACATCGTTTAGTTTTCGACACAGTGACAGGGCTATCTGGGTTCAATCACTGAACAGGAAGCCTTTCTCGGGATCCGGCCAAGAACAAGGCCTGCGAAATTCCCAGTGGTGCCCAGGACTCTCAGGCAAAGCTAGAGCCACCGATTCTACAATACCCGGAGCTGCGGCTGTTGCCATGTCCACATTAGTGGGTTGGGACATGGTGGTAAACCTATTGATGACAGTTTTGCTGACTGTGGGGGTAACTTATCCAAACTCAATAGCAGCTGTCAGCATTCAGTATGAAGCTGTGGGCAATTACTATTCATCCAAGGTCATGCCTGTGTCTGTGTGCTTGCTTACGTTCATAATCAGTTCATTGCTAGTATGGAGCCATTTCTTAGCCAACCCAAGTGGGTTGGCTTATTCCATTCTTCTGTCACCAGCGTTTTCACTTCGTTCTCAGTAGCCTGGTTGCTATCAGTTCTCTCGCTTATTTACCAAGAATCAAAGAATATCTGGACCAATTACCTGATTTTCTCTTTAAAGATGGCCTCCTGGCATTGGACTCCAGCTGCCTCCTGTTCATTATTCTTGTGTTCTTTGCCTTAGTTAGTGTTTTTAAGGCTTATCCAATCAACTGCATTTGGATCTGCTATTGATGTAGGTGATGTTGGATCTGTCGACAGTTCCTGGGTGTGGGCCGGGATCGTGTCCCGTGAAGCCAAAGAAACACGGACCAGGGAGAGGCAAAAAGGTTTAAAAAGAGGATAGTTTATTAGAGGCAGGAGAAGAGGTTGCAGCTCCCGAGCAGGAGGGGGTCCCAAATGGGGGGTGCCCCCTGACTGAGGCAAAAGCTCTTACTTTTATACCTTCCCCTGCCTGCTTGGGGAAGGGGAGCTGTTTGAAGAAGGAAACTGGAGCCTTCTAATGAAATTTGTCTACCAGGTTTGTTCTGCTTGCCCATCCTAAAGGAATTAGCAAAGGAACCTACTCTTATCTGTCAGATCTGCTCCATTTGTTAGGCCAAAAGGAATTTTATGATTAATCTCAAGGCCTTGTTACATTATGTCTTGGAGCGAAGGAGTGATTTCAAAACGTGAAGTTTTAGGATGTGGCTGTCTTTGTTTATTCCACCAGGGACCTCCCTGTCTACCTAGGGACATGTTAACTCTCCTGTATCACTATAATTACATCAACAACAAACACCCCAGAGAATGCTGTGTACCGTGTCTTTGAAGCACCTCTGCAATATATTTTGCCTATCTGTGAAACGGTGGTGACAATGCCTGAAAAAGAACCGTTGCCTCCTTCCATTCCTGCCTGAAGAAATTCTGCCTGTCAGTAAATCCTATAGCAGCTTTTTGTCTTGTTTATTTTACAAAATGCTGCAATCCAGGGCTCTTCAAACTTGTTTGATATAAACTACATTTTCTTTTGTTTCAATGTTCACTTTCAAACACTAACAAGCTTTTTAGACAGCTATTAAAAGTCAGAGGTGTGTGTGTGTGTGTGTGTGTGTGTGTGTGTGTGTGTGTGTCTGTGTGTTAAATCAATTATATTTTAGTAGTTTTTGAAGACAATCTAGGTTAAGCAAGAGCAAAGTGCCATTGTTCGCCTTTAGTTGACAGATGGGAACGGAGTGTTCTCTACAGATTTCTTTTTTTTAACTTTGCACTTTCTTTATATAATAATTTGCATTTTGGTTATTTGCTGCCCTCGTACTTTCAGAAAGCATGAATTAAATATTCAGGATGAGTGAGTTGGGTATAAAATCTGAAGTTTTCAGCTGTGAAAATATGAAAAATACATAATATTTTAACTTGACTGTGAAAGATGACAGTTGCAGTTTTCTAATTTGTATGTTTTCCCATCATTGTGATAAGATGTTTTAACAAATCTCTTAAAAAAAATAAAAAAGAGAGAGTCCCAGAATCTCACAAAATGTTCTCTAGTGCCTAGAGTAGTCTGTTTATGACTTCACCCCTTCCTGAGGGTGATTGTTACCAAGCCTCCTTTCCCCACCCTCCCCTTTCTCCAGATTAGGTGTTCCACTTCCCCCTGGAAGGTCTGATGGCACAATTAATAGTTGAACAATAAATGAGTTAGTCATCCTCCAAGTGTTTGAAGTCTCAGGTGGTCAGGGCATTCCAGAAGGGTGACTATCTTTCAGTGTTTGTCCTTCTCCACACAGGAAATAAATGACCGCAAGCTTCAACCTCACTATTACATTCCACATCTTCTTAAACATCCTGGGAGAAAGCTAAATTGTCCTCTACGTATCTTTACTTCTATCTCTTCACTCAGATAATATAGATTGGCAACTCCAGTTGCTAACCTGAGAAGTCTAGGATATCAGGGCTGTGTTGACCAGTGTTATTCGAATTCCATGAGGATAACTTCTATAGGCAAAGGCCCTGGAGACTGGAAAAAGGGGAGCTTCCTAGCCCCAAGGTGGTATCTCCAGTGGTTAAGTTAGCCTTTACGTTCCTAGAACCTTTTGTCTTCCTCCAAGGGAGTATTAAAACAGCTCATTAGCATCTGCTCGGAGGGTTGTAAGACAATTGCCAACAAAGTGATAACAAACCTCATCTGCTGATGGTAGTAACACACCTGGGTTTCCTTTCCTTCTTTCTGCTTGTCTGTATAGCTGATTGATTAGGTTGGTGCAAAAGTAATTGCAATTTAGAAAGTTAAAAATAATTGCAAAAACCGCAATTACTTTTGCACCAACCTAATACTGTAGCTACCAAAAAACAATATTATTTTGTAATAAGAAAAAATTAAATTTTGTAATATTATTACAAAATAATAGATTATTTTGTAATAAAAAATATATTATTTTGTAATAAGAAAAAGAAATCACAATTGTTGCTCAGAAGTATGTCTCACTGTTATCAGTATGGGGACAGAGCCCCAGAGAGCAGTTTCCAGGCTCTCGGCCTCATGTGGAGAGGTGCTGGCTCGGGTAGTAGATGGCCGTCAGCTGTGGCTGGTTGGCCATCAGCTGTAACCGCTGAGCCATTGGCCACTGATATAACTGCCGGGGCTATGGAGGGGAAACTCAGGAGAGGGGAGGAGAGTAGGGGAGAGTGGAGGAGAGTGGAGGAGAGTAGGGGAGAGTGGAGGAGAGTGGAGGAGAGTGAAGGAGAGTAAGGAGAGTTGAGGAGAGTCGGTCGGTTGGAAGCAAAGCGGACAGCAGGTCGCACGTCGTGTAAACCCAGCCTCCAGTGAGACCATAGTGGCATGACTTCCCTACCTATGGCTCCGTGGGTGTTCCTTTTTGGCCTAGCCATATCCTGCGTTCTTATGTGGGGAGCGGGAGCAGAGACCCGCAGGAGACCCCGCACGACAATCAGATACTGCACATGTAGTGTCATTCTATTGTTTGTATTGAAAAGTTGATGTTTTTCATTTCTCAAAAGGAAACTGTTAGGGAGACCATAGTCTGGGTTTTCATGACACAGTTTTGATTTAAAATCTTAGCTTCCCCTTATTATGCTGGAATGACGTTGCCTAATATACTTAACCTCTCTGAGTGGGCTTGTCTTTACCTGTACAGGGAGCAAGATTCCTTCTTCACAGAAGGGTCAGTCAGGGGCATTTAAAGTGTTCCTTTGTGCTCAGTATATTGTGTATGCTCAATAAATGTTTGCTGTTTTTCTTTTCACCCCAATTCTGAGATCTCCAAGAGTATCTGTGCAGAGCAGCCAGTGCACATTTCATAGATTCTTCAGAAGAAACCTTAGCATTCATCTAATCTGACTTCTCTAGAATCCTGTCCACAGCTTCCCTAGCCAAGGATTCCCCGAACCGCTTCCCTGGAAGGCGGGGTGGGGGGGGGGGACACTCCATTGTAGGACAGGACTTACATTGATAATTACTTGCTTTTCATTTAGCTAAAACTCAACTCCCTATTAAATTCTACCTGTTGTTCCTAATTCTAACCTCTAGACTCTCAACAAAGAACTAGCCGGCTCCCTGGTCCACCCCAAGGTCCTTCGTTACATGAGGACCAAGCAGGATCATTGGATAATGTAGGGAGGGCTTGGTCGAGGCATGACAGAGACCTTAAGTGACACAAAATACCACACATTAGTAACTGAATCATGCCCTTGATGGTTGGCAAAATTTCCAAAAGACATCTCACTTGCTGCTCTCTAGCTGGTCTTCCAACTTTGCTCTGCCTCTAGTCTATTCACCAGTAGCTTTCCTCTCCTCTACCTGACACCAACCCTCCTGTACCCTTAGAAGGTAGAGGGTTTTATTCCCACATGGAAAATGTAGCTGAACAAGATAAATGAGAAAGAACTGTTTTTGCTAATTCCACCAGACCAGGTAGGGAAGGAGGCAACTTATGGAGTAACAAGTATAGAAATATAGCAATCAGGCAATAAAATGAGTAGTTATTCTGATTTTATCCTTTAAAAAATTCCTGTAGCTATTCCTGTAGGTATAGCTCAGCTATACCCAACTAGACCATTAGTTCTTATTTTTCTATTGAAGAGAACAGAAGCTGTTTGGGTAACTCTTGCCTTCCATGTTTTGAGAGAAAAAGACAGACACACACTATACACCACTAAGTACTTTGGAGACATGATTTTTAGCTAGGATGTAACTCAATTATAGTGATTTATAAAGAGCCTGGGGGCAATACTTCTTTATTTGGGCAGGGGCACTGTCAGATTAAAGGTGCAGTGGGTCTAAAGGCTGTTCCAGGCCTGTGTTTGATTGCAACAATGTGAGTGTCCTGTCTTCACTGGTGGATTATTAACAGAGGTTATTGGTCTCCATGGTAAAATGATAGCTCTGAACCTAATCTCATTTATGGAAGTGAAAGAAAAAAAAAGACTCCACGTCAGGGAAATTGTATAAATGTCATCGCCAATGAGGTTCTGCTACATTTAAGAAGCTGAAGCATCTCCACGGACATAGTTCACAGGCTGATTTGTTTCTCAGCTCCAAAATACGGATTTAACTGGGGATATTTACAAGGACACACCAGCGGGTAACTTTTGAAGAGACCCCGGAAGGCGTCAGTGAGGGTCCTTTTCTCACGGACCTGCCTCGTACTGACCCAGCATGTGCACTGGGGGCTGCGCTAAGTGCCTGGGGGGCACCCTCATTCCCCTCACTGTGTTTGGCTTCCTGGCTAACATCCTGCTATTTTTCCCTGGAGGAAAAGTGATAGACAACAAGGAACACCTTTCCCAAGAGGTCTGGTTTTTCGGAGGAATATTAGGAAGCGGGGTCTTGGTGAGTAAGAAAGCCTTAAAATTCTCCTGAAGGAGATTTTGATATTATCCTTCTAAAATTGGGTGTTAATTGATCAGGAAGATATTTAGTTGCTGACAAAAGCCTAAGCATTGCATGATAAAACGTCAGGGCCTTAATTTTCCCCTTCTCCATTAGGGCCTGACAAGACATGTCCACTAAATTTACTAAGTAATTTAAACTTGGGCTGGTAGTTCTCATGGGTCATTAAGTTCCATGAAACAAACTGAAGGCCACAGAATTTCCTTATTCTAACAAGAGAGTGCTGTGGTGTGAGTGGGGGTAGGGCTTGGGGGGAGGAGGAGTGGGGAATATACTTTCTAGCAAATTAATTGACTGAAAACCACCAAAAGAAGCAGATGTCAGTGGATTCTTCTTCTACTCATGCACTAATGATTTCTTTACCTCTTATTTCCAATAGAGATTGGGAACCTCTGCTTTAGAGAGAGACCCACTTTTCATGACAACTGAGGACAGTTATTTTTCTTTGCCTAACCTACCACCTAAACGGAACCTCAGGTGTCAGGTCTTGAAATCTTGCTCCATTTAAACTGCAGTCAGGCCCAAGGGCATCTAAATACTTGCTAGCCCTCATCCACCCAAGCAGCCATGCTCTTTTACTTCTTTCCATGCCCTTTGGCCACCAAGTCCCAAATCACAGTGAGTCCCCTCAGCCAGCCAGTGCCCTCCCCTCACATCCCAGGCCCTGAAGTGCTTCTCTTGCTGGTAGATGCTCTTCCCTGCGCTGGTGTTCCTGGGCCTGAAGAACAACGACTGCTGTGGCTGCTGTGGTAACGAGAGCTGTGGGAAGCGATTTGCGGTGAGTTACATGGGGGACAGACACCAGAATTATTCCAGGGTGCATTGTCCCCTTGTGCTGGGCATCTTGAGGGTGGAGACAAGTAACCAGCTCCAAGCAGAACCCTGGGGACAGCCGGTGCAGGGATAAAGATGGAATTCTTCCTGAGGGTGAAAAATTAACAATAATAATAAAATTTAAAATGCCAGCGTTCTTGTACTCGTTGGGTTGAATACCATTTTAGATTTTACAAATAAGCAGGGATGTCAGAGATGGAAAACTGAAGTGGTGCTGTATAAAGAATGCAGGCTGGAGAGGCAGAGATAGGGGCTGGACCTCTCCCTCAGCCACAAGAAGTCCTGAGACCTTAGGCAAGTCATGTCCTTCCCTGGTCTTGCATTGCCTCATCTGTAAAGGAAGGTGGGGACAAGATAACAAATGGTAACCTCTTCTCCCCACTAGCTCCCTAAATTCCCCATCCACACCTCTGCCAGTTTCACTACCTCAGTGCCCAGCACTTCCCCTCTTCTCCCTGGATTTTGCTTCAGGCCTTCGCTTTCCTTTCTTGTTTCCTATAGCCATTCATCTTTTCATAGGTGGATACAGAGATGAGACATCACCGTTCCAGGGTGGAGTGGGAAGAATGCTGGGACATGGGGTTGCGTCCCGTATCTACAACTGGACAAGTCACTGTCCTGCTCTTTGCCTTCCTTTGCTCTCCTGTAATATGAGGACATTGGACTAGATCAGAGTTTCCCAAGTTAGGGACACGCTTTGCTGGTACACAGAGGCGCTATATTTTTCAATAACATTGAAAGTTATTCCCTTTTCAATTCTCCATCAACCCTTTGATTCTATCAAGAAAAAAATCTTATTTCGATGGAAAGAAGACTTTACTATTTCTAACCCTTCATAATCTCCCTTTCTAACAAAAGAAAAAGGTTCTAAGAAAAAGGCTCCAGTTCCAGGAATACAAGAAACATTTGACCAAGCATTCAATAATACTGTGTTTATGTTTGCTAACGAGTCTAGTTGTTCGTTCAGATGATGATAGAAATGAATGAAATAGAGAGTTGAGTTAAAGAAAAATATTAAGAGTTCAAGTACATCGATATGGCAGAGATGAAGAAGGTAGAATGGGAAGTACTGATGGGATGACAGTAACGCCAGCTCCTGATCCAGTCCCCCAGGGTTCAGTTGTTCACCTAAGAGACTCACGAACCCCGATGATGGATGACACATGCTTGCCTTAACTTCTTAAAGGGAAAGAAGGGTTAGCTATCCCTTCTGAAATAGAAGCATTTCTAACATTCTTTCTCACCATATTTGCGCACTTATTTAATAAAAAAAAATATTTATTGAGCACATATGAAAAGGTGGAGCTGGTGCCCTGCGCAGACCATTACGATTTCCATGTGATATCAAAGATCATTCAAGAATGATCTCACCTTCTTAATGCCATCGTGAGTCCCAAGAAAGCCCTGATTATTATAATAACATTTAACATCTTCACCTACAAAGGGATATGAGATAATCACAATTTATTAGATATAATTATATTACATGTGATATATATATACATATATATTTTTTATATAATTAATTACAAAGAAAAGGAAGAAATATATAACTAATTTTCCCCTTGAAATGTAATCCTGTTATACTTTGTGGACTTTGGGGGAATAAGTTGGAGATGATAACTTGAAGAAAAATAGCAATTAAGGAAAATTAGATGAAGAGTCACTGCTTGGAGATCAAACAGCTCATTTCCTGGTGCTGAGTAGAAGGCTGCAGATTAGCCCGTATAAACCAAGGTTTGTTTTTGTTAATCATTTGTTTTAGGTTTATACATAACCATAGTGAGAAGTGAAATAACATTCAAAATATTATGCAAAATGTATTTTACAATTAGATTCAAGTGAAGTCCCAGGACGGCCGAAAAGCCATGTTTTTACAAGCACAGTTGAGTCAATAAGATCTGAAACATTTGGTCTGCCCAGTTCAAGTTGTGTGTCTGATCTCCCTAACCCCACCCTACAGATGGAATCTGCCACTGTCCTGAGGAGAATGACACCTCAGTGCGAATGGCTGACTGTCCACAAGGGCAGTGCCCATCAAAGGTACGCCAGGCCAGTCTGTAAACTGCGACACCCAGCCACAGCTGCCCTGGACCAGGGATGACTACACTCTAGGTGGCCAGCAGATGCATTTCTTGTTTTTGGTTTGCTGGTTTGTTTTCTAATCAGCTGCCAACTTTTAAAAAGAGCGTTCACTAAAGCATCTAGATACCATACTTCTTTTGCAAAAATTAAAAAAAAAAAAATTAAGCTGGTACTCCAGGAACTGCATTTTGGCACGATGGACCACACTGGGCAGGGCTGAGCCCTTTGTTTAAGGTCCCTACCCCACCCCTATGGGCCACTGAGCTCATGCCCCTCCTTCAGAGCCATGTTTCCCTATTGTTCTGAGGCTCCGGAGCACCAAGCAATAACCCTGTTTTTAAAGAAAGGTATTTGCAAGCATTTGTCAGACAAAAATAAAATCTGCAGCATAATTTGACCAGTGCTATAATGCTGAAAGACTTGAATTATTTTTCCAAAGACTCACAGCATTCCCCTTCAGGTTTTCAAGGAACACTGGGCTTCTGTGGAACATTGTTTAAGAAATCCTGCTGGATAGAAAGGCCTGTGGACATAAGCAGACGAGGCCAAGGGCTGCTGGGCTAAATCCTGCTGCTATCTCCATGTTCTTGCTCTCTCTCTTTTCCTGGCCCCTCTCTTTCTCTCCTCTTTGCTATGTCTTTCTGGGGTATTCTCCAGAAGTCAGCTGCATCGTTTACTTTCCTTTTCTTGGGAACCAGGATATAAAAATTCCTAGCAGAAGCAGAATGTGGTGGCTGTAGAGCTGTAAAAATCTTTAGATCACCTCATTGATATCTAGTTTCATGGTGAAACTAGAAAATGGAAGTAAGCTCTTTTTCCCAGGGGTCTGCACTCTTTAAAAAACTAGACTAAGTGAGCTGAGAAGAGGGTGGCTTCTAAGTGGACTTTGAAAACCCTGACCTGAGCTTTCATGCTGGAGGTTCTCGGTGGCCTCCTGGCAGCTTGTGTGTGGCTGGTCAGGGTCTCCTGCCCTCTAATCCTTCAGAAAAATCAATTTCTGAGGGTCGAATGAGACAGCTAATTAATTTCATCAACTCATTCAGGTTACATATGTGCTTTACTAAGAGCCTTTTGAAGACCTTGGCCTTCACTCAGAGAGGATCTTTAATAATGGGACTAACGGTAGATTGATAAAGGAGATATTTAGGGGCAGGTAGGCATTTCAGCATCCTTAAATCATATCAGATAGATAAAAGCCCACCCCGCCCATAGGCAGGACCAGATGATTTGACTGTCCTGTTGGGAAGAAGATTGTGGTCAAGTCCTAAAGGAGTGTTTTCATTGTAGTCAGAATTTCTTCCCATGCGTGGCTCACCAGTGCCCCCTAGGGACACCGAGTGTGTAAGCACTTATCTAGTGAGCATTTCAGCCAGAATGAGGGGGATTTAAACGTAGACATGTCTTTTGCAATAATAGATAATCTAGAAAGAAGAAATAAAGCATGGAACCCTATTTCTTTACTAAATGTGTTTTATGCTTTGAAATCCTCTGCTGTCAGATGGATTGTGGCACTTGCTACCTTTCATGAGGACATTGAAAGGATTAGGGGAAGATGTTGCAAGCATCAGTGTACAGGGAGGGGAGAGTAGTACCAAAAGCCTGGGGTGTTGAGGATCCATTTGTTCTTGATAAATGCTTGTGGATGCATGAAGTAAATGAACACTAAGGAGGGCTTTCAGGTGATTTGCTTACTTTACTAGGCTCAATTCTCACAATAACCCTTTGCATTGGGCATTAAATACCCTGTTCTTAAAATAAGGAAACTGAGACACATGCAAGTTAACTTTATGACCACAACGCCCCACCCCACCAGTCCTCCCCCTTTCCCTGCTTGGTTGAGGCAGAAAATATGGGACATTAATGTTTTAAGGGGAAAGAAAACCAAACAATCTCTATGTACCTCTTAGAATTATTGCTAATGAAGAACCTCCATGCCCACCAGAGAGATTTCTCCAACTTGTTGCCACTTTCCAAGTCTCTAAAACCATGTCCCCAAACCACCCCCTTTTCCCTCTTTCCCAGCCCCAATGCCTCCTCCATCTGGTTCAGCAGACTTAAATACACACCTGACCAAGAACATACTACGGGCGGTGACAGAACTGGGGTCCGATCCCAAGTCATCTGCCTCCAGATCCTGACAGAGAGGGAGGTCTTAAAGCTGACAAACGGTGAATTAGAGGACATCTGATTAGAGGGTGTTTTTGTCTTCCGTTTCAAGGGAAGCTCTTACATAAACACATTTTCTTCAGCAATGTGAACAGGACAGGTGTGCTGAACTGGTGAGTTAGTCTGTTTACTACTTTCCTGCCCAGAGTTATGTTCTCTGTATTTGTGGAAAATGAGGGTGTGTGAGAATATGATAATTGAAATATTACAATATAATATTGACATTTATCAAGTGTTTGCTAATGACATGGGAAATTATCCAAAACTTGGAAATAGGGAAAAGAGATTTCTGGGTACCCTCTCAGTGAAGTACTGGGCATTATCTAATAGCACACTCACCTGGGGTTGTCTGATTTTCTAGAGTGTATAGTTTGATGCCCTATTTACTGCTGACTAGGTTATCTTACGTATTATGATCTCCCTCAGGCAGGCACTTATTATGGAGCCTTATTTTACAGAATTGAAACGGAGATTAACTTCCCAAGGGCATAAGGGCAAAAGGGAGGAACCAGGACTCAGACCCATATTGTCTGCCTGTAACCCATGCCCTTGACCACGACTCTAGAGTGTCCCTTTCTACCATGTACTCATTTAGATGAGGTAAAGCATTTCCACAGTACAAAGATCACAAAGGAAGCCTCCCATTCCTGACTCCAAACTTTGATTCCCCTCTTCCCCCCACCCAGAGATTACCACTGTTCCCAATTATGTTGTCTCCTTCCAGAGATATTCTGAGTCTTTTGCCTGTTCACTTTTTAAACACTTCAATTTAAAGTGCTTGTTCTCTAACATATTAGACTTGATCTCAGTAACTCTTCACTTAACATGAAATTTTTTATCTTGAAATTTATGATAAATTAAAGTTATTCCATACTGGTTTTAAGACTGATGATATCTCTGAGTAATAATTTGGCAATTTTTATTTTCTGAACTAAAAGTTATTTAAAGCAAAGTGGCGTAAAGAGTAGCTTGCTTTACGTGGTTCATCTGGAAAAGTGATGAAAAATCAGTTTGGGATGTTTGTTTTATTCATTTTATGGTGAAATAGTTCAAATTTGAATATAAAAACAGAACACACCATCTGGAGCTTTATGAAGTTATAATGTGATGCCGTATTTTCTTCAGATCATTTTATAAAGAAATAACACATTTTGATTCATTTGAGAGTCACTGTGTACCTCTCGTTTATCACATTTTTCTCCCTCCTGATAGTAATCAGAATCACGAATTCAATGTAGACCATATCCATGCATTTTTTAAACTTTTACTACCTCAAATTCATTTTTCAAATGTTTTAAACTACGTTATCCAATATAGTAGCCACTATTGAACTTGTGGCATGTGGTTAATTTAAACTGAGATTTACCGTAAGTATAAAATCTACACTAGATTTCAAAGGAGGAGTACAAAAGAAAAATATGCAATATCTCATTAGTAATTTTTATATTGATTACATGTTAAAGTGATAATATTTTGGATATGTTGCGTTAAAGAAAATATAATTAAAATTAATCGCACCTTTTTTACCTTTATAATAATGTTACTAGAAAAATTAAATCATACATATGGCTCACAGAATGTTTCTATGGACAGTGCTGGGCTATAGATGCTTCCAATAGGGACTCTTTTGTTAAAGGATAAACCATCTCACTGATTTTATATCAACCTGGTTTACTCAGGTTAATGTACTCACTTACTCAGACCTGCCTGAAATGAGGATGTTTGCATTTTGTACTCACTTTTTGTCTTTAAATAGTTGCCTGCTGAAATATTGTAGGAGTGATATCTAAATCCTTTACTCGGCTCATACAGTAGATGAGCACAAGTAAGATTTCTCCTCTCACTATTAACCAGTAGATGTTGACATCCTGGGTTGGTTTAGCTGAAAAGACCTTCTAGAACCTTCCACATCCTTCTTCTGTTTACCACAGGAAGCTGAGGCCAGAAAGATGGCTGGAACCCAGGTCTCCTCAGACTTCCAAACTGCCTTCCTATAAATGTAATATTTCTTTTGCACAATTATATTATTTTGCACAATTATACTATTATAGTCTTAACAACCAATTGTTTCATGATTCCTGACTAGTAATTAGAACTCAAAATCAGAAGGTCAAGTAGCCAAAAGGATATTTTTCCCTTATATTTTGTTTTATTTCTGTGAGAGAACCAATGCCATTCACAGGACAACTTGCAAATTACAGAGTATCTGTAAAGGGCGCGTGCGTGTGTGTGTGTGTGTGTGTGTGTGTGTGTGTGTGTGTGTGTGTGAAGGGGTGGAGGGCACAGGACAATGGGCTGGGAGGAGGAGATCCTGGTTCTTAGTCTAGTTTAGCCACCTTCTACATGTGTGATTTGAGAAAGTCACAAGTTACAGGCTGGGCTATGGAAGTAAGTGGCTTTGGGTTCCTCCGAGTCCTAGCCCTTTACTCTGACTTAGAGCAATCTTGTTCATTTCTAGTAGTCTCAGTTTCCTGTCTGGAAAATGTAGATAATAATACCCACCTCACAGGTTTGCTGAGAGGATTCAAGGAGATTATGCATCTAAAGCTCTCATAGAATGTGGAGCTATTTTTATTAGCTAGAAAGTGAAATGATTGCACCACATGGTTTTTGAGAGCTTTTTTACAAAAACATAAGAATACTTAACCATTTATTTCGTGGAAATTCTGGATTTAGACCACGTTTAACCATTTTTAAGATATGAGAAATCCTCCCTTCTAGACTCTATTTTTCATTGAGACAACCCACTCTGTCGTGAAGGATCACATGTCGACAAATGTTCCTCGACCACTCAGTCTTGCTCTGAAAAGGCAAGAAATAATATTATAAGAAACTGACCTGAGTGTAGGCTTTCAATGGCTGTATTGGAACATTCTGGCCATTCCTAGAGTTATACCAGCTGTGTCTATCTGAACAGCAATTTGATTGGAGCATGGAGGTGGCTCAAAGACTGAGAACTAGCTAGATATGTTCTCACTAAATTTGGGCAGCATATCCCAAAGTGTGCTATTGTAAGAATTCACAGAAAAACGTTATAGGCTCCAATGACATTGGAAAACTCTGAAAATGACCATATATGCCCAAATATAAGGCGATAATTAACATAATACCAACTCTTATTTTCCCATAAAGAAGTTTCCATAAAGAGTTCTTGACTTATATTAATATATAAACTTTCAATGACATGTGCATATTTTAAATTATGTGTTGTATAAAATATAAAATAATTTTAATATGTTGATTTTGAAATATGACCTTTCCCTTCCACTCACGTATTTTTTAATATATTCATGCTTCTTGAACATCAATGTCATTGCTACTATTAAAGACACCTATTGAGCCATCAAAATTTCCCACAGCCCATCTCTTCTCTTCCATTCCAGTTTGGATACACTTCTGTATCCATGTAGGATGATGTCAGTGGAAATTTTACTCTTTGTCACAAATATCAATTCACATAAGACAAAAACCATATTTAAACATTCATCTTGCAGCTATATATTAAAGATCCCCACAATTGTGAACAATAAGTGTTCTCTCTTTTAGAATGCCCTTTAAAAGCCTCGTTGGCTATAATCGCCAATACTAGGAATTGTGAGGTTGACTTTCCTAGAATAATTAATAAATGTGTTAAGAAAAAAAATGTTAAATAATTTTTTCATCTTGTGTTAATTGGGTTATGTCTGACAAATGTCTTCCTCGACACAGTACTTGGTTGTTCAAATGAAGTATTTGAGGAAGAATCCTATTGCCTGATAGTTTAAATAAAGATCCAAATCCAAGGCAATTCCCTCACTTCTGATGGATAATTTGAGAGCTAATAATTTCCTTATATTCCTGCATATATAGTATGTCCCCTTCTTGAAAGTTCACACACATTAGCATATCACAAAGATTCTTAGATGTACAACAGGAATGAAACCTATTTCACTTTATATAATTCAGCAATTTCCAAAATTATTCAACAAGACATCTTTTGGAAAAGAGAGCCTGTTCTAATGTGATAAGTTGACGAAGATTTTCATTTACTTTTGACCTAGATTAAAGTCACAAATGTTCTAGACAATGAGAATGGATTCAGGACACCCTACATGTAAAAATTAAGGGGGAAAAATCTAAATAATGACTAATATGAAACTCTAGCCATTGAAAATATCCAACAGGTAGTTGTCCAGTTTCTTTGATAAGCTAGAAGAAAAACAACTGAACAATGTCCTAACTAGCTTCAGATAACTCACTGTCCATGCTACAAGGAATCTGTGCTCTGTTTGGGGAAGACAGTGATAAAAAAAACAACTATATATTAATGTGTTGTAGGCACTGTGCTATGATAGAAGTTTATACAGCTAGAGTACCTGGGGTGGGAGATATAAAGGAGGGAATGGTCACCACTACATGGGACGTCAGGCAAGGATTTACAGGCACATGGGGCCAGAGCTCAGTTGGGAAAGTTGTACCAAAAATACATTTATATATGATATGAAAACAAATACCAACTAAAGTGGAACTCCATTATTACATAGATTTCAATTGCCCAGGCACAATTAGGTCCTTTCCATGCCCAAACCTCACCCCCCCCCATCCCATCCCCAATATATACTGTGGTAAGATTGTTAGTAATACATGGAAGGGAAAGGGAAGTACCTGACATTAAACTTAGGCTATCACATCTAATTTTCACAACAGACTTGTAGGTAGGCTTTATCATGCCTATTTTATAAATGAGACAACTAAGGTTCTGAGGAAACATCCATTATGCAGGGTCACCACACAGAGAAAAATGGCAAAGCTGAGATTTGAGCCTGGGTCTGCTGACTTTTAAAAATCATGTACTTTGCACTACACCTTCATGTTAGTTACCAAAGTAATAGAGGTGATAATTTTCCACCTCTATTTCCAAAATATTTAATGTTTCCAGCAACTTTCTTATGAATCTTTGTAATGGATATTGCATCTCTTAGCCTAATATTTTCAGTTTGTAAGAGAGAGTTAGCCTGGATGGCTAACTAAGGATTGTTTCTGCCTTTCATGTTGTGTATTTTTTATTTTATTTATAATTTACAAAAAAGAAAGATGCAAGTACAATATATGTTTCACTAAGTAATCTCTGTCATATAAAAACATATAAAAGAACTGGAATTGTCAGGTTTCTTTAATCCAAAGATGAGAAATTTTTCAGAGTGGAAGGGTAGACAGACGTTAAATACAAAATATGCTTATTTAAGTTATAAACGTCTTCAGATATTTTAAAGGCTGCTACCATGTGGAACAGAGGTTGGACTCATTTTTTTTTACCTCAAGGAATGTAACTGTGACCAATGAGGAAAACTTCTAGATTTCTACTCTTTCGCATAAGCAGAACCTGCCTACCACATGAGACCACACCATGACATAGGCTCAGTGAGATGAGAGGACCAGAAAACTTTTAAGATCACTTTCAATTGTAAGATTCTTTGATTCTATAATAGAATCAAAGAATTCTCTTATATTACACAGGGCCTTATGTATTAGCCCTGTATTGGAGATTCTATACTTAACAAGGCTGAAAACCATCATTCAAACTATCAAATCACAATGAGCACTTCAGTCATCAATGAATAGGTGAAAAAGATATGAGGATGGCATGAAGAAGGGGACATGAGACACCAAAATTCATTCTAGGAGATCCCACCAGGTGACCACATCTCCTGTAAAGACTAGCTCCTACCTCACAATGTCCCTGTCATCACCATACTGGTCAGGTGTGTTGAGTGGACCACCCTAAGAACCTGGCTGTCTCTCTCTTCTCTTACAGATGTTCACCTCCACAATATTTGCTCTGATTGGATTCGTGGGTGCTGGATACTCCTTTGTCATCTCAGCTGTATCCATCAACAAAGGTCCTAAATGTCTCATGGGCAATAGCACATGGGGCTACCCCTTCCAAGACGGGTAAAGTAAATCCTGCAATGTTCACTTGTTCACTTGTCACCACATGGGCATGGGCAGGTAAATGTCCCACAGGCAGAAATTGCACGTGTCCTGTCTTCGTTTGACAAGTCTCAGTCATGTTGCTCCTTGGAAGTAGAGCTGGAGTGGAGTGAAGTTGTACCACATCTCACCTCTAATTGCCCTTTTGAAAGAGACAAGGAGAAATAATAAAAGAGGACACCTCACTGCTGGCTTGAGGAAAGGAGATAGGTGCCATCTCCACTCACATCCAAAATGTATCACAGACACATGAGACAACTAATAATATTATAAACAGAGCGCAATGACTTCCATTGCAAATCTTATAATAGAAAACGGAGTGATTGCTCAAAGGCTTTTACTAATACCCTGAATGGTCTGTAACTAAACAATTTTTTAAGGTGCAAGTTTACTGGAAATGACATTGGAAACATTGTAGATTCTTCATGAGTGTTAATAAAACTCATCAAAATAACACTTGACAATTATCATGGGACTCTGTAGTTTATAAAGAACTTTTCCCCATAAGTTTACCACTTAATCTCCATCTCCTTAAGCACCCATGAGGCGGTTCACTCTGCCGAGGCAGCCTTCATACATTTGACTCACTCAAAGTCACACCATTAGTTGGGGACAAAGGCAGGGCTCATAGCGTATGTTCTGACTTCTAGTCTTAGTCTTTTTATATTAGACATCCTAGGCTTCTAGATTGGACTGCCCCATACAGCAGCTGGTAGCCTTAGATACCTATTTAAATGTAAATTCATTTAAATGAAATAAAGTTAAAAATTCCTCAATCACATCAACCATATTCCAAGCAGCACTCAGTGGCCACACATGGCTAGTAGTGACTGTATTGAGTATCACAGACAAAGGACTACAGGCTATCAGATAGCGATATGTAGACTCTAACCTCCACAAGGGCCGGGACCCTTTCTGTTTTGTTCACCACTGCAGCCCCTCTGCCTCGCACAGAGACTGATACATCTGGAGGATCAGGATACATGGTGGTTGGGTCCTGCTGCACATGGAGAATGGACCATGACTAGAAAATCAATAGGACACCAATTTATTAACTCGAGCTCCTATTACTGACTTACAGGGAGAGTCTACAGAACCTCCCAGCAGGCTTCAGACGGGGGAGATGGCGATACTGGTTCTGTGGTGAGCTGGTTTGTTCACAGGTGTTTCACATAAAATATCATTTCCATCCTACTCTGTAGTTAAACAGGAGTACAAGGCCTTTACTGTGTTTCCCCGAAAATAAGACCAGGTCTTATAATAATTCTTGCTCCAAAAGACGCATTAGGGCTTATGTTCAGGGGATGTCCTCCTGAAAAATCATGCTAGGGCTCATTTTCCGGTTAGGTCTTATTTTCGGGGAAACAGTAATAGGCTCATCTCACCTGCAGCGATTCCCAAGTTATTTTACTGTGAAAAGCCCTTTCCTTTTACAGAGGACTGTTGGGGGGCTCCACTGCCATGGGAGGGAAGCCTTGTCCTCCAAAGAGTAGAGGACAAATGATATGCATCAGTGTAGCATTAAACATGGTTTTCTATTTATTCTATTATGTGAATGATATCCTTAATGAACTAAAATCCTTAATGAACTTAAAATCAATTAGAATCTATGTCCAAAACAAAGTGGGAGACAGGAAACACAGCAGATGGTAAGCAGCCCTCTCAGGCAGTATTGTGGTCTCATGTCTGATGTTAAGGACCTAACACCTCCCCTGGCACACGCACCTCCTGCTTGTCATGCAATGGGGACCATAGCCAAGGTCAGGGGAGTGACAGCTGGTCCGTGGGCCAGCTTGGGGGAAGGGCAGGAAACGTCTTTTCAAAGTACTCTGGGTTTGTCCCGGAGAGGCAAGTTTTCATTCGTATCACTACCCCATACTGCCCATCGCTCTGTGACAGACGCTGTCACATGTTATTTTATCTACACTTTGCAACAAGGAACGCATTTATTAACAGGTATCAGAACAGAGGGTTTTAATAATAAAAACAGCACAAACTTTGCTAGCAAGCAGGAGCATTTCAGAATTCTGCGCCATCTCTGTTCACTATTTGGCTTTGATAAGGCTCTGAAAGGGGAAAGGTTTAAATACCTATACACCTGCATAATGGCTTTAAACTATCATATGATCAAAAATTGCTACATACAGTTGTATGTAAAACCATATATTATAATTTCTAGGTGATTTATAGGGTAAGAGTGGTTTTGACTATTCAAGGTTTTTTTCCCTCACGTCCTGACTTCAGGATTTAATCCCACATGAGATGCAAGAAGGGAAACATGGCACGATTGGTATAGGAAGGGCTGTCAGGAGTATGGCTCCAGCTGGAGTGCATCTCACCGCACCCTCTGCCACCTGCATGTTTTCCTCAGCGTTCCATTGTCCCCTACATCCTGTGGCCTGGCCTCAGACAAGATGTGATATCCCTTTTTGACCTTATCTCCCACTGCCAGCTCCAAACCTTCCCTTGGCTTGCAGAGGCCCATCTTGAGTTTCTTATAACAATAACCGAAACTTCAGTTGCTTAGTGTTTTTCAGTTAGCAGAGTGCTCCCCCCTCCCCCCCGCAATGTTTCTTTTCATTCTCCAAAAAGCTTGTTCGATAATGAACCGTCCTTTGGAGGATATAGCCAAGGCCCAGAGAAAACAAGTGACTTTCCTAAAAGAATACTGTTTCTTTACTTTTTTTTGCAACGCTTTTTTTTTTTAGCTTCAGGTGTATAAAACAGTGTACTAGTTAGACATTTACACCCCTCACGTAGTGATAACTTCCCTCCCCCAATCTAATACCCCTCTGACATCTCTATAGCTGTTACAGTTGCACTGACTCTATTCCTTATGCTGTACTCCATATCCCGTGACTATATATGTATAGATTCAATGTATATGACTATTCAATATACATATATTGAATTATAGTTGACATTCAATATTATTCAGCTCCAAGTGTACAGCACGGTGGTCAGGCATCTACACTGCCCATGAAGTGGTCTCCCTAACAAGACAAGTACCCATCTGACACTTTACAAAATCTTGACATTATTGATTATATTCCCCAAACTGTCTTTCATATCCCTGTGGCAATATTGTGGCTACCAATTTGGTATCTATCCAGAGAAATCTCTTAGATATCTATTCAGAGAAATCCAAAACGCTAAGTCAAAAAAATATATGCACCTCTATATTTAAGAATACTATGTCTTAATGACTAAAGCTCAAATCCAAGTTTTCTGACTCCAAGTCACAGTGTTTCATCTTGAACACAATTTATATTGATTCGCACTATCTGCTTTTTGTATAGATCCCGCCTAGCAAAGCCAGGGCCTTCCTGTCTCCGATCAGTTTTACTGTGCCGTGGACTCTTCTTACCCATCATACCCCAGTGTGTAAGCTTTGCAGCCGTTGTCATACCCCAGTGTGTAAGCTTTGCAGCCGCAAACCTCACGCACATACCGAGTTACTTAGGGGCTAGGAAAGATTAATCATTTGTTTGAACCCAAACAAAAGGACGCAAGACCGTTGCCACTCTTCCCTTATTACCAAATGGCAGCAGTGGGAGCTGCTTCTCCCTCCTCATCCTCCTCGGGTATTTTGCATGTATTATCTCACTCATCCTAATAAACCTCAGAAGAATTCTTATCCCTGAAGTAGAAAAATTAAGTTCCATAGGTTAACCTGCGGAGGGCTCTCCAGCTAATAATTACTAGAAAGAGAATTAAAAAAACAAAATAAAAACTCATGGCAGAACCCTACTTTGTGGGGAAGCTTGTCCCAAACATGGGACAGACATGCTCCCTGCCCTGCTGAGTAGATGGCTGGTTAGCGTGACAACACAGGCCAGACCCTCACACTGCAGAAAGGGATGAAATGGAGGCAGCACGAGGATGTGACATGGGCTGGTTTGGAAAGATGTGTAGAAGTGAAGAGAAGCACATTTCAGGCAGAGAGAAGAGCAAGCCCTGAGGTAACTAGGAAAAAGCCCAGCATGCTGAGAGAATGTCAGTTCACTGTGTGGCCACACGCTCAGGGTGAATGTGGAAGAGAGGGAGAGAAGGGGGCGAGGGGCAGGCTGGGCCTCAGGATATTAGAGAACAGCAGAGGACTTCAGGCAAGACACAATGTGACCACTTGGGACTTTCAGGGTCATCATGACAGTAGTTATGTGGAGACTAAACAGAAGGGCTCAGGAATGAGAGGGGAGAAAGAGACAGAGAGAGGGAGAGAGAGGGAGGGGTGGGGGGCTGGAGTAACAATCCAGAGAAGACCATGAGCACCTACAAGGAAGTTTCCCTTGCACAAAGCAATGGAATCGGGCTCAAAAGAAGGAGACAATCTTCAGAGATGGTCTGAGGTGGAATCCTCAGGGTTAGGTGTGAGAGGAAAGGGGGAAAGTGATCAAGGTGGACTTTGAGATTTCCAGCTTGGGGCACAAAATCCAGGGCTCTTCGGTGATGTAGAATTTAGCACTGTTCTCCTCAGAAATGTTTGTTGGTGATCATATTAAAAAAGCAATTACAGTAAACTTTTTTGGTCAGGAGAATCATACTAAAGAAGCATCCCAGAAGGAAAAAGAAACCTGGGACAAATTGAGGTACACCCTCTTGTCCCAGAACCTGTCCCAAGTTTCTTTCCTAAAAGTAAGGTATCCTCCCATCCAAGGTCTTCCTTTCTGAGAAAATTGGCTGCCTCTGCCTTGACCCTGAGCTGCTGAAAAGGAAGCAGCTTGCACAGGGCATTGGGACAGATGTGGGAGGAAAACCCAGAGGAAAAGCCAAGGACATTTAGCAGTGGGGGAAGGACAAGAGACATAGCCAAGCACAGCACCCCCTGATCAGGGCTGCAAACCTCCTCGATCCCTGGAGAAGTGGTGAGGAGAACATTCTCACATCAAAACACAGAAATGAATTCAGTGATCTGCTTGGACTTTTCAGTTAAGACGCTCTGCATTTGCACTTCAAAGATTACTTATTAGCAAGGAACCCTATCAGCTGCCTTGAGCAAATTGCCTAGAGATGAAAGCCATATTCATAGGGTGACATGGGATTGCACCACATGTTCCCAGCTCTTATGAAGCAGGAAACACACACAGGTGTTAAGAACTGGCTTTGCTCCTGACCTGGCTTGACTTAGGGTCCAGTCATACCTCTGCCACATAACAATGGTGTGATCATGAGCGATGGATTTCTCTATCAGCTCTTTCTCTATGAAAAGTGGGGAACAGCAAAGTCTACTTCACAGGTTCAGGCGGCAATTAAATAACAGGATACACCTAAAGCACACAGCACAATCACTGCCACACGCTGCTTGCTAAGCTTTCAGCCTTATATTCATTTTTTTGAATATAATTCATTGCTATAAATGAATTTATTATTATTATGTGTTAGAACTTTCTAAAATGCTATACTTTTGTAATCATTTTGTAATTTAATTTCAATCTTCTCAAGCACTCATGTGAAGATTCAAAAAGAATCATATCTTTATCATGGTACAGGTAAAGCTTGATTGGCACGCTATTATGTATTCATATATTTTATCAATAAATCGTATTTCAAATATACTAAGGGATGTAATTACTCAGATTGAGGGATTTGTGTAATAGTTAAGAGCACTGGCTTTGGAGTCAGACAGATTTGAGATCAAATACAGACACTTCCATTTCTAGCCTCAACTTCTGAACCTGTGTCTGGGTGTGTGTTCATTCATTCAGTGACTCTTGCCTGAAGGCTGCTTTACGCCAGGTATTGTTCAGGAGAACACTACCTCCCAGTAGGCCTGGGAAGGTGATATAAAGCCGCTGGCCCTGAGCCGGGCACGTGGGGAGGTTACAGTATGTGAAAACTGTTGTTATTTACTGAACTCTCGATGTGATGGAACTGGGGACAGAGCTAGGGAACCTGGTCTCTGCCTTTGTGGGTGTACATTCCCACAGAAGGGACAGAGGATGACAGAGTGCTGGGAAGCACAAAGCCAGCTGAGGGCAGGAAAAGACTCTGGAGCCTGTCCTGGAGGAGGAGGTGGCACCTGACTTAGCCAGGCAGAGGGGGCCGGGTCAACGCATTGGCCACCCCCTATTCCCCGCCCCCCAGTTCCTTCCTTCAGCTACCTTTGTTGCTGGCAAGAAGCGAGTTGCAGGAAATCCATGGCTTTCTATTATTATGACGTTGGTGGGCTTGCAGCAGCTCAGGTGGGAGTGCCCTTCACAAGAACTGGATGCTTTAAAACTCCGGCTGAGTAAACTAGGGGTCAACTGCCTCAACTCTCCTTGCTTCACAGAATGTGAAACCATGATTAGCTGCCAGATCCGTGAAAAATCCAGGCCTGCTCTCCCTGGGGGTTGGAGCATTAGACACAGCAATCATTGCGGGGATCTCTGAGCATCTCTGAACTTGAGAGCTTGGGGGAGAGAAGAAGGGCCTGGAACTGCTATCCTGGTGGCTTGAGGCAAGGACTGAGAGGATTGCTCCAGGCACCCAAACTCAGTCCTGCTTCCAAGTTCCCCCATGAGCATTTCACAAATCTTACCACCAGGGGGGGCTGTCACCCCTCCACGACACAAACTCTTCAGAAGAGGGAAAGAACTCAGGACTGCCAATCACTTCAGCTTAGAATCTTTTCTTTACAAAATGTGCCTGGAAAATATTCTCTCTATATAACCTCTTTAAAAATTGCAAAAGTGGATAGGACTACGTGGAAAAATGCAGAACAGAAACATGAGTGTTTAAATAATAAATACTGAAGTCTTACACAACAATACATAAGATGTATTATCTCAGTGAATTCTCACAATTGTGAGGTTGTTCTCCACTTATTTTATAGATGAAGAAACTGAGGTTGCCTGGTTGGCGGGGGAGGATGTAGGATAAGTAACTTGTGTGAGGAATACAATGCTAGTAAGAGGAATACTTGCATTTAAACTCAAGTCCATCGGAATCCAAATCACCAGGCTCTTTCCTTTAGACACAATGTCTCAGATTAAGTAAAATAATAACAATACTAGCATTTATTGAGCACTTACTATATGCTAGGCACTGTTCTAAGCACTTTACTAGTATTAACTCATTTAATCCTCACAATAACTCTAGTTATTCCCATTTTATACATAATTCATACAGCTAGTGAGCCAGAACCTGTACCCTTGTGGAAAGGTGAATCAATGCCATACACAATGTTTTATTTTTCAATCAAGAGCAAAATGCTCGTCCTTTCTTCTTTCTCCGCCTTTGAAGCCATCTTCCATCAGGGCAAAGATTTTCAAATTTTAATACTGAACATGTTTAAGTAAGGACTGATCACTGGAGAATTCATTGGATGCAGGGGTCTTCAAAAAGATCTAGAAACAATAAGTTGGATGTTAATTTAGTAGCTAGATGGAGAGTTTCCCACTGAGGCCTTTGGATGGTAGAGAATGCATGAAGGAAGAGGGGGAGACCAATTTGTGCCTCAAGAATTGGAGAAGGAATAATAACCTCTAGGACTGACCCACTTTATTGTCATTTTGTCTTAAAGAGAGCGCATATCACAATTTTCCTTCACAGCGCAGTGTTTTTTATATTGCAGTGGATTCCTAATATACACATTTCATAAGTATATTGCAGTTTCTCCTTTATTCAAAGTTTTTGTAATATATGTATTTAGGCAGCAGATTATTTAGTGTTTTTAATCAATTAAATCTTTTTGCATGTAGAATATGTTAACAAAAATATAATTGAGTCAAATTCACAAGTTGGCTAGAATTAGGCCTTTTAAAAAAAAAAATCAAGCTCTTCCTGATAACTATATGATACAACTGTACTTTACGTGGCTTTATACGGCCATTGGACTTGACAGGTAATTTGTCAAACGTCCAAATAGTCCCTAATGACATTCGGTGGGAGAAAAGCCATGAACATGTGTGAGATTCTACTCCTGGAGTGTCTTCATTTTCCTGGCCTCATAATAGGTATTGATTAAATGTACCCATTCTCTACGTCAGCTCACAAAAATAACTCTGTCACTTAGTAGCTGTGTGACCTAGAGCAAGTCACTTAACCTCTTTATACCTCAATGTCCTTATTTGTGAAATATGAAAAAAGAACCATAGGTTTCTATGAGAAATAAATGAATGAATGTGTGTAAAATGTTTAGAACAGGGTCTGTCACAAAACATAGACTCAAAAATGCTAGGTATTGTTTTTAAAACTGTTATTATGGAATATTTTTCTTAGGGAGCTTATACTTTGAACAGAAAGTATTGCAAAAGGAAAATGACCATGGTGACTTTCGAGTCTAGGGTTCAGGGTGTTCCATACTTTTTTTATAATGCCTCCTGTCCTCCCCATGTTTCCAATAGGAATTACCTCACGGACAAAGGCTTGTGGAGCATGTGCCTACAGCCTGAAAACGTGGTGCCCTGGAATCTGACCCTTTTCTCCATCCTGCTGGTCATAGGAGGTATCCAGATGATTCTCTGTGCCATTCAGGTGGTCAACGGCCTCCTGGGGACACTGTGTGGAGACTGCCAGTGTTGTGGCTGCTGTGGGGTAAGTTGATGAGGTCTTTGTCCTTTCCTCTCTACAGGCGGAAGGCCAAGGCTGGTCGCCAGCACTAAAAGGAGATGGTAGGGAGGGTGGCAGCTACAGAAAACCAGAGCCAGGCTGGAAAGTCCAGGCAACTCAGGGAAATAGTGACAATGTTTCTGGAACCCAGAAGCTTTCTCTCTGTGCATGTTAACATACCCAGGCTGAATGAAATTCTCACATTCAGCTGACCATAGTCCAGGAAGCAAAGGACTCTATATACAGAGGGTGCCAAAAAAATGTATACACATTTTAAGAAAGGAAAAAATTGTATTACAATTGAAATACAATGAATGACGCTAACATTCATTTGATTCACTCCATCTTTGGAGCGGACGTCATACTACACATTGCTACTGGATTCAATTCAACTTCAAAAAGTAATACATAAATAGATAAAACCTCTTAAAATGTACATGCTTTTCTTTGGCACCCCTGTATATACAGAAATTTACAATAATATTATACGAAAATCCCTGATAAGTAGGCATGTGTCATACGCACATATTGTCAGAAGTAACACATCACAGTCTGGCACGAAACGTTCTCACCATTTCCTAACCAGATCTACTGAGCAAATTAAAGTTCCCAAGCAATATATGCAACATGCTTTCGGGTATTTTCATTTCCCTGGAAAAGTATGGAACATAGCCACAAAAAAGTACCCCTATATTTTGACGAGATTTCTAATATAGAAGAGAGAAATGGTTCTTAAGTGGGAGGGAAAAAAGGATAATTACTGAGGATTTGGTCTCAAAATATTATTGTATATTATCAAAAACAATGTAAAAAATAAACCTATGAACAGTAAAACAGTGCAATTATTTCAACTAATGACCAAACCAGATCAAGCAATTATTCATATACACAGTTATTTAAACATATTCCTTCCTTCTTCCCTTCTTTCCTTCCTTCCTTCCTTCCTTCCTTCCTTCCTTCCTTCCTTCCTTCCTTCCTTCCTTCCTTCCTTCCTTCCTTCCTTTCTTCTTCAACTTTTTATTTGGAAAACTTTGAATCTATCTAAAATTTAAAAGAACAGTACAATGAATACCTGGATAGTTTCACCTAGGTATCCAAATTGTTCATATTTCTTGACTCTCTCTTTCTGAACCATTGGAAAGTAATTTGCAGACATCATGAAACGTCACTGCTAAATATTTCCGTGCACATGAGAGCTGCATTTTTAAAAACTCCGTCTCTTGAGGATTCCTTTCTTATCCGCAGCTTACCTCTCAGCATTCCTCCCCCAGTAGGACACTGTGGAAAGACTTGGGCTCTCAGCTGAGATACTTACAACTTGAGTTACCCAAGCAAACTGCCTAACTTCTTAGAGTCACAGTTACCCCAACCACCTTTGCCAAACTTCTCCAGGCAATGTGCAGATCAACATCCATCCATTCAGGGAGAAAGTATATACTGAGAGGTTTCTGAGGCTGGCACAATCCTTGAGTGAGGTAATGGATGGAAACGTGCCTTAAGTACAAGCTAGGACCTGGGTTCAATGCCAGTTGTGTGGCCTTGGCCAAGTCCATTGCTCTCAAAACTGTTTCTTTGTCTGTAAAATGTGGCTGTTAAACCTACTTCATCAGATAGCTGACTGTCTAACATGGGGTGATAAATAGGCATCCATTTCAACATTACATACATTGTACATTGTATTGATTGTGATTTACTAAGAGTACGAAATCAGTGAGGGAGCACAGCTTCAAGGAAGGGAGCGCAGTCTCTGGGTTCATCTTCCCTGGGTTCAAATCCTGGCTCTTCTGCTTGTTATCTGTGGCTTTAGATACATCACTTGAGCTCTCTGTGCCTCTTATTGAAATGATTTTTAATAATAAATAATGCAAAATAAAATAATACTTTAATTCCTATAACTTAAACACAGTTAAGTAAGAGATTGAAGCTCTGAAACAAAGTTACAAGAATAGTACAATAAGGGACAGAAGTAATTGGGAGAATCTGGGGTGATGGAAAGGGGAGAAGGAAGAGAAGAAGAAAGCACAAAAGAATATCATAATTAATTAACTTTTTCTGCCTTCTAGGGAGATGGACCAGTTTAAACCTCTGTGGCTATCTTCTCTAACTCGGATGGCATGCAGGAAGAACCATTTAACTTCTTATTCTTCTTTTTTGAGGGTTATCAGTTCCTATCTGCTTCTGAACTGTCAAAGCCTAGGGAGCAGAGAGTTATTCCTTCTTGCTAACTAGCTTAACTCAACTTACAATGTTTCAAATAAAAAATGGGTTGCCCACTTAAGTTAAATTTATGGCTTTCAAATTAGCATCCTTTTAGAATTGAAGAGCAGGTTCAAAGCTGATGATTCATGATTTTTTTCTTTAAGAATGAAAAATATATAATGTCACATGTATTACCACACTGCTTCTTTGTATACAGAGGTATTTATAGCTTTAGAACTTTAATGTAATTCAAAGGAGAAAAGCACTTTAAAATGAGAAACAAAGACCAATTTTTGTTTTCAAGATTCATGGGGAAAAAAGAATAACTGATGTATCATAAATAAATTTTATTTGGTGTCTTTTTGGCTAATGTGTTTGAATTATTTGTGACTGGTCTTTTGAACTTGCCATCATCTGGGAGGGTTTCCTTATGTATATTACATTAAAATCATAATTCAAAGCTAATGAAGATGGTGTGTGTGTTGGGAGAGAGGGACAAAAATTTCAGTGAGTAATACCCTTTTTTCATCTTTTTTATAAATCTTCCTTTGATCAAACAAAAAAACAAAGTTGATTTGGGTAATAACTTATCAACTTATGGCCCAGGATTAAGGTAATAAAGATTATTGATTCTATGTGTTCTGTTAAAACATTATGTTTGTTTTATGAGTCAGGCACAAGGATGGAGTGAAATCCATCATGTGGATTTGAGTTCAAATACCAACTGCACTACATACCAGTGTGGGGATGATGAGAAAGTTACTCTCTTAGTCTCAGTTTCCCCATCTGTAAAAGGACTGTTGGAAGGTCATCAATCATCCCAGAAATTTTGGGAGACATTTTGGGTCCAATTAGGAGGCCTGTGGGATGGTCAATACGACTGATGTACAATCAGGATGACCTCAGAGGGAGTGACAAGCCAGAGAGTCCATGCACTAGCCAAGCTAAGAGGCTACCCTATGCAGGTTAGGCACACGACAACTGGGTTTCTCAGTCATCAGTAAAGCAGTTACAAATCACCATTGAGGGCTGGTCATGGGGGGACAGCCACTGAAGACACCAGGAGTTACATACTGTGATTTTGTCCTCACTACAATGAGAATTCTGAGATCAGAAATCAAATCCGGCACTTAAGAGGCAGAAAGAAGAAAAGTGGGCAAATAGGCACTTAAGATCTCCTTGGGGGAGCTATAAAATACACACACACACACACACACAAACACACACACAGTGTTTTTCAAATCAGTTTTAGACCATTGGTTTTCAAAAAGGCTGTTCATCTGAACCACAATCAGGAAATGTTTAAAACTATGATTTCTGAGACCAGTATAGACCTGCGGCATCTGAAAATCTATGCCCGAGGAATGGAAGTCTGTCTTTTGTCTAGGGCAGTATCTGATTGAAGGCTATACCTAGATCTGAGGTGTCCAGAGCCCATTTCTCTCTCCCTGCACCCTCAGACTGAATGTGGTAGCGTCCCTACCCAAGAAATAAACTGTAGGAAGATTTCCAAACTGAAGAGCCAAGAAAAGTAGGAAGTGGGCATACAAGTTTACTAACTGAATGAGGGGCTACAATGATCTCCTGGCTCCATGACAGATCCATGAATATGAAAGTTTAAACTGCATTTCCCATAAGGGCATTTGGCTCCTGACCTGAGCACATGGCACTGGCTGTGTGAGGCCATTCATAGGATTTTCCTCGGCCTCAGCTTCCTCCTGGGCCCTTGAGCACAAAGCAAAAGGCCCACTAGAGTGGGGGAGAGGAAAGGGAAAACACTAGGAAGAACAAAATGAAACCTAAATTATTTTCTCCGAATGTTATCCTACGCATACACATAATACGCAGCTGGACCTGGGATGTTAGTGATGATGGAGGAAAAGAGAAGAAAAGGATTTCCAGGTTTCACCCAAACACATCAGCCATACATACAAGTATAGGCCAGAAGATGTTATGACAAAATGTTGGACAAAGTGAATATAAAACAGCACGTATCTTCTCCTACCTATTCAAACCCTGGTAGTGTCTGTTCAGGAATTGAGGACAGCTCTGAGCCTCTGAGGAAGACATGAGGAATCTGGAAGATCTCCAGAGGGAAACAAACAAAAAAACAAATGGTCATATGGGACATCCCAGTACTGACTTCGTAATTCTTCAGTGGACAAAAAACCCAGGTGGCAACATGATATGACGGAACTTTTTGTCTATCTCATGAAAAGGGCATGTGAAGTGTATTCAGATGGAGTCCACAAACCACAGATAACTGTCCTTGGCACATACCTGTGAAATGCAAGAGAGAGAGAATTCTAGGACATATTGTCATCTGTGGGTACTGATCAATAGCGTTTATTCTTTCAAAGTATACGATTAGAAAAAATAAAGTGAAAGGGAGAAACAGAAAAGAGAGAAGAAGTGAAGGAAGGTGGAAGAGGAAGAAGAGGGGAAGGAGGATGAGAAAAAGGGGGAAGAAAAAAAAGAAAAGAATTGGTCAATAGTGTATAAAAATTCATGGGAGAGGACCATTATGATTGGGCCCAAGGAGGAAAAAAATCTGCCTTTCTACAAAAT